>NC_090374.1:57738427-58066182 GCF_036365525.1 Heterodontus francisci
GCCACTCGGCCCCTCGAGCCTGCTCCACCATTCAGCAAGATCATGGCTGATTGTAACTTCAGCTCCATATTCCCGCCTACACCCAATAACCTTTCACCCCCTTGCTGATCAAGAATCTATCTGCCTCTGCCATAAAAAATTCAAAGACTCTGCTTTCACCGCCTTTTGAGGAAGAGCGTTCCATTGACTCATGACCTCCTGAGAGAACAGATTTCTCCTCATCTCTTTTAAATGGATGATCCCTTTTTAAATAGTGACCCCTAGTTCTAGATTCTGTCACAAGGGGAAACATCCTTTCCACATCCATCCTGTCACAACCCCTCAGGATCTTATATGTTTTAATCAAGTCGCCTCTCACTCTTCTAATTCCAGCGGATACAAGCCTAGCCTGTCCAACCTTTCCTCATAAGACAATCTGCCCATTCCAGGTATTAGTCTAGTAAACCTTCTCTACTGTCTCCAATGCATTTACATCCTTCCTTAAATAAGTAGACTAGTACTGTAAACAGTACTCCAGATGTGATCTCATCAATGCCCTGTATAACTGAAGCATAACCTCCCTACTTTTGTATTCAATTCCCTTCACAATAAATGATAACATTCTATTAGCTTTCCTAATTACTTGCTGTACATGCATACTAACCTTTTGCAATTCATGCACTAGGACACCTAGATCCTTCTGCATCTTAGAGCTCTGCAATCTCTCACCATTTAGATAATATGCTTTTTTGTACTCTTCCTGCCAAAATGGACAATTTCACGTTTTCCCACAATATACTCCATTTACCAGGTCTTTGCCCACTCACTTTACGTATCTATATCCCTTTGTAGTCTCCCTATGTCCTCTTCACAACTTACTTTCCTACCTATCTTTGTGTCATCAGCAAATTTAGCAACCATACCTTCAGTCCCTTCATTCAAGTCATTTATATAAATTGTAAAAAGTTGAGGCCCCAGCACTGATTCCTGTGGCACACCACTCATTACATCTTACCAACCAGAAAATGACCCATTTATGCCGACTCTCTGTTTCCTGTTAGCTAGCCAATCTTCTATCCATGTCAATATGTTATCCCCTACACCATGAGCTTTTATTTTCTGCAATAATCTTTGATGTGGCACCTTATCAAATGCCTTCTGGAAATCTATGTTCAGTACATCCACCGATTCTCCTTTATTCACAGCACATGTTACTACTTCAAAGAACTCCAGTAAATTGGTTAAACATGATTTCCCTTTCACAAAACCATGTTGACTCTGCCTGATTACCTTGAATTTTTCTAAGTGCCCTGCTATACTGTCTTTAATAATAGCTTCTAATATTTTACCTAAGACCGATGTTAAGCTAACTGGTCTGTAGTTTCCTGCTTTCTGTCTCCCTTTTCCAATCTAATGAAACCTTCCCCGAATCTAGGAAATTTTGGAAAATTAAAATCAATGTATCAGTTATTTCACTAGCCACTTCTTTTAAGACCCTAGGATAAAGTCAATCAGGACCCAGGGACTTATCAGCCCACAGCTCCAACAATTTGCCCAGTAACACTTCCCTGGTGGTTGTAATTTTCTTGAGTTCATCCCTCCCTTCCATTTCCTGATTTACAGCTATTTCTGGGATGTTACTTGTATCCTTTATAGTGAAGAATTATGCAAAATACCTGTTCAATTCATCTGCTATCTCCTTATTTTCCCTCATTAATTCCCAGACTCACTTTCTATAGGACCAACACTCACTTTGATAACACTTTTCTTTTTTTAAATATCTATAGAAATTCTTACGATCTGTTTTTATATGTCTAGCTAGTTTTCTCTCGTACTCTAGTTTCTCCCTCCTTATTAATCTTTTAGTCATTCTTTGCTGTTATTTACATTCTGTCCAATCTTCTAATCTGCCACCCATCTTTAAGGTTGATACTATCTTTAACTTTTTTCATTAACCACAGATGATGGGTCCTCCTCTGCTTGGAATATTTCTTTCTAGTTGGAATGTATCCATTCTGTGTATTCTGAAATATCCCTTGAAATGTCTTCCACTGCATCTCTATTGACCTATCCCTTAATCTAATTTGCCACTTCACTTTAGCTAGCTCTGCTTTCATGCTCTCATAATTGCCCTTATTTAAGTTTAAAATACTAGTCTTAGACCCACTCTTCTTTCCCTCAAACTGAATGTAAAATTCAATCATGTTATGATCACTGCTGCCTAGAGGCGCCTTCACTTTGAGGTCATTAATTAATCCTATCGTTGCACAATACAGGTCTAGTATAGCCTGCTCTCTGGCTCCTGAACGTGCTGTTCTTAAAAAAAAAAACTATCCCGAAAACATTCTATGAACTCCTCATCTAGGCTATCTTTGCACATCTGATTTTTCCAGGCTGTATGTCGATTAAACTCTCCCATGGTTATCGCTGTATCTTTCTGACAAGCTCCTATCATTTCTTCCTTTATACCCTGTCCTACTGTGTGGATACTGTTAGACCACTCCCACAAGTGACTTCTTGCCTTTATCATTTCTCATCCCTACCCAAATCACTTCTACATCCTGGTTTCCTGAACTTGGGTCATCCCTCTCTAATGCGCTAATCCCATCCCAACAGATCCACCCCTCCACCTTTTCCCAGCTTCCTGTCCTTCCTAAATGTCATGTACCCTTCAATATTCAGATCCCAATCTGTGTCATCCTGCAGTCATGTCCCTGTAATGGCTATCAGATCATACTTATTTATTTCTGTTTGCGCTATCAATTAATCTGTTTTGCTTTGAATGTTACATGTATTCAGATACAGAGCCTTTAGTTTTGTCCTTTTATTATTTTTTTAACCTCTACCCTTATCTGCTGATTTACTCTTAGATTTGTACTCTGTCCCTTCCTGTCATGATCTGTTTATCTTTTCCCATATTAATACTTTTCTCTCTTGCCTTGTCCCTACTCTTTGATTTACCACACCTTCCCAAATTTAGAATCATAGAAAAAGTACAGCACAGAAGGAGGCCATTCACCCATTGTGTCCACGTTGGCCTAACAAGCTATCCACCCAAAGTAATCCCACCTTCCAGCACCTGGTCCATAGCGCCACAGGTTAGAGCACTTCAGATACATGTCCAGGTACCTTTTACAAGAATTGAGGGTCTCTGCCTCCACCACCATTCCTGGCAGTGAATTCCAGACATCCACCACCCTCTGGGTGATAAAGTTTCACCTCATATCACTTCTAATTCTTCTACCAATCACCTTAAATCTCTGTCCCTTGGTAACTGACCTCCCCATCAGGGGAAACAGGTCCTTCCTGTCCACTCTATCTAGGCCCCTCATAATTTTATACACCCCAATTAAGTCACCCCGCAGCCTCCTCAGTTCCAGGGAAAACAACCCTAGCCCATCCAATCTTTCTTCATAACTGCAACCTTCAAGCCCTGGCAATATTCTTGTAAATCTCCTCTGTACTCTGACCAGAGCAATTATGTCCTTTCTGTAATGTGGTGACCAGAACTGTACGCAATACTCCAGCTGTGGCCTAACCAGCATTTTATACAGTTCCAGCTTCACATCCCTGCTTTGTACTCTATACATCGGCCAATAAAAAAAAAGCAATCCCTGTGCCTTTTTGATCCCTTGCCCCCACTATTTAGTTTAAAACCCTCTCTACTTCCCTAGTTATGCACCTCATTAGAACACTGGTCCCAGCACGGTTCAGGTGCAGACTATCTCAACAGCAGCCCCTATTTTCCCCTTTACTGTTGCCAGTGCCCCGCGAACTGGAACCCAGTTCTACCACACCAGTCTTTGAGCCATGCATTCATTTCTCTAATCTTATTTGCCCTATGCCAATTTGCAGATTGTAACCTTTGAGGTTCTGCTTCTTCATTTGGTGCCTAGCTCCTCATACTGACTATGCAGAACCTCTTTCCTTGTCCTGCCTATGTCATTGGTACCTACATGGACGACTGGATCCTCCCCCTCTCACTGTAAATTCCTCTCCAGCCCTGAGCAGATGTCCCAAGCCCTGGCATCAGGCAGGCAACACAGCCGTCTGGACTCTCGCTCTTTGCTGCAGAGAACAGTGTCAATCCCCCTCACTGTACTGTCCCCCTACTACCACTACTTTCTTTTTTGCTCCCCCCACTTGAATGGCTTTCTGTACCATGTTGCCATGGTCAGTCTGTTCATCCACCCTGCAGACCTCACTTTCGTCCACACAGGTTTCAAGTATCTCAAACCTGTTTGACAACTGCTAAGGCTGAGGCTCCTCCACTACTTTACCTGCCTCTCTTCCGGTCACACCCTCCTGTCCCTCACCGCTGACCAAAACAGATGACCCTGTTCCAAGGGGTGTGGCCATTTTCTAATGCAATGTATCCAGGTATCTCTCCCCCTCCTTGATATTGTGTAATGTCTGCAGTTTGATCCACTATACCTTTCTGCCACCACTTGAGATGGGCATCTATTCATCTACATTCTTCTTCCCTTCACCAATGAAATAAAGCATTTACATTTTAATTACACCTTTCACAATGTAAGGATGTCCCGAAGTTCTTCACAGCTAATGTAATACCTTTTAAGTATCGTCACTATTGTAATTTAGGTAAACACACCAGCAAATTTGTGCACAATAAGGTCTGGCACACATCAGTGAAATAGATGATCAGATAATCTGTTCAAATTATATTGTTTGAGGGATATATGCCTGCCAAGATACCAGAAGAACTCCGCTGTTCCTCTTTGAATAATGAGATATCTTATGTCCATCTGAGAGGGCAGACATCAACTCAACGTGTCAGAAAATGCACTTCTGACAATGCAGCACTCCCTCAGTACAGTGGGGCGGCACAGTGGCGCAGTGGTTAGCACCGCAGTCTCACAGCTCCAGCGACCCGGGTTCAATTCTGGGTACTGCCTGTGTGGAGTTTGCAAGTTCTGCGTGGGTTTCCTCCGGGTGCTCCGGTTTCCTCCCACATGCCAAAGACTTGCAGGTTGATAGGTTAATTGGCCGTTAGCAATTGCCTCTAGTATAGGTAGGTGGTAGGTAAATATAGGGACAGGTGGGGATGTGGTAGGAATATGGAATTGGTGTAGGATTAGTATAAATGGGTGGTTGATGGTCGGCACAGACTCGGTGGGCCGAAGGGCCTGTTTCAGTGCTGTATCTCTAAACTAAACTAAACTACTGTAAGAAGTATCAGCCAATATTGTGTGCTCAAGTCAGTGGAGTGGAGCTTGAAACCATGACCTCCTGAATCAGAGGTGAGAGTGCTTCCAATGAAGCTAGGCTAACACAATTCATTGGGAGGTTTAAGTGATGCTGTGTAGTTGGGAGATGAATTTTCAACCCCCGTATTGAGTTTGGCCGATCTAGATCTGAGTGAGCTTTGGCCAACAGTACAAAATGGCCTCTAATTTGGCAGTAATTATCACTAAATTAGCGATTTCACTCAAAGATACCACAGGATGCTTCATGTAAGAAATGGAAGAATGTTTCATTTCAGCAAGTAATAATCAGAAGTTGGACCAAAGCACTTACTCTGAAAGGTAACTGCCACTTCTCATACTTAATGGATTTTCAATCGTTCTCACTCATTTTTGTCAAAATTTCACACTAACATTTCCTCATTGTTGACAGCTCTGGGTTACGTCTATGGATAAAGGGCCCTCTTTATTTCTCTCTCTTTACCTGACTTGACTCTAATTCACCCTCCTTTTCCATCATTCCTGTTTCTTTCACAATCCTTAAATCTCACTGGTTAAGCAGATAGACTGTTGGTCCCACCATTCACTAAGATCCCAAATGCCCTGTTGCCCTCGCACTTCCAGAAAGTTACAGGGCAAATCATTTTGAGCTGGAGGGTGAGGGGAAAAAGCCTAATGAATGGGATATGTGGTGAGATTCCCCCTCCAGCAAATTCTGGACCCATGTGATTTTATCAAATCTATTTTATAGGTTAAAAGTAATTGAAGGGTCTAACTTGTATCATCGTGATGGTTAAAACAGTGCTTACAGAATGTGCTTGGACTAAACCAGAAATGATAGTTGATTCAGAAAACACAATTGAGCTCTGTAATTAATATTTCACATTAATGCCTGCCAGTTAGTGAAGCTTAAGTATCTGTATATGTTTAATTAGTAGCTAAGATTTCACTGTTCCTCCTAACGGCAATTAAAATGCAATGTTGACGTTACATTACATGTTTCTGGTCTTGTGTAATGTTGGGCACTCATGTTAGGCATGAAAGGAATTCTGTACTGAAGAACTACACTGTAGTTCACACATAAACAGCTTGAAAGAATACCCTGTTATTAGTTTATATTGTCCACAGCGCTCAGTAGGCTTAAGGGCATTTCAGTTATATGTAGCAATTAGGCTCATTCAGTTATTATTCATTCAGTTTGAATAAAGCCTTTAAACGTCGCATCCACAAAATGTTTAAATACACTTCTATTTCCAGTGCAGGAATATAGATCATCATTAAGTACTTTTTGTTGTTCAAGGGTCTCCTATTTGTATGAAAAGTCACAACTGTACCATCCAAATGATGCCATAAGGTCTCCACCATTAAAGCTCCTCAAACTCAACTGTTACTAAAAAAAAAAAAAATTCCCTTTGCATTACATAAACCATTATTGCAGACACTCTCGCACTACCAGTTCTCTCTAATGAACAATTGTTACACATTATAATAAGCATTCGCTTTAGAAATTGAATACCACTCTCACAGTGGTCCCTTCACATTGGGATCATCGAACATCATCTCCCTGATTATTGCCTCCACAGAGAACTGTCCATGGAAAAAAAAAACTAGACAGTAAATCAAAACCTTAATATTAATACGGATTCACAAAAAAGCAAAATTTGTATAAACAGAACGCGCAATAGCAAGTCTCATAAGTACCACACTCGCTTTAGTGCTTATGAATTATTCAATACCCCTCGCCCATGGGTCAAATCTGTATTCAATATCTGTGACGTTTCAATTCTAAGCAAGAACAGAAGCTTATTCTCCGTTGGTTTCAGCAGTCACATTCTGGTCCTGGTTTTCTTTATCTCGAAAGGAGGGATCAGCCACATCCTCCAACACCACAGGTAGAATTTTATTCTGCCCTTGGAGATGAACACAGAGGCGTGGAGGGCAACCAAAGTGGCAGGGGGCGCCAATCCCGCCTTGCCAGGGCCCCCTACCATTTTGTCCAGGACAGGGAAAGCATGGATCGCAACCTGCCCGGCAGCAGCAAGATGCCACTTAAGGCCATTGAGGGCCCGGAGGGGCCCCCAGCAACAATCGCAGCCGCCCAGGAAGACACTGTCACTAACTCGCCCCCACCCTGTCGGCAGGGCCTGCCTGACTGGCCCTGGTGACCCTGACCCTTCTCACCTTTCCTGGGGTCTCTGGATATTTTGGCCTTCATCGCAAGGGGTTTTGAGTACAGGAGTAAAGATGTGTTGCTGCTATTGTATGGAGCCTTAGTGAGACCACACCTTGAGTATCGTGTACAGTTTTTGTCTCCTCATCTAAGGAAGGATATGCTTGCCATAGAGGGACTGCAGCAGAGGTTCACCAGACTAATCCCTGCAATGATGGGATTGTCTTATGAGGAGAGGTTGAGGAAACTGGGTCTATATTTTCTATATTTTCAAAGAATGAGAGGTGATCTCATTGAAACATACAAAATTCTTACAGGGTGTGACAAGGTGGATGTAAATAGGATGTTTCCCCTGGCTATTAAGTCTAGTACCAGGGGACATAGTCTCAGAATAAGGGGTAGACCATTTACAACTGAGATGAGGAGGAATTTCTTCACTCAGAGGGTGGTGAATCTTTGGAATTCTCTACCCCAGAGAGCTGTGGAAGCTCAATCATTGAGCATGTTCAAGGTAGAAATTGATAAATATCTGGATGCTAATGACATCAAGGGATAGGGGGCTAGAGCTGGAAAGTGGCATTGTGGTAGATGATCAGACATGATCTAATTGAATTGCGGAGCAGACTCAAGGAGCTGAATGGCCTACTTCTGCTGGATTTTATTTCTATCACTTTGCAGTTCCCAAATAGAGAGGAATGTTCATATTGTTCCTAAAGCTGAAATTTGAACACCACAAGAAGAAAATGTTCAGTGTGAATCACATTGTCTATAACTATCCAGGCAGTATGGCCAATATCTCAATGCTACTGGGAATTGCTTACATTTTCAAGTGGCAAGTTCATATTACCAACATAAAATATTGTACTTCTGTCTATCATCATCAAGATAATGATGATCATTGTATCCTAGATTAAAGATTTTACATTACCCAAAATGATAAGCTCACCAGGACACTTTTTTTTTAATTTCCAAAATATACTTTATTCATAAAAATCTGTAAAAATTACATTTCCAAACAGTTTCAAACAGCACCAAAAAATACAAACATTGCAAGGGAGATCAGTTTCCTTCAATACAATCATGAGTTGCCTCACAACCCTTCCATTTCATTTGTCATGCCATTAACATTTTTACATTTTACAGCAAATGAAAAATTTGAATGTGCCAGTCTGCAACATTCGGTGGTGGACAACTCTTTGCGCTGGAAGACCAGCAAGTTTCGGGCTGACCAAAGGGCGGCTTTCACCAAATTGATACTCCTCCAGCAGCAGTTGATGTTTGTCTCGGTGTGTGTCCCTGGGAACAGCCCATAGAGCACAGACTCCTGTGTTACAGAGCTGCTTGGGATGATCCTCGACAAAAACCACTGCATCTCTTTCCACACCTGCTTTGCAAAGACATATTCCAGGAGGAGGTGGGCGACCGTCTCTTCCCCACCACAGCCACCGTGGGGGCATTGTGCGGAGGGGGCGAGACTTCGGGCGTGCAGGAAGGATCTGACTGGGAGGGCCCTTCTCACCACCAGCCAAGCTACATCTTGGTGCTTGTTTGAAAGTTCTGGTGATGAGGCATTCCGCCAAATGACTTTGGCGGTCTGCTCGGGGAACCATCCGACAGGATCCACCATCTCCTTTTCCCGTCGGGCCTTGAGGACATTCCGTGCAGACCACTGCCTGATGGATCGGTGGTCAAAAGTGTTTTCCCGCAGAAACTGCTCCACGAAGGATAGAGGTGGTATGGCACGGTCCAACTGGATGGATCGTTCCGCGGCAATGTGACCAGGCCCATCCTTCACAACACCGGGGACAGATAGAACCTCAGCACGTAGTGACACTTGGAGTTTGCATACTGGAGGTCTACACACAGCTTGATGCAGCCGCACACGAAGGTGGTCATCAGGATGAGGGCCACGTTGGGTACATTTTTCCCGCCCTTGTCCAGAGATTTGAACATCGTGTCCCTCCGGACCCGGTCCATTTTAGATCCCCAGATGAAGCAGAAAATGGCTTGGGTGACCGCCACAGCGCAGGAGTGGGGTATGGGCCAGACCTGCACCTCGTACAGCAACAACGTGAGCGCCTCGCACCTGATGACCAGGTTCTTACCCACAATGGAGAGAGATCGCTGCCCCCACATGCTCAACCTTTGTTGTACCTTGGCTACTCGCTCCTCCCAGGTTTTGGTGCACGCCCCGGCCCTTCCGAACCATACCCCAGCACCTTCAGGTAGTCAGGCCTGACGGTGAAGGGGACAAAGGATCGGTCAGCCCAGTTCCCAAAGAACATGGCCTCGCCCTTGCCGTGGTTAACTTTGGCTCCCGAGGCCAGTTCGAACAGGTCGCAGATGCTCATCAGTCTGCGCACGGACAGCGGGTCCGAGCAGAAGACGGCGACGTCATCCATGTACAGGGAGGTTTTCACCTATGTGCCTCCGCTGCCTGGGATTGTCACCCCTCTTATGCTCGCATCCTTCCTAACAGACTCAGCAAAGGGTACAATACAGCAAACAAACAAGACCGGGGAGAGAGGACAGCCCTGTCTGACTCCAGATTTGATCGGGAAACTTTCCGATTCCCACCCATTGATTGAGACTGCGCTACTGATGTTTGTGTAGAGCAGTTTGATCCAATTGCAGATTCCCTCCCCAAACCCCATTTTGGAAAGCACGTCCATCATGTATGTGTGCGATATTCTGTCAAAAGCCTTCTCCTGGTCCAGGCTGATGAGGCAGGTGTCCACCCTCCTGTCCCGTACATAGGCGATCGTTTCCCTGAGTAGGGCGAGACTATCAGAGATCTTCCTGCCGGGTACAGTACAGGTCTGATTAGGGTGAATCACCAACTCCAGAGCAGACTTGACTCGACTGGCTATGACTTTGGACAGAATCTTGTAGTCAACATTAAGCAGTGAGATGGGCCGCCAATTTCTGATTTCTGCCCTCTCCCCCTTCCGCTTGTAAATGAGGGTGATGATGCCTTTCCTCATGGATTCTGACATGCTGCCGGCCAGGAGCATACTCTCGTATACTTCCAGCAGGTCCGGGCTGACCCAGTCCCACAGGGCCGAATACAACTCAACCGGTAAGCCGTCGCTTCCGGGAGTTTTACTCGTCTCGAAGGACTCGACGGCCTTTGTCAGCTCGTCCAGAGTTAGCGGCTTGTCCAGTCTCTCCCTCGTCATCTAAGACCTCTGTGATAGATGACAGGAAGGACTGGGAGGCTCTGCTGTCTTTGGGCTTCGCGTCATACAGCCCAGCATAAAAGGATTTGCTGATCCTTAGTATGTCGGACTGCGAAGACGCTACCGAGCCATCCTCTTCCTTCAGGCTGCTGATAACAGAGCTCTCTCTGTGTACCTTTTGGAAGAAATAACGCGAGCACGTCTCATCCTGCTTGATGGAGCGGACTCTGGACCGGAAGATGATCTTGGAGGCCTCCTTGGCAAAGAGCGAGGTCTGCTGGCTCTTCACCTCTTGGAGGTCCTCTTTGACCTCGACCCTCATTGACTGCAACCGGAGCAGATTTTGCATACTTTTCTGGAGTCGGGACATTTCCCTCTCTCTCTCTCTCGCCCTTTGTGGATGAAGAACCTCTTGATCTCCTTGATCGCTCCCCACCAGTGAACTGGAGACTCAGAGGGGTTTCACAGTCCTCCAACCTTTGTAATCCCTTTTAAGTTCCTCAACGTTCTCTGGGGTTAGAGTGTAGCATTGAGCTTCCACGTCCCTCTGCCAACCCGCTGGTTGTCCTGTAAGTGACAGTCAGCCAGTGAGAGGCAGTGGTCAGAGAAGAACACCGGCTTGACGTCGGTGGATCCGCCCGTGACAGCACGGGACACAAACAGGAAGTCAATCCTGGAACGGGCAGACCCTTCCGATCTTGACCATGTGTATCTGCGCTGCGCTCCGTCTGCAGGTTTGCTGAAGACATCGTGCAGTTTGGCATCTTTAACTGTTTCTATTTGGAATCTGGACGTAGCGTCCAGTTTGCTGTCGTCACTGCCAGATCGTGCAGCCGCATCGATGATGCAGTTGAAGTCACCGCCTAGGATGACCGGCGTGGACGTCGCCAGCAGCAGTGGGAGCTGCTGGAAGACGTTCAACCGCTCGCTGCGTTGTTCCGGGGCATACACGTTGATCAACCGGAGCGGAGCGTTGGTGTACATTACGTCTGCTACGAGGAGGCGACCGCCCACCACCTCCTTAACTTCGGAGATGGTGAAGTTACCTCCTCGCAGCAGAATACCCAGGCCGGAGGAACGGCAATCATTACCCCCCCGACCTGATCGATGGCCCGTGGGACCACCATCGCAACCGCTGCCTGTAGGTGCTGAGGTGTGGTATTCCACACTCCTGCAGAAACAGTAGGTCGACTTTGACCTTGGCGAGGTAATCCAAGGTTGAAACACATCGTGTAGTAGATTTAATGCTACGCACATTAATGGAAGCAATCCTTACACCCATTTTTTTTTTAAAAGTTAGTTGTTGCTTCCCATACCATTTGTCCTTGCTAGTCCCAGTCCTTCGGGATGTTCCTGCATACCCATCATGTGAGCAAGCTGTTTCACATTAGTTGGGCTCAGAAACCCCTCCTGGTTTTTCATGCAGGGTTTGTTCCGCTGGGGTGACATCGGGGGGGTCTTATCGGCAGCAAGGATTGGGTTGTACTCTGCTGCTTCCCTCTGTTCCTCCTCAAAAACATCACTGCTCCTGGCTTCCCGGAGCTGAGGTGTGCCAGACACGTCTTTGCTCTCAGTGTCCCGGAGCTGGGATGCGTTGGCCACGTCGTTACGTGTGGCGCTTTGGGGTTGGGGCACGCCAGGCCCATCACAGCTTCCAGTGCACGGGGGCTGGGATGCTTTATCTTCCAGCCCCTTTGAGTTCTGCCGCCTCTTTTGAAGGGGCCGTCGTTCCAGCATTTCCCCGTCCAGTGAAGAGGAGCTGTTGTAGTCTGTTTCAGAAGGTAGCCTCCTCTTGCCACTGGTTTGGGTGGTGGCCTGTTCCGCTTTTGGAGGTCTTTTCTTTGTGGTTTTTCTCTGGACCACTTGCCACTGACCTGTTTGTCCATCTGCTGCCTCCTCCTCCATTGATTCTGTCTGTGGAGGAGGAGTTTCCGGGTGCAGGGTAGGTGTTGGGTCACTGGTTTCAGCTGCCTCCCCTTCCTTCTCTTTCTCAGGTTGAAGTTCCTCACTGCGGAGAAGGTTGCTCGTCTCCTTTCGAACACCGGACGCCTTCGTCGAACCTTCTCCCGGCCTTTCCTTGGACCTTGCCGCCTGAGCATAACTGAGGCAGTGTTTGGGGCAGGTTTTGTAGAGATGGCCTGCCGCACCGCACGAGTTGCAACACTTAGTCTGCTTACAGTCCTTGGTCTGATGGCCTTCCTCCTTGCAGTTCTTGCAAACAACCGTGCTGCAGTTTGCTGCCACGTGACCAGATTTGCCACAGGTGCTGCAAACTCTGGGCTGCCCAGCGTAGACCAAGAAGCCTCGGCTTCCCCCTATAGCGAAGCTGGAGGGAGGGTGGATGATGGCTCCACTGGCATCGACCTTCAAGGTCACCTCGACCTGCCGCTGGCTGGTCCAAATCCCAATGGGGTCCTTGACATCAGTACTGCTGCCGGCCACCTCGACGTACCTGGCGAGAAAGGTGAGTACATCCACCACCGGAACATGGGGGTTGTAGAGGTGAATTGTCACCACCCGGTCACGTTGTGACGGAAGCGTGAACAGCGGCTCCGCTGTGAGGATCGACAGTGGCGCCCCGTCCCCTTTCTCCTTGAAGGCCTTCAGGAACTTGATGCATCCCGCCACGTTCCGGAACGTCACGTCGAAGTATCCACTGCTGGGGAAATCCTGCAGGCAGAAGATGTCCGAAGCTTGAAATCCGCAGCAATCTATGAGGATTTTCCTGATGAAGAAGGTGCAATCGACCGGTGTATCTTCTTCCTTGTTGTCCTTCACGACCACCCGAATGGTGTTGTGCACTCCCTGGCCTGAAGCTCGAAGATTGGTTATAGCCATTTTACTCAAAGCCTACCCAGGATCAAAAGGCAATGATCATGGTCTCTTCTCAACCAAGTAAGCAATGATAAGAACAGATACTACACTTAATCTTAGTCAAAAGGCCGAGAAGCTCACCAGGACACACTGAAGTTGATCAATTGCAGTGGATTCCAAGCTTGTTTAGATGTCATTCAAGTAAACACTGAAGTGAACCTGTAGAAGTTACCTTTACAACACCAAGCTACAAAAAGCTCGTGTCTCCCTGCTATTCTGGATTGGGAATTGATGCAAAAATGCACTCTTTAGCATCTAAGCATGCCAACAGCAGCACTTTCACTTCTTATCTGGGTTGAGTGATGAGCTCATTTTCCTACGACAAAGGATGAAAGTTAATATAGTCAGAAAAACATGTTCTTTTATGGGGATGCATTGTATTCAAAATGTGTAGATCGGTCATGAAGCATACTCCACTGCTGTCACTGACAGCTGCTAAGTAATCTGCTGGAAAGTATTAAGGTATTAAACTCTTGATAAACTGAATCAGTGCTCTTGGACAAAGCAACATTTTAAAATGAAACAGTTTTGTCATTAGTTTTTTTCAGCCAACCAAAGAGTTTGGTTTGTTGCTGGTCAAGTAATATTTTAATTGAAATGTGACATCCCATATTTATGGTTCACTGAGTATTCTCAATTTGATGCACTATGAATTCTTGCCATTTTTTACATTTATCCTATTTTATAAAATGCACTGTACCAAAAATAATTTGAATTGTGCATTTCTGTGGTCACAAACTGTCTACACTCACCAGTAATTGATTTTCAATATTGCTGGCAAATACTAGTGAATGTCACAAATATTTTATTTCATTTTGTTCTGATGTGACTCCTAACAGGAATCATTTTTTGATAACCTACAAATGTTCTTAGCAATGTACCTGTTTCAGGCAATTGTTGAAGATATTAAACCACCCAGAATATTTTCTATCACCCAAAGTATGTCCCTGGGCTCCCAGCTTTCAAGTGATTGGCACTAAAATTGTTACATAACCTGGAACATTTTTGGGTGACCACCAACTCAGAAATTATATTGTCCTTGCAAGGTATCAACACATGACAATAGAATATATATTTTTTGAAAGTGTTCACTCACCTAGGTAAGATCAGTAGTGTTCATTGCTAACTGCTCAAATGAATGATGGCTGCAATCTCAAAAGATGGGTACAACAATTTGTAGAATACTAGGTGCATACAAGGCTTCATTCCTGAGTTAGGAGATAGATGTCCTACTAAAGGACTTCCATATACTGAATGGTGGAAAGCAGAATGGCGCTAATCCTTGACCTAGCAAATTTTCTAAATAATCAAGGATTTGAGATGTTAAGGCATCCAGCTCCTTATTCTGACATAATTTTCTCCCGTAATCCATTTCCAAATAGAGGCTTAACAGAATGGCAATTTTTCAAGATCTCTTTCTTGGATGGTGGCCAAGACATTAGCCACATGATAAGTGCTGGGTGCCAAAAACTCTTTGATTCCGGTATGTTAGTATGAAAGGATATAACCAGTATGCTGTGCCGTGGAGTGATAGGAAATCAGCTGATGAAAAATTCTCCCATGTATGCATGAATGTAATCTCATTGAATAAACCACTGTTATAGAATATTATTTAACAGTCTTGTTTACATAGACTCGCATACATATTTCCTCACCAAGGTCAAACATCTCCAGCAATAAAGCCCTTCACACACAACAGTAGCTAAGCAACAGTCATTCCATAAAATAATCTCCTCGCATTATATTTAAGTACTAATTTTGTGCTACCAACTCTTACAAACGAGTCCTTTAGTTTCAGTGGGCTGAACTTTCCTGCGGGCATTAGGAGCCCAACATTGGGACCATTTCCAGGTCCTGACTCCACGCATTTGACAATCCCGCCTGCCAGCTTAATTTTACGGGAGGTGGCCAATTAGTCGGCTGTCTCCACCATTGGCATCCAATTAGAGATAGAAGGTGGCACATGGATGCAGGAGGGCTAGCCAGCAGCCCCACAGAGAAAGCTGAGTGCTGTTTAGGCAGATAGAGAGAGAGGGGGCACGACACGATGGAGGCGATCAACTGATGGTGGAAACAGCATCCTATGAATAGCAGGCAGAACCATCTCGGGGAACAGTCCGCAGAGGCAACGCCTGCAGATGACTGCATTTGGCTGCGCATGTGCTGCCTAAGACCTTTCCACTCCTTTAAACTTGAGTCTGCAAACTCAGATAAGGGCGCTCTGACTTCCTACTGTGTTGCCGCCTCCTGTGAGGTGACGCACTGCAGTCACAGCGGGGATTCTGTTCGTCTCCAGCAAACTGTCATCGAGCTATGAAAATGCTGATTAATTGATCCCTCAAGGCCTTAAGTGGCATCCCGCTGCTTCCATGCATGCAGCCAGACCGCCCTTGGTAAAGCGGCCAGAGGTGGGATCTCATCAGGGAGCCGGTCCAACGCACTTTTTTCAAGATTTTCCTGGCCCACCCGCCTCCAAGGGCCTGGGAAAATCCCTTCAGTGTTGTACAATAAAAAGTAGTGGAGGTAAATTTTCAACTGGCTGCCCGATAATAAAACTGGCATTGCGGACCAGATGTAAAAAAAAAGACTGATTTTCATTGACCGTCAATCTGCATCACCAGTTTTATCCCCAGACAGCAAGTTGTAAATTTACTCCATCACCATTTCCATAAAACATACCAATGTTCATCAACCCCACAGGCTGCATCCTCCATCATTCAGACCTAGAGTTTGGCACATCAACCTCACTACTTGTGCATCACACATGACAACAAAGCACTACTCTCATCAGTAAAAATAATGGTCACTCCCACTGACTAGTTCACAGAAAATATTGGGGTAAAATTTTCACCTGATAGGAACATTGAGTGGCATGATATGGACATTCAGTAGTCCTGCTGGAACCTGCTGCAGCTCCCTGCAACTAGCGCCTGATTTCCCAATTGGGCCTTAACAACCGTCCAAATTACTCTATATCAAAATGAAGGCTTGGAGCAGATTGTGAAAGCATTTTCCATTCTGCAGATATGTTGGCCTGATAGAAAGTCAGATGGCAAACAGAAAGTCCCAAATGGCCCTGGGACTGCCTGGTAGATTTGCTGAGGTAGTTCTTAAAGGAGACCAATGGTCTTCTGGACAGAGGGAAAGACGGGAGTTAGATAAAATGTTTATGTAAGTAGAAAACAACCAGCTTAGGTTTTCCACTTGAGCAATATTCTGAGCTACAAGTAGGATAGTGTATGATTTACCCCTCTCCACTGGCTCCGAGCTTGTGGAGCAATTATTCATTAGCCACTATTTGGTATATACTGCAGGGCTTACAGATGGTGGTGGTATAATAGCAGAAGCAGGTAGTCTGGCTTGGGTACCAGCTCATCTACCTGACCTGATTTTTTTTTGTGATTTTTTTCCATTTCTATGACTTCACCATTCAATTCTATGATTTAGGGTGCTTTAAAGGTGACTCCAATTATTACCATAGTAACATGGATGTTTACTGTACAGAAGGAGGCTCTTTGGCCTTTTATGCCTAAATAACTATTTTTCTAGAGCAATACAAAACTAATCCTTCTTTGTTGTTCTTCCCTCATATCTCTGTCTTATCTTTTGCTTCAAATACTTAACCTGTTTTCTCATAAGATTTACTGGTCATTTGTTCAACCAATCCCTGTGCAAAGAATTCCATACTCTTGATAGAGCTCTTTGAATTGGTGTACCTGTCCCTTTGGTACCACCCAGTAGATTATTGGAGAAGATTCAGACATTCTGGGATGAGGGGTATGGGGTTGGGTAGGGTAAAAACTTGATGAAAAACTGGTTAGAGGGAAGGAATCAGAGTAAGGCACTTTCTTAAAGTGGTTGGAAGTAAGGAGAAATATCCTGTGGAGTTTTGTTCTGGGACCATTTCTATTTAGCATGTTTGGATAATAGGGCTAGAGGGAATGATGGCCAGATTTGCAGTCAATACTAACATGGGAGGCATAATAAATAATTCTGAGGATCAAAAGAAGCTGGGAAGGGATATTGATAAGCTGTTGGAGTGGGCAAAAAAGTGGCAGATGGCATTTAATGTCAGTAAATGTGAGGTGATGCATTCTGTTTTTTTAAAAAAAGAAATTAAGTTTAAAAAGTAATAATTATACTTTGAATCGGGGAAAGTTGGGTAATATGGAGCAAAAGGATTTGGGAATTTAGATTCTTATGATCTTAAAAGCAGTACTTCAGGTGGATAAAGACATAACAAAAGCTAATGGATACTGGGTCTTATGGTAAGAAGTATAAATTATAAAAGTTAAGATGTAATGGTAAATCTATACAAAACCTTAAAACCATAATTGGAGTACTCGGCGCTGTTTTGGGCTCTGTACTACAATTAAGCTGTTGAGACAGTAGAGAGGGTGCAGTGCAGATTCATTAGGATGCTGTCCAGTTTGAGGAAATACAAATATGAAACAAGACTTGAAAAGTTGGGGCTGTTTATGTTGCAACAAAGGAAATTACAGGGTGATTTGATAGTGCTGCTTAAAGTTATGAATGGGTGGGACAGAGTAGGTAGAAGCAGATTGTTTCCAGTGGTTGAGGGCTATAGACTAAGGGGGACATAGATATAAAATTAAATGCAAGAGTCAGCTTTCATTTTCATTTGCCACGAATCGACCTTACTCACCCATCCACATCAGTTTTTATTTTGCTTGTTTCCTGTTGTTGGATTCCTGTCCCACCCACTCAGTTTGGCATCATCTGCAAACTTGGACAGCTTTGTTTCTGGCCCCGAAAGATTGTAAATACCAATAACCTCAACAATGAAACCTGTAGCACCCTGCTAGTAATTGCTTGCCATGTTGAAACAGCTCTTTTCACAACCACGAACCGCGTAAACAGAATTGATGTGGATTTCAACTCTTGATTTGAGGGGGTTGCATAACTGATTCATGTCTGCAATACTCAAATTATTTCATAACCCTCCCATGTGGAATAAATTCTAAATCCAACTGCTTGCTTTTAACTGCTGGCTTCAAATACCATGGTTGTCAACAGAGAGTGTGCAACCACTAGCTGCTTTTGAGAACTGTCCTGGTAAAATACTCCTCCTCCCCCACCCTCATCCCAACGCCCCCGGTTAAACAAAAATCTGAAGGTTAATAGTTCACCTCTGGTTATGTTTCTGTCCTATGAAATGCCCATGGAGCTATGTTCTTCAGTGTGAGAAACTTATGAGGTCATCCTGCCACTTTATCATGGTTCTCTTTGATTCTTCCTGTTGTTTTGCACTCGGATCTCCTGACCATTGTGCCTTGTGAGGTAGCCAACAGTTTCCTCTTTCCATGTGTGTTCATTTGCTCCACATTACCATGTTCTGTGAGCTCACTAATAGTAATATACACAAGATTTCGTGAGATTTTAGAAGAAGCTAATTAACTTCTGGCCTTGAGAAGTTCATTTTCGGAGTGGAAACCACTGCACTGATCATTTTGCTTCTACCCCAGAGATTTTGTAAAGCTTCTCATATTTCCCAAACTGCTTTTTTCTTTCTTCCTTTTCAAAATAAAACAATAACCTGAACTCTGTGAGAGTTCATCATTGTAGGTGCTTGCATTTGTTCTTTCTCATTTGCAGGCTGTATTACCTTTACATTTTGTTACATTTTAAAGCAATTAAAAAAAAAGTAATTCTACTCTTTTTCAGCATATGAATCATATTGATATTATAGAAGTTGCTGTAATGTTGCATTTCCTAAATTATCAGCACAGTGATAGAAGCATAAGAACAGTTGGTTCAGGAGTAGGACATTCAGCCCTTCGAACTTGCTCACTCATTCAATTCAATTATGGCTGATCTGCACCTCAACTCCATTGACCTGCCTTTGTTTCATATCCCTTGATACCCTTACATAGCAAAAATCTATTGATCCCTGTCCTGAAAGCAAATCTGAATGGAGGGCACTTTGAAGAATGAGGATGATGATTAAAAGGAAAATAAACTGTCCCATCATTGATCGCATTTTGTAATTAACTACGTCGACAGGTATTGTTCCTGAAATTCAGAGCATGCCCGCTGGTACACGACAGCATTAAGCCCACTAGAGTTTATGGTGTTAGTGAGAGGGCACCTAATTTTTAATGGGACAGGTAGACTCGAGCACAATTGCATAGGAACTTAGGGAGCAGGAGTAGGCCATTTGGCCCAACAAGCCTGCTCTGCCATTCAAACAGATCATGGCTGATTATCCACTTCTACGCCATTTTCCCCACTAACCCCATATCCCTTGATGTCGTGAGTATCCAGAAATGTCAATTTCTGTCTTGAACATGCTCAATGATTGAGCTTCCACAGTCGTCTGGGTGGAGAGTTCCAAAGATTAACCAACTTCTGAGTGAAGAAATTCCTCCTCATCTCAGTCTTAAATGGCCTGACCCTTATTCTGAGACTGTGTCCCCTGGTTCTAGACACACCAGCCAGAGGAAAAATCTTATCCACATCTACCCTGTCACGTCCTGTAAGAATTATGTAAGTTTCAATGAGATCACTCCTCATTCTTCAAAACTCTAGAGAATACAAGCCCAGTTTCTGCAATACCACCTCATAAGACAATCTCGCCATCCCATGGATTAGTCTGGTGAACCTTCGTTGCACTCCCTCTATGGCAAGTATATCCTTCCTTAGATAAGGAGACCAAAACTGTAAACAATACTCCAGGTGCGGCCTCACCAAGACTCTATACAATTGCAGCAAGACATCTTTATTCCTGTACTCTCATCCCCTTGCAATGAAGGCCAACATACCATTTGCCTTCCTAATTGCTTGCTGGACCTGCATACTAGCTTTTAGTGACTCATGAACCAGGACACCCAAGTACCTTTGGATATCAACACTTCCCAATCTCTCACCATTTAAGAAATACTCTGCCTTTCTATTTTTTTCTACCATAGTAGATCACTTCACACTTACTCACATGATATGCCATCTGCCATGTTCTTGTCCATTCACTTAGCCTGTCCGAACCCCCTTGAAGCCTCCATGCATCCTCCTCACAACTTACATTCCCATCTAGTTTTGTGTTGTCCGCAAATTTGGAAATATTACATTTGGTCCCCGCATCCAATCATTTATATAGATTGTAAACAGCTGTGGCCCCAGCACTGATCCTTATGGTACCCCACTGGTAACAGCCTGTCATTCTGAGAATGACCCGTTTATTCCTACTCTCTGCTTTCTGTCTGTTAATCAATTTTTAATCCGTACCATTATATTACCCCCAATTCCATATGCTCTAATTTTGCTTCCTAACTTCCTGTGTGGGACCTTTTCAAAAACCTTGTGAAAATCCAAATACACCACATCCGCTGGTTCTCCTTTATTTATGCTACAAGTAACATCCTCAAATAATTCCAACAAGTTTGTCAAACATGGTTTCCCTTTCATAAATCTCCAAGTGTCGAGTTATCACATCCTTTATAATAGATCCGAACATTTTCCCTACTACTGACATCAAACTAACAGGTCTGTAGTTCACCGTTTTCTCTCTCGCTCCCTTCTTAAATAGTGGGGTTAGATTTGCAGGTGTATCTCCAGTGCCCACCTGCCCCATGCAGCCAGAAATCCAGGTACTTGCTTACCAGTAGCCTGGGGAAAGGGCTGCCTGGGCCCTTCCCCCAACCTCAGTCTTGTCCCCTTCTCTCCATTTGGTAAGGGGGAAATCAATTTTTTTGAAAAAAACATACCATTCTTCGGGGCTTCAGCTTGCTGGATTTGGATTTCCCTGGCTGGGACTCACTTCCAGTAAGCTAGCCAGTATTCTTCATCTCACTGGGTGAGTCAGCCTCAGTATCATTCCAGGTCCTGAATAAGCCAGGGATGTGGTAATTCACAGCATAGGAACTCCCTGACCCAATTTAACCATCCAGTGAAGTTTGCCTTGTAAGGAACAGGGGTGGAGATTCTGCCCCCAACAAGGTAGGCCAGAAAATCCTGGAAACTGCAGAGTGCCAGCACAGCCAGGCCCCTGCTACTTTCCAGTAGGTTCTACTGATAAATAACCTGCCTGAGTTACATAGGGAGTCCATTAAAGCCCTAAAAAATGTTGGGGCTGTTGTGTTTAATAATCAGATGTAAATAATATTATATGAATGTACTAATAGAAACAGGAGTAGACCATGTAGCCCCTTGAACCTGCTCCTCCATTCAGTAGGATCATGGCTGAACTTCTACATCAGCTCCACTTTCCCGCCCTATCCCTTGATTCCCTTAGTGCCAATGGACTGCAGTGGCTCAAGAAGGCAGCTCACCACCACCTTCTCGAGCAATTAGGGATGGGCAATAAATGCTGGCCTAGCCAGCGATGCCAAATCCCATGAACAAATAAAAAAAAAACTATTGATCTTGGTCTGGAATATGCTTATCGACTGAGCCATCTGGGATAGAGAATTCCAAAGATTCACAACCTCTCCGAGTGGAAATTTCTCCTTATCTCATTCCTAAATGGTAGGGATACTTGAGGGTAGTAAATGAATGTGCATTACAGTGCAGAATAATATGTAATTGTTATGTTTATATTACAGAACTGCTTCAAATTCTGTAGCAAATTCCATGGCAAAATCAACAGGCAGTCCACTGCTTGTCTGTTAGCTGGCATTTGTGCAGTAGTTTGTACATTTAGTTCATCTCTGACTCCTAGATATTTCCTAATAGCTGAATAACGTCTGTGCATGCTGCTGACCGTAGAGCCACATTATTAGCCTGGGCAGAGTGAGTGTTCAACCCCCACGAAGAGACATTAATAACGGAGAGTGAGGACTATCAAATATTGTTTTGAAATATGCATTGTTATTGAGTAACATTTAGATGGGTTAAAACTGTTTATATTTACTCTAAATATGGATTTTATCTGTTGTAATTACTGAGACAATCAGGACTTTGTTCCCACATCACTGTGGAATTTAAACTATGGCTTCAAAGAAAGACATATAATTAGTCACAAAAATCTTCTTAACGCTTCCATTGTGTTTGTCTTATAAATTACAGCCAAATGTTAATGCCACATGTACAATCTGTCACCCTGTTATTATTTCTTGCAGGAAGAAAATGAAATCCTTCTTTGAAGTCTGGAAAATAGATGAAGGGAAAGAACTAATGAACTGGGTGATGGTGAATAAGTAGAGATTAATTTTGACTTTTTTGAATAAATACATCTACATGAGATGCAGATCTCCCACTTTTTTGCGTTTGGTTGTAAAGGAACCTTGAGGTTCTGCATCATGGCTGATGGATGTTTTCCTTGCACTGTCTGTAAAGGTAGCTGTCGTATTTCAGACACTTTGTCCCTGCTTTGTCCTTATTCGCCTTGTTTACGTTCTTCACATAAATCCTTGAACACAAGATAAATATAGATACAATCAGCACATCCTGGCTCATTATCCAGAAAAACTAACAGTCCCTGCTCTCCATCTCACATCCCACCACCTTTTAAATGACTCCAAGGTTTTTTTTTGCCTTTTACTTACCCATCTGGCAGTCGATTTCATTCATTCGGCACATGTTTTTTTCTGATGTCACTCACAAATTTCAACAGTTTGAACATATGCCTCTTGCCCTAATCATATAATCTTGACATGTTTTCGTAACATTTAGCCTATTTCATAAAAGTATTGCCAGAAATTGTATCTTGGAAAGAGTCCTAAACTTCAATACAGAGAACATTGTTCAACACTGAATCCTGGTTCAATAAGCCACGCAATTGCATTTTATATCTTCTTTTAAACAAAAGAAACTGTAGACGACCCCCGCTAAGCTTTTTTTCTGAATACTGTGAAGTTGAAATTAAGCAAACTTTTTAAATAAAATGATCAGTTAAAATAAAGTTACAGCATCATGTTCCCTTTATTGATGCTCACACAGTGGGCTGAACCAACAAAGAATGGCATGTGAAAACCTGCTGCTTTTTAACTGCAAGATTATGCTTAAGCCGTTCTGTATTTTGTCAGAAATGGAACTCACCATCAGTGAGGAATACTAGTGCAGGGAAAATAATTGTGTCCGCCTAAAAATATTTGTACTTCCGTGTTAAATTGAAAAATTATGTGTAAGAGCTGTTCGTAACCAGTGTAATGTATTGTAAACCAAACCAAATAAATTATAACTTTTTTTTGCGGTGTCGTTATTTCTAAATAGTCATGCATGATGTATTCTTTTTGTTTTTCCATACTTTGTGAAGACAGAAACTAATGTTTGGGGAAGGTTTGTCCTGGTTTCATTGGGGTTGGAAGCTCTCTTTTGCTCCACTTAAGAGACCGTTTCTTCATGTGACAGTGGGTTTCAGTGAGCAATTTGACTGTGAGGGTCACTGCAGTCACACCCAAACTTGGTGTCACCCGATATTTACAAGCACTGAGTTCCAGCAGTCTGTCAAATAGCAGGCAGGACTGACCCCGTTTATTCCCTTCACAGATGGGCATACTGAAGGGAATGGCAGCATTCACACTGCTGCCCCCAAGTGAGATTGACTGTAATAGCAACAGAAAATGCTGAAAATACTCAGCAGGTCAGGCAGCATCTATGGAGAAAGCAAGAAACAGAGTTAATGTTTCAAGTCGTGACCTTTCATCAGAACTTGTTGTTACATGAGCTATCTCAGACTTTTCCCTTCTCTTTAATAAAAGTAAAATACTGCAGATGCTGAAAATCTGAAATAAAAGCAAAAGGTGCTGGAAATATTCAGCAAGTCTGGCAGCAGCTGTGGAGAGCAGCAGAGTTGACGTTTCAGGTCAGTGACCCTTCATCAGAACATCTTCCCTTCTCTTCCTTGACTTCTCTCTCTCCATTTATGAGGCTAGGCTATCGACCAATATTTACTATAAGCCCACTGACTCCCATAGCTATCTTGACTACACTTGCTCACACATCCCTTCCTGTAAGGACTCTATTCCGCTTTCCCAGTTTCCCCGTGTCCACTGCACCTGTTTGGACGATGCTTTCGATATGACTTTCACCTCAACCGAGGATTCCCCCCCCCCCCCCGAACCATGGTTGACATGGCCCTCAAGCGCGTCTGTTCTATTTCACACTCTTCTGCTCTCTCTCCCCTTCCCCTCCCTCCCACAACCACAATAGGGTTCCCCTTGTCCTCACCTTCCACCCCACCAGCCTCCATATTCAACGTATCATCCTCCACTTTTTCTGCCACCTCCAGCCTGATTCCACCACCACACACATCTTCCCTTCCCCTTTCGGCATTCCGAAGGCACCATTCCCTCCGTGATACCCTGGTCCACTCCTCAGTCACGCCCAAAATCACCTCCTTTTCCTATGTCACCTTTCCATGCAAGCGCACGAGATACAACACCTGTCCTTTTACCTTCACCCTTCTTGCCGTTCAAGGCCTGAAACACTCCTTGCAGGTGAAACAGCGATTTGTTTGGACTTCTTTCAATTTAATATACATGCGGTCTCTATATTGGGTAGACGAAATACAGACTGTTCAGTCCACAAGCATGACCCGAGCTTCCAGCTGCCCATCATTTTAATTCTCCATCTTATTCCCACTCTGACCTTTCTATTCTTGGCCTGCTGCAGTGTTCCAATGAAGCTCAATGCAAGCTTGAGGAACAGCACCTCATCTTTTGACTGGGCACCTTACAGCCTTCTGGACTTAGCACTGAGTTCAATAATTTTAGATGATAGCCTCTGCCCCCATTTGGTTTTGTGTTTCTTTGCTTTTTTTTTCTTGTTTTGCTTTCGGACGGCAGCTATTCAGGATCCTGCCATTCCCACCTTTGCTAGACACCTCTTTTGTTTCTTTACTTGTCCCATTACCACGCCCTTTAGTTTTGGCTTTGTACCATGAAACCTTTTGTCATTTAATCTCTCCTGCCCTCCACCCTATCACAGACCTTCTGTTTTGTTCCCTTCACCACCCCCCACCCTTTCACTTGCTCTAAATCTATTACATTTCTAACTTTTCCCAGTTCTGATGAAAGGTCACAGACCTGAAACATTAACTCTTGTTTCTCCCTCCACATATACTGTCGGACCTGCTGAGCATTTCCAGAATTTTCTGTTTTTATTTACAGACAGCTCTCTTGATATGTCGGAGCACCAGGGCTGCAGGAGACTCAGGCTCTCATGGCAGGTGGCTGCTGCCATCCACAGCCTTCTGGAACAAGACCTCCTTATAGGTTTTGGTTGCCTCGCCAAGGGTAATTGGTTGGGCCCCAGCAAGGCAAGGGTGGTCGGTTGGAGGGAAGGGAAGTGTGTTGGGTGCTGGGGGTGGTTGGGATAGCAGGGACGGCTCCCCATCGGGCATCCTGTGCCCGGTGCGCAGGGCCACCCGTGCCCCTGGGTGATCACAGCCGCCTGGTTTTCACAGGCGGCTTTTCCCGGCTCCAGGACGCCCGCTTGCCACACGTAAAATTTGTGTGGAGGCAGGTGAAGGCCTTTTTCTGGCCGTTAAATGGCCACTTAAGGACCTGGATTGGCCTGGGGCAGGCGGACCATTATTCATCCCCCCGCCGCCCTATGTAAAGTGAGGGTGGAGGCGGGAGCGGGTCGGGAAAGCCTCCCGGAGCCTCCCACTCCATTTTACGCCATCCTTTTCCCCCCCTTGTCCCGCCACCTTCTGGCTCATTGAGGTGGCGTAAAATTACAGCCATTAATATAGATCGTAAATAGTTGAGGCCCCAGTACTGATCCCTGTGCCACTCCACTAGTTACAGTTTGCTATCCTGAAAATGACCCATTTGTCTTGACTCTCTGTGTCCTGTTAGTTAGCCAGTCCTTTATCCATGCTAATATATCATTCCCAACACTATGAGCTTTTATCTTGTGCAGTAGCCTTTTATGTGGCACTTTATTGAATGCCTTTTGGAAATCCAAATACACTATATATGCTGGTTCCCCTTTATCCACCCTGCTTGTTATATTGTCAAAGAACTCTAATAAATTTGTCAAAATGATTTCCCTTTCACAAAACCGTGTTGACTTTGCCTGAATGTATTGTGATTTTCTATATGTCCTGCTACGACCTCTTTAATAATGGATTCTAGCATTTTCCCAACAACAGACATTAGGCTAACTCGCCTATAGTTTCATGCTTTCTGTCTCCCTCTTTTCTTGAACAGAGGTGTTACATTTGTGGTTTTCCAATCTGCTGGGACCTTTCCAGAATCTAGGGAATTTTGGAAGATTACAACCAATGCATTCACTATCTCTGCAGCCACTTCTATTAAGACCCTCGGGTGCAGGCCATCAGGTCCAGGGGACTTGTCAACCTTCAGTCCCATTCCTATTCCCATTACCTTTTCTCTAGTGATAATGAGTTCCTCCCTCCCTTTTGTCTCCTGATTTTCTACTATTCTTGGGATGCTTTTTCTGTCTTCTACTGTGGAGACAGATACAAAATACTTGTTCAAAGCCTCTGCTATTTCCTCATTTCCCATTATTAATTCTCCAGTCTCAGGCTCTAACAGACCAATGCTCACTTTAGCTACTATTTTCCTTTTTATATATTTGTAGAAGTTTTTACCGTCTGTTTTATATTTCTTGCTAATTTTCTCTCATACTCTAATTTCTTGCTTTTTTAAAAGTCATCTTCTGGTTTCTAAAAATTTCCCAATTTTGTTGGCCTAGCACTAATCTTCGCAGCATTAGACACCTTTTCTTTCAATTTGATAACATTCCTTAGTTAGCCACGGATGGTGCATCCTTCTGGTAGAGTCTTTCTTCCTCAATGGAATATATCTTTGTTGAGTGTTATGAAATATCTCCTTAAATGTTTGCCACTGCTTCTATATCATATTTTAACTTATTTTCCCAGTCAACTTTAACTAACTCTGTCTTCATACCCTTGTAATTGCCTTTAAGTTTAAGACAACAGTTTCAGACCCAAGTTTCTCACTTTCAAACTGATAGAATTTCACAATCATGTTATGATCACTCCTGCCTAGAGGATCCTTTACTATGAGGTCTTTAATTAATTCTACCTCATTACACATTACCATATCCAAAATAGCCTGGTTCCTGGTAGGTTCGAGAACGTATTGTTCTAAGAAACTGTCCCGAATACTATCTATGAACTCATCTTCCAGGCTACCTTTGCCAATTTGATTTGTTCCATCGATGTGAAGATTAAAATCACCCACGATTATTGCAGTACCTTTCTTGCAAGCCCCCATTATTTCATAATGCATACTCTGTCCTACTTTGTAGCTACTTTTGTGGGGCCTATAAACTACACTCACCAGTGACTTCTTTCCTTTACTGTTTCTTATCTCCACCCAAACTGATTCTACATCTTGATCTTCTGAGCCAAGATCATTTTTCATTAGTGTACTGATCTCATCCTTTATTAACAGAGCTGCCCCCCACCTTCTTTTCCTTTCCTCCTGTCCTTCCGAAATAAGGAATGAGTGGAGCTGAAAGGTGTGTTGTTCTGAGGAGTGCTGTGCAGGAGAATGCTGGGAAAGTCAGAGTTTGGGACTTGGCACCTGGTAGTGTTATAGCATTCAACTTTCCTGCCCTCCTGGGGTCCTGGATCCTCTTGGTGTACTGTCTCCAGGTTGGAGGGATCACACTTCTGCTGCTGACTTCCTTGGCCACTTTCATCCAAACCTGCTTCGTTGGAGAAGTTTCCTCTTCCTCCTGTCCTTGGGAAAAATCACCTCACTGCAGCTCCTCAGGATCACATAGCAGAACCTCCAGGTAAGAGTGAGAGACCGGGGGAGCAGCCTTCCCAGGTCTCCTCTCCATTCCTGTGGTTGCTGCAGCCTCAAAATTCCAAGTGCTGGTGAGCCATTCGTGGTCCCATTATTTAGAAATTTGACAGAATGGATGCATCATCCTGCCCACCTTCCCTGATTGGTCAGGAATCCCGGAGACATGATGCTAATGTCGTGGCTCAGTTAAAGAGCCTTGGCCAAGCCCACTCCAGCTGTCAATGGGTTCCTGACTTGCAAATGTTCCCGCCATTTGGCCAGGTACTAAGTTGGGAAAATTCCGCCCAATGTTTCAGGTCAATTACCTTTTATCGGAACTGAGAAATGTGTGAGATCAGCTAACTCAGCGTAGAGTCAGGATGGACCCATATCAGCAGCATATTTACCCATTGAGCTGCTTCATAGTGCTTTTAAATTCTGGTCAGTAATTTTCCTCAAAAAACATTTAATATTCACTAGGATTGGCTTTCCTAGTATTAGGTGCAAATTTTACAAATTTTTAAAGTAAAATGAGTAACTTCCTTCTTTTGGGTGTGAAAGCCAGTTCCCATAGCAAGCTCTTTGTTTCTTCCTGCTTGCCTCTCTTATTCTTTCCCTCTCCCTCCAATTGCTTGGGTGCAGTGGACCAAATTGTGTTTTGTCTCCTGTACTGCTGTGTCTTTCAGAAACCCAATCTGCCTGTTCAGGATGCTGTTAAAGGATGCCATTTGAAAAGGAGCAGAGAATTTTCCTCATGCCCTGACCATCATTCTTCCAATTAGTCAACTAACAGAACAATAAAATCTTATTATTTGTTACAGTACTGTGTGCAAATTGGTTGCTGGATTTGTCTATCGAACAATAGTGGCTACACTTCAAAAAAAATCTACCCTATCTTTAATGCTTTCCACCTAGAGACCTGAATACCCAAAAATGCCCATCAATTGCCTTCTTTGCAGAGGCCAATCTCCTCATGGTCCCTACTATATATTCAAGTCTCCACATAGAATTCAGGCTCCTCAACAGAAACAGGGCTGGAAAAGTGGGACTTCTGCTCTTCTGGAGTCCATGGGGTAACTTTTTGTCTTTACTGCTTGGATGAGAATCTGGCAGAGCAGATTGCCCACCATTATTGATTTCAATGGAATCAAAATTGAATGGGTTCTGTAAAGGGTGGGAAATCCACTTCATCAGATGACTGCTCAGGTGGTGGTGACAAACTTGCTTCCATTGGGCTGGAGTTTGTGTCGGAGGCGGAGCTCCCAGCACCGGGCCAAAATGGCAGCAGAACCCTGCCTCGGCCTTTTTGTTGCTAGGTATTAGTCAATGGTAACAGATCAGTAATATTAATGTGTGTAACTGTTGATTTGTACTTGATATTTGGGAAGGGCTTGTCAGTCTGAGGAGAATATTTGTAACAGGAAAATGATGCAAAGATACAGAGATGTAAGGGTGCTCTGAGTTCAGTTGTGGATGAACTGCTTCAATAAGTTTGTATTTCATCACAACTTTAGGGTTTTCCACAAAATTGAAGATGTGGCAGCAATTTATTTAAATAACCACATGTCTGATTTATCTAGTCCAACAGGAATTGTCTGTGTATTTGTCTAGCTGATAGGAGTCTCTTTGCTTCAGTAAATGATTAAGTGACTGCCTTCTGGTGCTGAAAGCCAGTAAAACACAGAAAGGGACAAATGAACTAACCTAGGAATAGAAAGATCACATTAAATCAAACACCTCCCATCACAGTCTAGAAGTTAAACAACACACTGCTGCAGCATAGCTGAATAGAATGGTTCACCTGAAGATAAGAGTTAAGAGTGCTGTAGTACTGACCTTTTTTTTTAGAATTAGAATTAGAATTAGAATATTACAGCGCAGTACAGGCCCTTCGGCCCTCGATGTTGCGCCGATCATCTGACCTACACTATTCCATTTACATCCATATGTCTATCCAATGACCACTTAAATGCCCTTAAAGTTGGCGAGTCTACTACTGTTGCAGGCAGGGCGTTCCACGCCCCTACTACTCTCTGCGTAAAGAAACTACCTCTGACATCTGTCCTATATCTTTCACCCCTCAACTTAAAGCTATGTCCCCTCGTGTTTGCCATCCTCATCCGAGGAAAAAGACTCTCACTATCCACCCTATCTAACCCTCTGATTATCTTGTATGTCTCTATTAAGTCACCTCTCCTCCTCCTTCTCTCTAACGAAAACAACCCCAAGTCCCTCAGCCTTTCCTCGTAAGACCTTCCTTCCATACCAGGCAACATCCTAGTAAATCTCCTCTGCACCCTTTCCAAAGCTTCGACATCCTTCCTATAATGCGGTGACCAGAACTGCACGCAATACTCCAGGTGCGGCCTCACCAGAGTTTTGTACAGCTGCATCATGACCCCGTGGCTCTGAAACTCGATCCCCCTACTAATAAAGGCTAACACACCATATGCCTTCTTAACAGCCCTATTAACCTGGGTAGCAACTTTCAGGGATTTATGTACCTGGATACCAAGATCTCTCTGCTCATCTACACTACCAAGAATCTTCCCGTTAGCCCAGTACTCTGCATTGCTGTTACTCCTTCCAAAGTGAATCACCTCACACTTCTCCGCATTAAACTCCATTTGCCATCTCTCAGCCCAGCTCTGCAGCCTATCTATGTCCCTCTGTACCCTACAACACCCTTCGACACTATCCACAACTCCACCGACCTTCGTGTCATCCGCAAATTTACTAACCCACCCTTCTACACCCTCATCCAGGTCGTTTATAAAAATGACAAACAGCAGTGGCCCCAAAACAGAACCTTGCGGTACACCACTAGTAACTAAACTCCAGGATGAACATTTGCCATCAACCACCACTCTCTGTCTTCTTTCAGCTAGCCAATTTCTGATCCAAAGCTCTAAATCACCTTCAACCCCATACTTGCGTATTTTCTGCAATAGCCTACCGTGGGGAACCTTATCAAACGCCTTACTGAAATCCATATACACCACATCCACGGCTTTACCCTCATCCACCTGTTTGGTCACCTTCTCGAAAAACTCAATAAGGTTTGTGAGGCACGACCTACCTTTCACAAAACCGTGCTGACTATCGCAAATGAACTTATTCTTTTCAAGATGATTATAAATCCTGTCTCTTATAACCTTTTCCAACATTTTACCCACAACCGAAGTAAGGCTCACAGGTCTATAATTACCAGGGCTGTCTCTACTCCCCTTCTTGAACAAGGGGACAACATTTGCTATCCTCCAGTCCTCCGGCACTACTCCTGTCGACAATGACGACTTGAAGATCAACAACAACGGCTCTGCAATCTCCTCCCTGGCTTCCCAGAGCATCCTAGGATAAATCCCATCTGGCCCAGGGGACTTATCTATTTTCACTCTTTCCAAAATTGCTAACACCTCCTCCTTGTGAATCTCAATCCCATCTAGCCTAGTAGGCTGTATCTCAGTAATCTCCTCGGCAACATTTTCTTTCTCTACTGTAAATACTGACGAAAAATATTCATTTAACGCTTCCCCTATCTCCTCTGATTCCGCACACAACTTCCCACTACTATCCTTGATTGGCCCTGTTCTAACTCTTATCATTCGTTTATTCCTGATATACCTATAGAAAGCCTTAGGGTTTTCTTTGATCCTATCCGCCAATGACTTCTCGTGTCCTCTCCTTGCTCTTCTTAGCCCTCCCTTTAGATCCTTCCTGGCTAGCTTGTAACTCTCAAGCGCCCTAACTGAGCCTTCACGTCTCATCCTAACATAAGCCGCCCTCTTCCTCTTGACAAGCGCTTCAACTTCTTGAGTAAACCACGGCTCCCTTGCTCGACAACTTCCTCCCTGCCTGACAGGTACATACTTATCAAGGACATGCATTAGCTGCTCCTTGAATAAGCTCCACATTTCGTTTGTGCCCATCCCCTGCAGTTTCCTTCCCCATCCTACACATCCTAAATCTTGCCTAATCGCGTCATAATTTCCTTTCCCCCAGCTATAATTCTTGCCCTGCGGTATATACCTGTCCCTGCCCATCGCTAAGGTAAACCTAACCAAATTGTGATCACTATCGCCAAAGTGCTCACCTACATCTAAATCGAACACCTGGCCAGGTTCATTACCCAGTACCAAATCCAATGTGGCATCGCCCCTGGTTGGCCTGTCCACATACTGTGTCAGAAAACCCTCCTGCACACACTGGACAAAAACAGACCCATCTAAAGTACTCGAACTATAGTATTTCCAGTCAATATTTGGAAAGTTAAAGTCCCCCATAACCACTACCCTGTTACTCTCGCTCCTGTCGAGAATCATCTTCGCTATCCTTTCCTCTACATCTCTGGAACTATTCGGAGGTCTATAGAAAACTCCCAACAGGGTGACCTCTCCTCTCCTGTTTCTAACCTCGGCCCATACTACCTCAGTAGACGAGTCCTCAAACGTCCTTTCTGCCGCTGTAATACTTTCCTTGATTAACAATGCCACACCCCCCCCTCTTTTACCCTCTTCTCTGTTCTTTCTGAAACATCTAAATCCCGGAACCTGCAACATCCATTCCTGCCCCTGCTCTACCCAGTTCTCCGAAATGGCCACAACATCAGGATCCCAGGTACCAACCCATGCTGCAAGCTCACCCACCTTATTCCGGATGCTCCTGGCGTTGAAGTAGACACACTTTAAACCAAGTTCTTGCTTGCCAGTGCCCTCTTGCGTCCCTGTAACCTTATCACCTACCTCACTACTCTCAACAGCCTGTACACTGGCACTGCAATTTAGGTTCCCATTCCCCTGCTGATTTAGTTTAAACCCCCCCGAAGAGCACTAACAAATCTCCCCCCCAGGATATTGGTACCCCTCTGGTTCAGGTGAAGACCATCCTGTTTGTAGAGGTCCCACCTACCCCAGAAAGAGCCCCAATTATCCAGGAAACCAAAACCCTCCCTCCTACACCATCCCTGCAGCCACGTGTTCAACTCCTCTCTCTCCCTATTCCTCTCTTCGCTAGCACGTGGCACAGGCAACAACCCAGAGATAACAACTCTGGTTGTTCTCGCTCTAAGCTTCCACCCTAGCTCCCTGAATTTCTGCCTTAAATCCCCATCTCTCTTCCTACCTATGTCGTTGGTGCCTATGTGGACCACGACTTGGGGGTGCTCCCCCTCCCCCTTAAGGATCCCAAAAACACGATCGGAGACATCACGTACCCTGGCACCTGGGAGGCAACACACCAACCGTGAGTCTCTCTCGTTCCCACAGAACCTCCTATCTGTTCCCCTAACTATGGAGTCCCCAATGACTAATGCTGGTTGCTGGCAACCTGAGATGATAATTTCTGTTTATTATAACTACTCTGCACCTAGACTTCCAAAAACATGTGACAAAATTCCACACAAAAGACGAGTACTTCAGCTCAAAGCAGTGGGGAGTCAGGGTAAATAGAATCATAGAATGATACAGCACGAAAGGAGGCCTTTCGACTCATCATAACTGTGCTGACTCTTTGATAGAATTGTCCAATCATTTCCACTCCCTGCTTTTTCCCCATAGTCCTGTTTTTTTTCCCTTCAAATATTTATCCAATTCTTTTTTGAATGTTACTCTTAAATCTGTGTTCACCACCCGCCTCCCCTCCCCCGCATTCTGCATCATAAATATTTGCTGTGTAAAAAAAATCCTCATGTCACCTCGTTCTTTTGCCTGTCACCTTTAAATCTTTGTCCTATAGTTACCGACCCTTCTGTCACTGGAAACAGTTAATCCTATTTACTCTGTCAAAACCATTCATGATTTTGAACACCTCTTTATCAAGTCTCCTCTTCAGCTTCTTTGCTCTAAGGACAGCAACCCCAGCTTCTCCAGTCTCTCCACATAACTGAAGTCCGTCATCGCTGTTACCATTCTACCAAACCACTTCTGCACCCTCTCCATGGCCTTGACATCCTTCCTAAAGTGGGGTGCCCTGAACTGAATACAATATTTCAACTGAGGTGTCTTATAAAGGTTTAAAGTAACTTCCTTTATTTTGTACTCTATTCCTCTATAATGAAGTCAAGGATCCCACTTGTTTCTTCAACAGCTTCTTAACTTGTCACTTTCAAAGATTTGTATACATGCACCTCAGGTCTCTCTGATCCTGCACCCCTTTTAAAATTTAGATTTAGATCACATTGCCTCTTTTCATTCTTTCTACCAAAATGCATCATTTCACAATTTACTGTGTCAAATTTCATTTGCCATGTAGCTGCATATGTTTGGATGTGGATAAGAACTTTGCTGAAGGAAAGAAAATAGATATGTATTAGAAGAGTTATATTAAGGTGGGTGAGAAATATCAAGTATGGTTGTCCTGAATTCAGTGTTAGGACCACTATTGTTGCTAATTTACATCAATGACATGGACTTAGAAATCCAATGCAAATTGTTCAAATTTACAGATGATACCAAATTAGGAAGGGCAGTGGAATCAGAAATTACAAATGAATTGGACAAAATATCTAAGTGGGCAGAATAATGGCAGATGGAACTTAATGTGGAAACGTGTAAAATATTGTACATATGAAGAAAAATTGGGCAACTCTTATTCAATTTTACTCAGGTTAAAGTAGACCTAGTAATTGTACACTCAATGTGCACAACTGATGTAAAGCAACAATCAACAAAGCAAATTGAATGATGAGCTATATTGTCACAATGGTAGCATACAAGTGGGAGGAAGACTCTTGTCAGACTACACCTTGAGTAGTGTGTCCAGTTCTGATCATTGAGACATAAAGGAGTCATTCAAGTATTGGAGGAAACACAGTAAAGAGCCATGAGGTTAAATCAGTAGCATTAGAAGTCTGACTTCTGAGGGAAGACTGGAGAAACGCAGGCTTTTCAACCTTCAAGGGAGGTGTTTGACAAGTGATCTTATAGTCATATATCAGACAGAAAGCAGCATGGAAAAGGTAAATTCAGAAAACTAACTTACATTTCAAGAATAGTACAAGGGGGCACAGGTCGAGGACCGATAACAGGAAGCTCTTCATACAAAGAGTGACCATTACCTGAAACGGACTCCCAGACAGAGTATTACAGATGTTCCCAAACCAGAAGACACTAGGGAATTATTGGGGGCACAAGGATGACAAGCTGGCCTAAACTAATAAGTACGAGAGCCACCAATACTGCCTTGTAGTTCAGAGGATATGCATTTTGATGTGACCGCAGCAGAGTAGGGGGTGTGTGGATCCCTGCAAATTTGTAGGAGTAGATATTGGACCTATCAGAGCTGCTTTGCTGTTGCACCATTCAGTTAGTGTTAGTAATGGATCCACTCATTACACACAGTTTGTATTTTAACCTAAAATAAAAACAGATAATGCTGGAAATACACAGCAAGGTCTGGCAGCATCTGTGGAGGGAGAAGCAGCATTAATGTTTCAGATCTGTGAAAGGTTGCAGATCTGAAACATGAACTCTGTTTCTCTCTCCACAGATGCTGCCAGACCTGCTGTGTATTTCCAGCGCTTTCTGTTCTTATTACAGATTTCCAGCATTTGCAGTATTTTGCTTTTATTGTATTTTAACTTCGACAGTAAATATATAATTTTGAACTGACATTAGAATGTGTAAGTGAGAACATGAAATGAATGGAGTTCTAGAACCTAGCAACGATATATTTCAGTTTTGATTTTTAAGCATTAAATCTTTTGATAACTTCTAGGGATTGATTTTAACTCCAAGAGTGTGGGGGCCAGCGGACAAGGACTCACCAGGGAGAAAATTTGAAATCTGGATAGTTTTAACTCCCAGCCCTCATCATTCTATGACTCTATGACATGCTGCAGGTAAACGTCCCACCCAAAACCTCTGGAAAATTGGGCAGTTTGTGGCTTTGTGCCACCATAAATGTAGTTATGGGAAGTGGGGTTCTTGGAGGATCTCATGCAAGGGATGGACGGGGGGCATTGGGGCATGGGAGGCCTAATCTTTCCTTGTGGGGCCTGTAGCAGTACAGCTGCTGTTTCTAACCTCACAAAGGAAAGTAATAAAAACTTACCTCTGTTGGCCTCTTCATCTTCCCAACAGGTCCTGACTCTCTGCAGCTTGGTGGGGAAAGCCCACTGTCACTTGCCCACTCAGACCTAAGATGAAAACACAGTTGGGACCTGATAACATCATTGGATCTTGATCTGCACATTTAAAGAAAACCCCGCCGGCTTTGGGAAGCTTATCCACCCATTCGGAAGCTTGAGTAAAAATCGTGCTTGGCAGAATCAAGGCTGTTTTCCAGTGGGTAAGTGACATTTTAATCACCCTCCTGCCTAATGCTTGTGGGTGGGTTAAAATTGGGCCCCCTAGATATTGACTGAAATCAGTAGTGATTCTCATAGAGTTCTAAAATACTGTTACAGCATTAGTGGAGACCTCCATTCTAAGGATATAGCTTTTCAATTTCTAAATTATTTTAATCCATGCAAATATTTTTACTTGATAAGGGCAATCTCTGATAAACAGGAGAATATCACTTCCATTTTGGCATCCCATTTAGCATGCTTCAACTATATTGAATTTGTACATTGCCTGCTCAGACCAGAGAAGAGTGAAGCTGCAACTCATGCTATTGTTGTTTCTTTTTAATACATTTGTTTGTGCAGAGCAGCTTTGAAAAGACGGAGACCTCAGACTGCAAAGCCTGCCAAGGTCACCCTGTAGGAGGATGTTATTTGGGTAATGATGAATGAAATAGTGGTTTTTCCTGTTGCTTTTTCGCACAGTGGCTCTACTTACAAGAGCCATGGGTTTTGTTAGTATGCGAATACAAGAAAAACTCAGACTTAGATTTTGATTCCATGTGATAAAATTTCACAATCCTGCTTGTCAAGTGAGGTACTCTCATTATTTATGCAAGTCAAGATCTCGAGTGAACATTGCCACTGTCAGGAATTTAGAGACATGATACATAAAACATAGAAAATAGGAGCAGGAGTAGGCCATTCGGCCCTTCAAGCCTGCTCCGCCATTCATTATGATCATGACTGATCATCCAACTCAGTAGAATGTTCCCGCTTTCGCCCCAAACCCTTTGATCCCTTTAGACCCAAGAGCTATACCTAACTCCTTCTTGAAAACATACAATGAAAACATACTCATGTACTAATCCAATTGGGCAGTTCCAAATTAGACACTCTAAAACCCCAGGACTGTCAGGAAGTTGGATGGATATTCACAAATAAATGAGTATTGGAAATGTTACCCACTTCACCAGTCTCACTGCCATGACCAAAAATGTCCTATCTTATGCCCTAAGTCAGCTCGGGACTCGAATCCACGCCCAACATTAGACCACTTGGGATTGAAAGTTACTTTTCTCTAGATCAGAGGGTTGTGAGTTTGAGGCTCATACCAAGCTGGCAATATAATCTAGGCGAGCCCTCCAGTGCACTACTGAGGGAGGCCACATTGTCAGTGGTGCTGTCCATTAAATGAGATGGTAAACCTTAGTAGACATTGAAACCTTAATGGGAAGATAGTAGGGTTGGTATCCTTAAAAGTTGAGGTTAAACGGAATGAAGAGCCATCTTTGTCTGGACCTTTCTTTTGAATGCAACTTTGCAACTTGGAGTGAAGATGAAATGTACCAATTAAAAATGGTCACCAGTGAAAGGGCTCATTTATACCACAACTGAGCACGGTTGACAGATCCATGCTGTGAACAACATCTCAGTCTAGAAGATGCATTCACAAGTTGCTTGTGAAACTGGCACATTTGTGCCCTTCAGCCCTTGCCTTTACCACATGGATGGTATATGACTAGTCAAATGAAATGACTGCCATCATTTAAAGAGAATTGCTTAGACACTGTGCAAAGACTACAATCATCTGACCTTTTTCCCTTCTGAACCATTTGAAATAGTTGCTCCATGTAATCTTAATTACAAATTTTCCTCAAAGCAATCAATGACAGAAACAGAAGGATCTGCACATCTAGTGACGTTAAGAAAATATTTTTTTTTGTTTTCAGAGGTGCCATATGCAATGCTGTAGCTACTTTCTGCCTGACTCTTGACTAAAACACAAATCCATTTTGAATACTGTTGTGACTGCAAGAGGTCAGCAACTTAAACATGTTCAGATGATTGTATGAAAAGAAACTCAATATGTTCAATTGCCTTTTGTCCTCTCAACTCTTGAATTGGTGCTATTTTCCTTATAACAGCATCTTTATTCTTCAAACAATATTGAAAATTGTTAGCTTTTGGTTTTAATGGACAGAAAACTTCCAGGTAAATCCCCTTCAGCACTGCGTGCTGGTCCAGTGGCCTCTCCTGATAGCTGTGTTAATTCCGCTTCCCATCATCTTCACTTCTTCAGACTATCCTCAAACCAAACACCATACTCAGCTGAAGGATGAGATAATGCAACTGTCCCACTAGTACCTCCCTAGCTGGACTAAAGGAGGTGTATGAGAATAACCCTCAGTGACCCCACCCCCCTGAACCCAGTTTTGTAACTGTTGCAGTCATGCTGTAAAATTGCTGAAAATAGCTCATTCACAGTGGCTTTGAAAGCAAGTAAATGGTTTTCTCTGATAATAAAGTGTAGCAAAGAGTAGGCTTGAGTTAAATGGTGAGCAAGTCTTATAATACTTATAACATCATCAACTATTATATTCATTTCTGATTCACAGCGGCTGACTTCAAGGAACAAGTATTTAGTTATGATCGCTCCCCCTCCTCCATTGCAGTATCCAATCCCTTCCTCACCTCCCGAAGTCTGATCTTCCCCCTCTTCCTCCTTGCCATGATTGCTGGCGCTACCCCCTTCTGATTGCTGGGGATCATTGCCAAGGGCCTCCGGCTGAAGCTTCCTGTCGCTAGTTCACCCTCTTGGCCAGGCTGTCAATCTGCTGAGCAGGAAAAAGATCAGATAAATGATAATGAGGTCCTGCCATTAAGTTTGGAAGGACCTCCACCTCCCGGCCTTGCCAGGCTCTTCAGTAGTTTATGGTCTCCCCGCACCATCCTCGCCTCCGGGAAAAACTCGGCCTGAGGAGTCAGTTTGCATTTTTATCTGCTTTCACTGTCACGTTTAATGACTGTGTATCTGTGCAGACTTTTCAATTTTGGTAATGGTAAACAGAAAACTGAAGAAATTCCTTTGTACACATACATATTATAAGATCTAAAGGCAGTTGTTGCTGAAGCAATTATTGCATCATTTAAGGGAGTATTGGATAAATATTGGATAAATATTTAAAGCATTAAGGGATTTAGCTGATATCAGTAAACTATAAGTAGGTTTGACAACACCCAGAGTAGTGGTACAGGGATTGCCATCATTTGGGAGAATGTTACCAGCAGGGTTCCTGGGTTTGTTTTGGGACCTCTTTTGTTTAATATCTTCATAAGTTATCTGGAGCTAGGAGTCACATGTACCATGGATAAATTTGCACACAATACAAAACTAGTAAAGGTGGTAGATTCCAAAGCTGAACAGGATAAGCTACAGAAGGATTTCATTATATTTGTGAATTGGGCAGATAGGATTGACATGACAGAGAGTAAAGAAAATCAGATGTTGGGATGTGTTAAAAGGTCAATATTGAGCTGAAATAGCGAGGTAATCCCGCAACTTTATGAACCATTGGTACGACCACCCTTAGAATACTGTGTCCAGTTCTGGTCACCGCAGTACAAATAGGATAATGCACCTATTTCTTTATGCAGAGGATTGTTGGAATGTGGTTGCAGAAGCGATTATTGCTTCATTTAAGGCAATATCGGATAAATATTTAAAGCCAAGAAAGATACTGGGTTTTGCAGAGAGATCAGGGCAGTGGGATGAATATGGAATTAATACCCTCCAACTTTGTGCAACCTAAATAAAGCTGGTGCAGTTATCTATGCAGGAAACCTTGTGAATGGGAGGGCCAGACTGGAGATAGGGAGGCAAGTAATTATTTTTATTTAAATCAACAACCCCCACCCTCTCCCCACCCAGGACAATTTGAAGCACAGGGCCCTCTGGCTGTTTCTCTCCAGTAGCATCAGAAGGTCCTGATCAGCAGCCTGGTGTGCAGCTCCAGTCCCAGAAGCCTTGCAAATGCACTTCAATTTCCTCCAGGTTCTTCTGGCACAAGCTCAGCCAGTGAGCTGGTCTGTGTATGGCGTTCTCCTGAACCGTGCAACTGTGGGCAGCTGTCTCCTTGTGGACCCAGCAGGCTCCTGTCGACGAAAATCTCCCCTGTAGTATGTTAGTTGCTAATTGGAATTAAATACAGATATTCTGTCCTAAGTGTTATGAAAGCAGTTAATGCTAAGTCAGTTAGCGTTGATTTCAGCCAATGCTTGATTTGTCTCCTTTCCTTTATATGATCTCACTTCTCTTTTTCAAAAGGTAGTGTTAGTTAATTCAAGAGCAGTTTTGTACTTTGTTCTATTACACTTACATCCTTGGGACCCTTAGAAAAATAGAGTCTTGTGCGTTGAAAAACTGCCATGGAAACGGCAAATAAAATATTAAAGAAATTCCCCTGGCTTTATCAAAACAGGCACTGAGATTATGAAGGCAGAATATGTTTGTACATTATGAATAAACTGGACAAAAAAGTCAAAGGAAAATAATTCAGCAGCAAGAACAGCCAGAGGAAGTTTGTTTAGTTTCCAGAAGTATGCTGCCATCAGTGTATATTTTTCTTCTCATTGCATTACAACCACTTTCTCATCAGTTCTTAAGCCTCCAGCAATGCTTTTTCCAGCACGATACCCTGTGAGCATTGCTTATTTTTCAAGTTTAATGGATTCAGTAAATAAGATCGATCAATTTTACTACATTGTTTATTCAGGTCTTTGGGGGCTTAGTGTGCAGTAGTTGATGAATTGGCTATTCCAAAATTTTTTGACAGTTCTTAGTTTATACACAACAGGGAATTGAAGGTTTTTTTTTGATAAAGTCAAATTACAGCCAAAGTTCAAAGTCCTTGCAAAGCAAAATAGCAAATTGATTTGAGAGTAAACTCGGTGCTCCCTTGCTGCCAGCAGGGTGCTGTGCTCAAAAAGAGTGTGGGTTGGAAAGAAGGAGACAACACAGTTGCATTGATTCTCTGGTATCTTTTGAGTGTAGCCCCCGCTTAGAACACAGAAGCTCTCAATTTCATAGAATCATAGGGAGCATGGACTGGATTCAGTGGGGCCAATGTGGTTAGCAGATGTGCAACTTGATGTTCTTTTGGTACTAAATCTAATGGAGAAAAATATCTAGCCCAGTATGTTCAGATGTGCAGACATCCAACTGAATCGTGGTGTTTTTAATTTGTTCATGCTTAATTGATCTGGTGATTTGATTTCTTCTTACCAATCCCTCCTTAATGATTCTCTTCCTTCCTGCTCTTTTCTTGGCTCACTTTGTTGTAGTTTTTTTTATTGCTGAAGTATTCTCACTCCCTGAATTAATTTTTTATTTCTCCATTGAAACATTTTTTCATTTTCACTGCTACAGCTTTCCTCTGTCTTGCTCCTTTGACTTTGTTTGGCCTTTCTCTTCCATTTTTTTCTCTTTTGGAGTCTGTGCAATTTGTTTCTGCCTCCTTCTCTACTGTTATGATCCATCTCTAACCTATGACACATACAAACCAAGGGAAAAATTCTACACACATCAAGCAAGAGCCCAGAGTGATTTCTGGTCCCAGTATTAAAGCTGCAGGACCTCAAAAGAGCACCAAGAACAAACTTAGTTAATTTTCCATGGCAAACTACCAGCTCAGATTTGGCCTGGCATTGCGAGCAAACCGAAGCAAGGTGGGAGGGGAGGGGAGGTGGCGCAGGAGATGGTGGAATTGCACATATGAGCAATTTAAAGGCTCACTGCCAAAAAATTTAAAGGGTGCAGCTGCTTAGAAAGTAAGTTGCTGCAGAGGAAGAAAAAATTGTTTCTGCATTTACAAGAATATTTTAAATGTATTTGCAAACTTTCCAACAGGCTTTATGGGACTAAATAAATGCCTGGAAAAATCCAAATAAAGGCAAAAGAAATGTGAAGTCAGCAAGTAGTCTGTGCCCATGTGCTGAAGTAGTGCAGTTCCTCAATCCTCTGGTGACCAGGCTCAAAACTGTGTACAGTACTCACACAACTTGGGAACAGATGTGGAAGAAGATAGTACACCTAAAGGAATGTGCCAAAGCAGGACTTCCCAGTAGTATCATTTACTATGTAAATGTCCTAAAGTGTAGACTGTCAAACTGTTCTCATTTACTGATGACCCATGGCAAGACCTCACACAAAGTTACAGCTCTTTATCTGCTTATTATGCATATCCATACTACAACAGGGCACATATTCAAGTTGTAACTTACAATTGATACCCTTGCACACTCACATCTTCAAACGGCTTCAAAATCATTGTAACACAATCTCCTTACATGCTTTTGTTGTGTGATTGCCTTTAAGAGTGATGTTCCTTTAAGATCTTAGTATGCTAATGAGCTGAGCACCAGGATGAAGTCATATGACTGTATGCCTCTGTAACTGCAACACCAAGAGGCAGCTTCTGTAAATAGTTAGCTCTGTGCTGTTTAATAAACCTGTTTTGAAATCTTCAACCTACTTGACTCCACGCATCTCATTTTATGATGCATCAGACAGACAACATAAAAAGCTTCTCATTGCATGGTGGCAGGCTGGCAGCTGTGATGAGAAGACAGAATCCAAGATTGAAGATCACAGGAAAACAGCTTTAAAAACTACCTACAGCTAAAAGAGAGAAAGTTAAAAGAAACACTGGCTGAAACAGTGTAAAGAAGAAAAAAAACTCACCTCAAGCTGCGGAAGACAGAGCACTGAATGACAGGCTGAAAATCACTGTGAGCAGGTGAGTCAGTCTGCCATTGGTACAGGAACCCCAGTTGGGAAGAAAGCTTTGAGATGCTTGCAAAGTTGATTTTTTTTTTAAAGTCTCAGTAAATGAAAAAAAAAACAAGGAAAACCCAATCCTTATCTCAGGCTGATGGATTGTTTTCAAAGTCTCCCCTCCCAGGCAGATCAGGTCCACGCCATTACAGGAGGCGCCCGACAGCAAAAAGCGTGGGAATCCTCCTTTCACGCAGCTCGCAGCTAGAACTATAAATAGAAACCATTAAATCACTGCGGCGTGAAGAGCTTTCATTTACTCAGCCTAAGTTTAAAAAAAGACATAAAACTACTCAACTATGAAGAATTGCCTATTGAACGGCTGTGTAGACAAACCCTAGGTAAAAAAAAAATTGAAATGCCTGTTGGTCAGCTGTGAAACAAACAGATCAGAGTGCTGGAAGCTAGATAAACAGAAAACACTGCAAAACAATTGCTTCTGTCAATCAAAGCAGCCAAGACAGTTTCTTAAAAAGGAAACAGTATAGAGTCACAGAACCAGGTCTTAAAGCAAAAGAACAGCAGAAAGACAGATACCAATTTTCCCAGCATTAACTAGAAAGCCATGGACATCCTATCCGAGTTCAAACTGTTCCAACAGAGAATGCAATTATGCTTTACAGACCAATGAATTGCAGGACCAGAAAAGCAGGCTGTAAAAATAATGATAGTGATTGGAAATGAGGGATTACACAGAATCAATACCTCTGGATTATCTGAAGGGGACCAGAAAGATTCTGCAAAGATATGGAAAGTGCTGGAAGATCAGCTCTGATTGAGAGTGAATTTTCAAATTCACCACCTGGAATTGATGTCCTACAGGCAACAGCCACAGGAATCAATAGATCAGTTCATCAGTAGATGCTGTAGCAAGGACAACGAGTACAATTTTTCAGAAACTGAGCTGTCAGACCAAATAATGGAGCTGGTGATTGTATCAACACCTATTGAAGTGTTTCAGAATGACCTCTTGGGGGAAAAAGAAAGGTCACAGCATTGATACACTGTTGGAAGATGGCAGGAAATACACTGCCATTGTAGCTACACAGCAGCACCTGCAAGCACTAGGTGCAGCCAACAGTATTGGCACTATAACCAGGTCGTAAAGGGCAAGCAAACTGTGTGGTAAGTGTGGTTGGTCCCACTCCCAGCAAAGTTGTCCTGCATTTCGTGACCTGTGCAAGGCAATGCAAACGGACACTGGACTATGCAGGAATTCTGGCTCCAAAGATGCAGTCAGAAATAATGCTCGGACACAAGCAAACAGAAGACAGGCGCAGCAACAGTGCAACAGCAGCAAGGAAAGTGCCAGAAACCTGCATAAACGCAAGACAATACACGAAGCCCATGGTGAAGCAGACCTGAGACAAGGCTCAGAGAAGTAGTTATCAACAGAAGACAAACTGGCATTCCACATTATGAACCTGACACATCACGTTGATGAAGTCCAACAACTGGAAGCTTTCACCACTATCAACATCACATGCCCAAAGAAAGCTGGCAAAGGTCAAGGTCCACTCAAGGTCACGATAGACACCGGCGTTAGTGCAAATATCCAAAGAATCCTCAAAGATATGTATTGGAGTCATTGGAGATTGATGATACAAACAACAACTACCAAGTATCTGCATACAATGGGTCATCCATCCCTTGCAGTGGCACACTAACATTGCGATACAGCTATGGCAAATCAGCATGGAAACTACAAACGTTCTACCAAATAGACATGGGCGAACCAGCAGTGGCACGACTACCAGTGTATAAGGACCTCAACATCATAACTATCCATGACAGCATTGCCAAGGGGAAATCTTCAAGGACTGGAACACACTCGCAGACTCTGACGCATCAAACGGTGCAGTCTGGAAATCCAGCAACAGCACAACTATGCTGTGCCTTCACTCCTGCTCTCTAGAGAACCGCCAGCAACAGAACAAGCCAGAACCAACAGGTACCTCCACGAGACCAAGTACTCTTCCCCCAACAAGTCCTCGACCTTGAGCCCCAAGCCTTCAGATGCAGGGGATGAGGGGAGGCAAAGGACACGCAATGTCCTGAAGAGGCAGAGGAGGAATGAGTTGAAGCATTGTTTATTGGCTCTTCGAGATGAGGTGCTGGAACTTTCCAAGAATGACAAGGCCTCAAAGGTGGTCATCTTGAGAAAGCAACAGAGTATGTTAGCAGGCTGAAGGCAGAACAACAGAAACTGAATGCAGAGAGGGAGAAACTTCAGAAAGAACAGCAATAGATGAGACACAAACTCCCTGAGCAAGAATTGTCAAACCACCGAGACGACATATGGCCTTTTGAGTCTCCATATCTGTAAACTTCACAATCTCTATCCATGTGCAAATAATTTTGATATCTAATTTTATGTGTTTTTTACTTTTAGTATATGAGACGTATCTTTGGAAAGAAGGGGGATGTTGTGTGATTGCCTTTAAGAGTAATGTCCCTTTAAGATCTTAGTATGATAATGAGCTGAGTACCAGGATGCAGTCATGTGACTACATACCAGTCTCACTCTGTAACTTTAACACCAAGAAGCAGCTTCTGTAAATAGTTAGCTGTGTGCTGTATATAATAGTTAGCTGTTTAATAAACCTGTTTTTACATAGAAACATAGAAAATAGGAACAGGAGTAGGCCATTCTGCCGTTCGAGCCTGCTCCGCCATTCATTATGATCATGGCTGATCATCCAACTCAGAAACCTGTTTCCGCTTTCCCCCCATATCCTTTGATCCCTTTAGACCCAAGAGCTATATCTAACTCCTTCTTGAAAACATACAATGTTTTGGCCTCAACTGCTTTCTGTGGTAGCTAATTCCACAGGCTCACCACTCTCTGGGTGAAGTAATTTCTCCTCATTCCAGTCCTGAAAGACTGGACTTCACACATCTTATTTTATGTTGCATCAGACAACATAAAAAGCTTCTCATTGCAGCTATAATGTCAATACACAGGATGGGTCAGGATAGCTCCTAAGGCTGTTAGTAATGATGCCTCTATTATAGGAAACACGCCAGTTTGGTGGCATTGAGTGGTTGTGTCATGCTGCTGTTGCTTTTTGGTGGAAAAGCAGATGAAATGCTGGCCAATATCACCGATGCATCTTTCACCTGCTTGATACATGTTGGCCAGATGCTACCAATGTTACCCTGGAGGGAGGTGGAGGCAAAACAGTTGAAACATCTACCCTTATATGTCAGGCTAAAAACTATCAATCAACTTTGTATTGCTGAAAATAGAGACATGTTGTTGAAGCTTCTCATCACTATATGATGGCGACCTAGACCCGGCACCATTGCATGAATCAGTATTCATTGAACTTATGAACTTGGCAACTCACGCAGTTGAGTTCAGTTTTAACGACACCGTGTATGCCCAATAGATGGTGTTGCCATGGGATCCCCTCTAGGTCAAGCTCTCGCAAACAACCTTTTTTGGATTCCATGAGAAACGTGTCTTTGAGGAAATGTCACCTAACCTCCTACCTCTTGCATATTTCCAATATGTAGATGATACATTTGCTATATTTGAATCCACACCTGCATGCAATAATTTCCTTACACATCTTAATGGGCTCTATCCTGCACTCAAAATAACCTTTGACATGGAACAGTCAAATGAGCTCCCTTTCCTTGACATACTAGTTGAGAAATCTGCTGAGGGGTTCTCTACCACGGTCTACCACAAACCTACCTTCACTGGTCAATACACGCATTGGGATTCTTACAGTTCCATGCGCTATGAGATTGGCCTTATCGGCAATCTCGTAAATAGGGCCCGGGCCATTGGCTCACCATGCAAGCTTAATGCTGAAATAGGATGAATCAAAGATATCCTGCGTGACAATGGCTACCCCGATCATATCATTTCTCACTGTATATCATGCAAACTTATGAATGGGCCTAAGGCCGTCATTTTCAGCCCTGAAAAATTCCCAGCCTACCTCAAATTAACCTGGAAGGGTAATGTATCCCAAAAATTTGAGCAACAGGTGAAGCTAGCTGTTACTATGCAATAGCAACACGTGTGGTGTTCGCCACTAACAGGATGCTGCCGTCAAGCCAAAAAGACGTCTTGCCTATCACACAAATGAGTAATATGGTATATGAATTTCAATGCCAGTGTGATGCTAGGTATATAGGCCGTATGTCCCAAAGACTGGCGACTCGTATCAAACAACATGTCCCTTCCGCTGTTTGCAACAGGCAAGGTACAGGCTGTACCCAACCAGCTCGTGCTTGCAAAACACAAAACACTGTGTCAAACATTAGATGTGATTCCGTGATTAGACAACATTTGCTAAATAATAAAAACAAGAAATGCTGGAACCGCTCAGCAGGTCTGGCAGCATCTGTGGAAAGAGAAGCAGAGTTAACGTTTCGGGTCAGTGACCCTTCTTCGGAACTAGCAAATATTAGAAATGTCAAAGGTTATAAGCAAGTGAGCCGGGGGTGGAGCAAGAGATAACAAAGATAGGGTGTTAATGAACTAAAGATTGAGCAGCAGCAAGTACAAACATGAAAAAAAAACACAGTGGGTAAGCAAAGTGAACAAACTACAATGAAATGAAATAAACAAAAGAAAAAAAATTGTAAAAAATGTAAAAAAGAAAAAATAACTAAAAATAAAAGTAAATTGGGGGGCCCGTCATGCTCTGAAATTATTGAACTCAATGTTCAGTCCGGCAGGCTGTAGTGTGCCTAATCAGCCTGCCAGACTGAACATTGAGTTCAATAATTTCAGAGCATGACGGGCCCCCCATTTTACTTTTATTTTTAGTTATTTTTTCTTTTTTCTTTTTTACATTTTTTACAACTTTTTTTCTTTTGTTTATTTAATTTCATTGTAGTTTGTTCAGTTTGCTTACCCACTGTGTTTTATTTCATGTTTGTACTTGCTGCTGCTCAATCTTCAGTTCGTTAACACCCTATCTGTACTAATGCTTTGTCTTTCAACACACCATTAACATATTGTTTGCCTTTGCTCCATGACCTCTTGGTCAGCTATGTGGCCTTGTCCAATCTACACCTTCTCCTTTGTTATCTCTTGCCCCAACCCCGGCTCACTTGCTTATAATCTTTGACATTTATAATATTTGCTAGTTCCGAAGAAGGGTTACTGACCCGAAACGTTAATTCTGCTTCTCTTTCCACTGATGCTGCCAGACCTGCTGAGTGGTTCCAGCATTTCTTGTTTTGATTTCAGATTTCCAGCATCCGCAGTATTTTGCTTTTATTTGCTAAATAATCCTCAGTGTGCTAAGAATTATGCTGACAACCAATTAAAAATTGTCAGTAGGGTTCACAGTGTGATGCATTTGTGCATACTGGAAGCTACATATATTAATTCACAAGGCCCTGTTCTTTGCAGACAGAAAGAACATGTACACATATTGTGTCTGTTTAAGCTAAAACAAAGTAAGTGACAGCCATTCGCTGGTTCATTCCTCAGGGCAATGCCTTGACCAATCAGAGTCAAGCTGTCTGGTTTAAATTTCAAACAAAGCTTGGCAATTAACTGTCAGTCACCATAAACTGGTGCATTCTCCATGGCAAACCCTCTACCAGTCAGAGTTCACTTGCCAACCAATCAGCATTCTCTTCTCATACAGTATAAAGTTGTTGTTTTCCCTTACATTGGTATTCTTGTGGATTGTCCTGATTGCAAGTCGAAAAGCTTTGACAACATGTCTCTATTTTCAGCAATACTCAAGTTCTATACTACCAAATGACTATTTAATCAACTTTGTCATAATATTAACAAATATAATAAAATTAGCAGATTTCAATTAATTCACAGAAGCTCTTTTAAAAGAACAGAAGTCCTGAAGCTCTAGCAGCTCTCAGCTTTGACCTTTTAGTTTGGATGAAGGTGATGAGAAGTTTTACATGACACTAATTCGCCCACATAGCAGTAAAGCAAGAAGGGAACTAAAGAATTGGTGTTAGCTTACTCAGTTATATTTCTTCCTTTACTCTGAAGTCTAACTGGGACAAAAAAATCAAAAAGGATGCCTGCATAATAGTCAAACCTGCCAATCAAAATGAACTTCAAATATACCAGGGCAGTCCCCTCAGACAGCTGTTTCATGCCATCATCCATTCCAAGAGGAAGCAGAGCTGGGAGTTCACAAGCTACAGGAATTATTGCCACAGGTGTTATAGCTGGTGGGCCTTCAAGGCGCTAGCACATGAAATCAGGTAATGATCGATATTCATTATTTCTAATAACTGGGTGTACCTTCCACATACCAGTTATTAGACAGTTAACCTTGACAAAAGTGACTCATACACCTTTGAAATTTTATCTGTACTTTAACCAGAGAACTGGACTCCTCCATGTTTTCCCAGTACTATTCCTTCAACCAACACTGGTGAAAACAGATTATCTGGCCATTTATCTCATTGCTGTTTTTGGACCATTGCTGTGCACAAATTGGTTGTTGCTTTTGCCTCGTGAGCAAAAGAAGTTACTATTAAAAAATACTTTACTGGTTCTGAACAACATTGGGAAATCCTGAGGACATGAATGACATTATATCAGTAGAAATGTTGCACAATTCCTGGGGTGATTTTCACCCACAGAGGCCCAGACGATAGGATGGAAACTGGCAAGATCCAACCTTTTAATTCAAATCAGCGGGCTGCAGGTGGATCTTGCACCTGCACCTCCACTTCAAGAGGGTGTGTTGGGGTAGGGGGTTGAGTTCTTAGGCTAACTTACTTTGCATCCTTGAAATAGTTCAGCAGAACTCTTGCTTGTTGAGACCTGGCGTGAATCCCTTTGAGGTCTTCAGAAGCCCCAAACATTTATACTAGGGTAACATAATATTTTTTACATTCGTTTATGGGATGTGGGCGTTGCTGGCTAGGCCAGCATTTATTGTCCATCCCTAATTGCCCTTGAGAAGGTGGTGGTGAGCTGCCTTCAACTGCTACACTCCTTGGGGTGTAGGTACACCCACAGTGCTGTTAGGAAGGGAGTTCCAGGATTTTGACCCAGCGACAATGAAGGAACGATGATATAGTTCCAAGTCAGGATGGTGTGTGGCTTGGAGGGGAACTTGCAGGTGGTGGTGTTCCCATGCATCTCCTGCCCTTGTCCTTCTAGAGGTCGTGAGTTTGGAAGGTGCTGTCGAAGGAGCCTTGGTGAGTTGCTGCAGTACACACTGCTGCCACTGCGTCAGTGGTGGAGGAAGTGAACGTTGAGGGTGGTGGATGGGGTGCCAGTCAAGCAGGCTGCTTTGTCCTGGATGCTATCGAGCTTCCTGAGTGTTGTTGGAGCTGTACTCATGCAGGCAAGTGGAGAGTATTCCATCACACTCCTGATTTGTGCCTTGTAGATGGTGGATAGGCACTGGGGAGACAGGAGGTGAGTCACTCGCCCAGAGTTCCCAGCCTCTGACCTGCTCTTGCAGCCAAAGCATTTATGTGGCTGGTCCAGTTCAGTTTCTGGTCAATGGTGACCCCCAGGATGTTGATAGTGGTGGATTCAGCAATGGTAATCCCACTGAACGTCAAAGGGAGATGGTTAGATTGTTTCTTGTTTGAGATGGTTCCCCCCTCCCCCACCAGGATGTTGATAGTGGGGGATTCAATGATTGTAATGCCATTGAACGTCAAGGAGAGATGGTTAGATTCTCTCTTGTTTGAGATGATCTTTGCCTGGCACTTGTGTGGCATGAATGTTACTTGCCACTTATTGGCCCAAGCCTGAATGTTGTCCAGGTATTGCTGCATATGGACATGGGCTGCTTCAGTATCTGAGGAATCTTATTGATCCCAAAGGGAATCGATCACCTTCTCTAGTGTTAAGTAGCTCCATTGTGAGATGAAGTCTGGGAATTTTGTCTGTATTCAGTCCATTTAGGCCTTGGGGGGACCTTGGGCAGAGAACAGTGGATCGGACTGGGAAAGACATTGCTGGTGCTCTCTCGCAGGCAACAGCAGCCCTCCCCAGCTGTCTAAGTGACTATCCTAGGGATTTGGAATGGGATCTCAGACCTTGGCAAAGATCTCTTGACGACTGTGTAGTTGAAGCAGCTATGCCTCGTGAGAGGGCGGCACAGTGGCGCAGTGGTTAGCACCGCAGCCTCACAGCTCCAGCGACCCGGGTTCAATTCTTGGTATTGCCTGTGTGGAGTTTGCAAGTTCTCCCTGTGTCTGCATGGGTTTCCTCCGGGTGCTCTGGTTTCCTCCCACATGCCAAAGACTTGCAGTTTGATAGGTAAATTGGCCATTAGCAATTGCCCCCAGTATAGGTAGGTGGTAGGGAAATATAGGGATAGGTGGGGATGTGGTAGGAATATGGAATTAGTGTAGGATTAATATAAATGGGTGGTTGATGGTCGGCACAGACTCGGTGGGCCGAAGGGCCTGTTTCAGTGCTGTATCTCTAAAAAAAAAGAGGGGTAGGCGGTGGCATAGTGGTATTATCACTGGACTTATAATCCAGAGACCCAGGGTATTCCTCTGGGGACATGTGTTCGAATCCCACCACAGCAGAAGGTAGAATTTGAACTTAATAAAATCTGGAATTAAAAACTAGTCTAATGATGGCCATGAAACCATTGTCGATTGTTGTAAAAACCCATCTGGTTCACTAATGTCCTTTAGGGAAGGAAATCTGCTGTCCTTACCTGGTCTGGCCGACATGTGACTCCAGACCCACAGCAATGTGGTTAACTCTTACGTGCCCTCTGAATTGGCCTAGCAAGCCACTCAGTTGTACCTAACTGCTACAAAGTCTATAAAAAGAAATGAAACCGGACGGACCACCCGGCATCGACCTAGGCACCGGAAACGACAACGGCAAACACAGCCCTGTCGACCCTGCAAAGTCCTCCTTACTAACATCTGGGGGCTTGTGCCAGGTTGGGAGAGCTGTCCCACAGACTAGTCAAGCAACAGCCTGACATAGTCATACTCACGGAATCATACCTAACAGACAATGCCCCAGACACTGCCATCACCATCCCCGGGTACGTCCTGTCCCACCGGCAGGACAGACCCAGCAGAGGTGGTGGCACAGTGGTATACAGTAGGGAGGGAGTTGCCCTGGGAGTCCTCAACATCGACTCCGGACCTCATGAAGTCTCATGGCATCAGGTCAAACATGGGCAAGGTAACCTCCTACTGATTACCAACTACCGCCCTCCCTCAGCTGATGACTCAGTACTCCTCCATGTTGAACACCACTTGGAGGAAGCACTGAGGGTGGCAAGGGCACAAAATGTACTCTGGGTGGGGGACTTCAATGTCCATCATCATGAGTGGCTCGGTAGCACCACTACTGACCGAGCTGGCTGAGTCCTAAAAGACATGGCTGCTAGACTGGGTCTGCGGCAGGTGCTGGGGGAACCAACACGAGGGAAGAACATACTCGACCTCGTCCTCACCAATCTGCCTGCCGCAGATGCATCTGTCCATGACAGTATTGGTAGGAATGATCACCGCACAGTCCTTGTGGAGACGAAGTCCCGCCTTCACATTGAGGATACCGTCCATCGTGTTGTGTGGCACTGTCACCGTGCTGAATGGGATAGATATCGAACAGATCTAGCAATGCAAAACTGGGCATCCATGAGGCGCTCTGGGCCATCAGCAGCAGCAGAATTGTACTCAACCACAATCTGTAACCTCATGGCCCGGCATATCCCCCACTCTACCATTACCATCAAGCCAGGAGACCAACCCTGGTTCAATGAAGAGTGCAGGAGGGCATGCCAGGAGCAGCACCAGGCATACCTCAAAATGAGGTGTCAACCTGGTGAAGCTACAACCCAGGACTATCTGCATGCCAAACTGCGTAAGCAGCATGCGATAGAGCTAAGCGATCCCATAACCAACGGATCAGATCTAAGCTCTGCAGTCCTGCCACATCCAGCCGTGAATGGTGGTGGACAATTAAACAACTAACTGGAGGAGGTGGCTCCACAAATATCCCCATCCTCAATGATGGGGGAGCCCAGCACATCAGTGCGAAAGATAAGGCTGAAGCATTTGCAAGAATCTTCAGCCAGAAGTGCCGAGTTGATGATCCATCTCGGCCTCCTCCTGAAGTCCCCAGCATCACAGATGCCAGACTTCAGCCAATTCAATTCACTCCACGTGATATCAAGAAAGGACTGAAGGCACTGGATACTGCAAAAGCTATGGGCCCTGACAATATTCCAGCAATAGTACTGAAGACCTGTGCTCCAGAACTTGCCGCGCCCCTAGCCAAGCTGTTCCAGTACACCTACAACACTGGCATCGTGCTGAATGGGATACCCTGCAATGTGGAAAATTGCCCAGGTATGTCCTGTACACAAAAAGCAGGACAAATCCAACCCGGCCAACTACCGCCCCATTAGCCGACTCTCAATCATCAGTAAAGTGATGGAAGGTGTCATCAACAGTGCCATCAAGCGGCACTTGCTTCGCAATAACCTGCTCAGTGATGCTCAGTTTGGGCTCCGCCAGGGCCACTCAGCTCCTGACCTCATTACAGCCTTGGTTCAAAAATGGACAAAAGAGCTGAACTCAAGAGGTGAGGTGAGATTGACTGCCCTTGACATCAAGGCAGCATTGACCGAGTATGGCATCAAGGAGCCCTAGCAAAACTGAGGTCAATGGGAATCAGGGGGAAAACCCTCCGCTGGCTGGAGTCATACCTAGCGCAAAGGAAGATGGTTGTGGTTGTTGGAGGTCAATCATCTCAGCTCCAGGACATCGCTGCAGGAGTACCTCAGGGTAGTGTCCTAGGCCCAACCATCTTCAGCTGTTTCATCAATGACCTTCCTTCAATCATAAGTTCAGAAGTGGGGATGTTCGCTGATGATTGCACAATGTTCAGCACCATTCGCGACTCCTCAGATACTGAAGCAGTCCGTGTAGAAATGCAGCAAGACCTGGACAATATCCAGGTTTGGGCTGATAAGTGGCAAATAACATTCGCGCCACACAAGTGCCAGGCAATGACCATCTCCAACAAAAGAGAATCTAACCATCTCCCCTTGACATTCAACGGCATTACCATCGCTGAATCCCCCACTATCAACATCCTAGGGGCTACCATTGACCGAAAACTGAACTGGAGTAACCATATAAATACCGTGGCTACAAGAGCAGGTCAGAGGCTAGGAATCCTGAGGCGAGTAACTCACCTCCTGACTCCCCAAATCCTGTCCACAATCTACAAGGCACAAGTCAGGAGTGTGATGGAATACTCTCCACTTGCCTGCATGGGTGCAGCTCCAACAACACTCAAGAAGCCCGACACCATCCAGGACAAAGCAGCCCGCTTGATTGGCACCCCATCTACAAACATTCACTCCCTCCACTACCGACGCACAGTGGCAGCAGTGTGTACCATCTACAAAATGCACTGCAGCAATGCACCAAGGCCCCTTCAACAGCACCTTCCAAACCCGCAACCTCTACCAACTGGAAGGATAAGGGCAGCAAATATAGGGGAACATCACCACCTGCAAGTTCCCCTCCAAGTCACACACCATCCTGACTTGGAACTATATCACCGTTCCTTCACTGTCGCTGGGTCAAAATCCTGGAACTCCCTTCCTAACAGCACTGTGGGTGTACCTACCCCACATGGACTGCAGCGGTTCAAGAAGGCACCTCACCACCACATTCTCAAGGGCAATTAAGAATGGGCAATAAATGCTGGCCTGGCCAGCGACGCCCACATCCCATGAATGAATAAAAAAAAAAGATGCTACCTTTGTACTTGGTTAATGTGGTAATTATTGTTACATCACAGAAGTGCTCAAGCTGGTATGGTAATGTAATGGCTGCTTTTATTTCAGAATCTGGAACATTCTGTCTGGATAACACATATAAGAGGAGGTTCTGGAGTGTATACCGTATTTTGCTTCTATCAAGGCCCCCCCCCCCACCCCCCACCCCCCACCACCCCCCTCAGAATTTGAAAGTGACAACAACTGCCTCCAAAAATGAGCCTGGTTAATAGCAACTACATCATACAATAAAGTGATTACATTAACCATGGCACTCTTCTGATAATACCCAGGAAAAATAGGTTATGCCAACACTAAAACCATCATGAAACTCACTACACTCATAACTATCTACAGTGCAAGCAATTTGGTGGTTTCCTTGAACTTGAGGATACCTTTGAGTAGGTTTGACAGTGACTAAGTTGGGAGCAATAGATGCAACATTCACATGTTTGCTTTCAAGGTTGTTGGGTTTCTCAACTTTCTTTGGATACAATCCTGGAGCATTCACACCAGAATGTGGAGCATGAGCAGTGTACTTGAAGGTGGTGGGTTCATAATGCATGGGAATAGGCAAAACTCCTGAAGCTTTCTGAGGCAGTGTAACACCTGCTTCCTTAGGTAGAACTGGCATTGGTGATAGGTTACAGGCAGCATTATCATTTAGTAATGCCACATCAAAGACAATAGGTCGATACAGCTTTTGTAATTGACCTTTATGAAGCTTCCATAGCAAAGCAGGCACTAAGACTAAAATATAACAGCTCTCATCTTTTATTCAATAGCACAAACACTTCATTTTTCACATGTCCACAGAGAAAAAGACATAAACATTCTTTCTCCCACATGATATTACTTCAAGTTAGTGATCCAGTTTATCAAATTGTCTTCACAACAATTATGTTTCCAAGTCAGGATTACAAATAACAAAACAAGTGTGTAACTTATTGTAGTCTAAGGATATCAAAGGGTTAATCTTGAGAGAATGTAAAGATTACCGCCCACCATGATGCGGTGAGAGATCACGTGGGAGAGACTTGAGAACAGTTACAGCGTGTCACACAGGCTAGTGTGGAGTGTATATAGTTACTATGCAATAAAGATTAATGTTTAAACAATACAGTCTAAGAACCTCTCTGGCTAAACTCTATATGGCGGCAGCATACAGAACCAAATATATAACATGGTGAACAGCGCTGGGATCGAAGTCTTTTACCCAGAAGAGAAAATTTGAAGTAACAATCATCCTTCAGCAAGAAGAAAAGAAACTGTAAAACAAGTAGCTGAAGAGAAAAAACAAACTACATACCGTAGAAGGCGGATAAAAGCTCCATAGAATGGAAGCATGGCTGAAAAGCAAGCAATCAGGTGAGTCATTGTGCCAACAATTGAGAAATCCCGCTAAAAAAAACAGCCTTTGAAGAGCTTGAAAATTTAAAATTTAAATTTAAAATGTGCCAAAATAAAATCTCGACTACCTCAACCTCCAAAGGAAAAGTAGTTAAGAATAGAGAGGTAAATGAAGTTATGCAACTTCCTGCAGCAGACCAATCAAAATATCTTCTGGGCAAAATCAATGATCCGAAACAAGCATTTTGGTCAGCGGACGTATATGTCAACAGACATGACATTAATTTCAAACTCGACACTGGAGCAAGTGTGACAGTCCTGTCAGATAAAGAGTCATGGCTATCCACGCACTTTCTGCAACCAACAGAAACTCAGTTACATGGCCTAGGAGGTGTTGTACTTGAAGTAATGGGGGAAGTTACAAGTGCGCTTCATTATAAGGGAAAGCAAGTATTAGAAACACTGTATATCCTAAGCAATCAGGAGTTCTCACTCTTGAGTAGAAGAGCTTATTTTGAACTTCCATCTTATAAAGAAAATTGAAGAAGATAAACACAAAGAATTCAGGAGTCAGGACAGAAGGAGAGCCCCCCAAACTAACCTGAGTACTGCAGAGAGTCCAGATTCTACCAGAGAGCCCACCAATGTGAAGAGAACCTGCACAACACAGCACAGCCCGCCATGCTGCTCAAAGACTACAAAAGTGAGAAAGATAAATGTAGCAAGTTCCTACAGGAGTGCTACATGGACAGAGAACTTGGAAAGAAGCAAGTCCAACAAATTTCTCAGGTGCACAGACAAGATCAAAGAGAACCACTACTTTCAACCCAATTCCCAACTAGATCGTGGGAACGGTTGGTGATGGATTTATTCTTCTTTGAGGGAAGATCCTATCTAATTATAGTCAATTACTTCTGAAGATGGTTTGAAATTAAGTGGAGGTACGCAACAACAACTAAAGCAAACATCAGTTTTACAAGAAGTTTTCACAACACATGGTATACCTGATCAGATAGTATCTGATAATGGACCACAATTTGCAAATGATTACTTCACGCACTTTGAAGAATGTGGATTTATTCACCTAACAAGCTCTCCTAAGTATTCACAATCAAATGGAGGAGCTGAGCGAGTAGTTAGAACCATTAAAACTATGTTGATGAAAAATCAAGATTTCCAATTGGCACAACTGACATACAGAACTACTCCATTATTGTGAAGATTGCCGCTATCAGAACTCTTAATGGGAAGAAAACTTCGAACACAATTTCCAATTCCAATTCTACCCAAGAATATACTTCCAGGATTGCAAAGCAAGGATTATCAGAAAGTACAAGACAAAGAAAAGTCATATTGAAACAAACTGACCTATAATTATAGCAGAAGATACCATCAAGAAACCTACCAAAGTTGTCAGAAGGGCAAAAGGTATGGGTACGAGACCAAAATAGAGAACGGATAATTCTCCAGAAAGACGAGAATCAACAGCGATCTTATCTAGTATGAACTCAAGAAAGTTCGATATGCATAAATAGAAGGAATCTTATTCTTTTACATCAAAGACGTCAATAGGTCATACATTTAGATGACTCAGACGATGAACCGAAAATTCAGAAAGCACCGAATGCTACAAACCTCAACGAAGGCCGTCCAAATCAAGAAACAAGGGATCGGAGAAAGACTATCAATCTTCTACATCTGATGACAAGACGATCAGGGAAAGTTGTGAAGCCTCCTGATAGGTTCAATCTATGAAGTCAGAGACTTGGAGGGAGATGGGGTAGCATGTAAATAAAAAAGTGAATGTATGTTGTCATGGTTCTGTTGGGTTTTTTTTCAGAATATGCAGTTTGCCTTGAAGGCTTGCAAGAGATCAGTATTGCTTTAAGAGCCAGCAAGCCTTAGGAGTTATAGGAAGGTGCATTTTCATTGCCTTAGAAACAGCCATTTGGAGACTGCGATTCAAAGGGTGCATTCTCGATACCATGGAAACAGCCACTGGGAGTGAGCCTGATGTTACATTTGTTACAATTCAGTTTGAACTGGCAGTTGGTAAGACAGTTTGAACAAACAGACAGAAGACACAGAGGACACAGCTGTGGTGTCAGCACTGAAAAAGAGCTCTCAAACATTTAAACTGAAGGAAGAGAATTTTAGTCTGATTATTATTATCTCTCAAAATTCTAAAAACATCAAGCAAAGACAGAGCTCTCTGGTAATTTAAATTGAAGAAAGGGAAGTTAGACTGTGACAATCTTCTTTCCCTTAAAAAACTCTAAAGTCAGATTGATTCCATTGAAAGTGTTTGCAAGTCGTTAATTGTTGAAATTGCTGGAGAAGGAAAGCATCACCTACTGAAGTTAGACTATAGACTATTCTACTGTGGAAGATTCTTGTTTCCCACATCGGACGACTATGAGGACTTCAAGCAACCTCAGACTGTAAATTTGCAAGGACTCTTTTTTTATTTTAAATGTTGATTATATCTTCATAGTGTTTAAGAATTTAGTTCTTTTAATTAATTTCTTTTAATTTGTTGATTTAAAGACACCAAGTTTGGTTAGCCTCTTTCGGGGGTTAATAGATTGTACAATTTGGTGGGTCTTTCTTTAATTTGGAAAGTTTTTAAATGATATGTTAGCCGATCTGTGGAACGACGGGATTGAATTAACAGTGCGTTGGTCCCACCACAATCAGAATCGTATATTTTGACTGGGGGCTTTGACAGGAGCGGTCAGTCGTAACAATGTAAATATATTTTAGGATAACGACTTGGGGGGAGATATAGTATAAAGGGTATCAAAGGGTTAATCTTGAGAGAATGTAAAGATTACTGCCCACCATGATGAGGAAAGAGATCATGTGGGAGAGACTCGAGAACAGTTACAGCGTGGCTTTTGAAGGAGACAAACAGGCTAGTGTGGAGTGTATATAATTACTATAAAATAAAGATTAATGTTTAAACAATACAGTCTAAGATTCTCTCAGGCTAAGACTCTATATGGTGGCAGCATAAAGAACTAAATATATAACACTTATGTCCAGTGAACAACTCCAAAGTTGTTTTCAACTACATTACAACAGTGATTAAACTTCAAAAAGTACTTCATTAGCTGTGAAGCAGTTTGGAACATCCTGAGGTCAAAAAGGGTGCTATATAAATGCAGGTCTTTCTTTCTTTTGCTTTTTAACAGTTCTACAATAACAAGTGGCTTTGTGCTCAGGTATTTGTTAACCTCTTGGACATTTCCTCATAACTTTGTCTTTAGGGTGGATAGGAACGATCGGATTTGAAATCAGAGTGTACATTGAGGATTTGCAGATAGTAATCAGTACTGCTTTCTACTTGGTATCCATTGTAAGTGAATTTGCCTCAAAATAAAAATGAGGTCTCTCCACATATTCACTCTGCTAGACCCTGTTCCACACACTTCAAAGTTGAGAACGAATGCTGACAAGATAAGTAATAAAGATCATAGAATGTTTCCACACAGAAGGAGGTGATTTGGCTCATGGTACCTGTGTTGGCTCTTTGGTTTAGCTATCCAATTAATCCCAGTCCCCTGTCCAATATTGGACCTTCCACTGCAGTCTTGCCTGTTAGCCACCTCTCCCAGAAGATCTGTAGCCCCTTTGCACCATCAGGCACCCCTGCAACTCACAGCTTTTCCCATTGTCAGCCAGTTCCTATTTTTATGTTTTGCCTTAAAGTAATTGATATAGTACAAAGAACAAAGAACAAAGAAAATTACAGCACAGGAACAGGCCCTTCGGCCCTCCAAGCCTACGCCGATCCAGATCCTCTATCTAAACATGTCGCCTATTTTCTAAGGGTCTGTATCTCTTTACTTCCTGCCCATTCATGTATCTGTCTAGATACATCTTAAAAGACGCTATCGTGCCCGCGTCTACCACCTCCGCTGGCAACGCGTTCCAGGCACCCACCACCCTCTGTGTAAAGAACTTTCCACGCATATCCCCCCTAAACTTTTCCCCTCTCACTTTGAACTCGTGACCCCTAGTAATTGAATCCCCCACTCTGGGAAAAAGCTTCTTGCTATCCACTCTGTCTATACCTCTCATGATTTTGTACACCTCAATCAGGTCCCCCCTCAACCTCCGTCTTTCTAATGAAAATAATCCTAATCTACTCAACCTCTCTTCATAGCTAGCGCCCTCCATACCAGGCAACATCCTGGTGAACCTCCTCTGCACCCTCTCCAAAGCATCCACATCCTTTTGGTAATGTGGCGACCAGAACTGCACGCAGTATTCCAAATGTGGCCGAACCAAAGTCCTATACAACTGTAACATGACCTGCCAACTCTTGTACTCAATACCCCGTCCGATGAAGGAAAGCATGCCGTATGCCTTCTTGACCACTCTATTGACCTGCGTTGCCACCTTCAGGGAACAATGGACCTGAACACCCAAATCTCTCTGTACATCAATTTTCCCCAGGACTTTTCCATTTACTGTATAGTTCACTCTTGAATTGGATCTTCCAAAATGCATCACCTCGCATTTGCCCTGATTGAACTCCATCTGCCATTTCTCTGCCCAACTCTCCAGTCTATCTATATTCTGCTGTATTCTCTGACAGTCCCCTTCACTATCTGCTACTCCACCAATCTTAGTGTCGTCTGCAAATTTGCTAATCAGACCACCTATACTTTCCTCCAAATCATTTATGTATATCACAAACAACAGTGGTCCCAGCACGGATCCCTGTGGAACACCACTGGTCACACGTCTCCATTTTGAGAAACTCCCTTCCACTGCTACTCTCTGTCTCCTGTTGCCCAGCCAGTTCTTTATCCATCTAGCTAGTACACCTTGGGCCCCATGCGTCTTCACTTTCTCCATCAGCCTACCATGGGGAACCTTATCAAACGCCTTACTGAAGTCCATGTATATGACATCTACAGCCCTTCCCTCATCAATCAACTTTGTCACTTCCTCAAAGAATTCTATTAAGTTGGTAAGACATGACCTTCCCTGCACAAAACCATGTTGCCTATCACTGATAAGCCCATTTTCTTCCAAATGGGAATAGATCCTATCCCTCAGTATCTTCTCCAGCAGCTTCCCTACCACTGACGTCAGGCTCACCGGTCTATAATTACCTGGATTATCCCTGCTACCCTTCTTAAACAAGGGGACAACATTAGCAATTCTCCAGTCCTCTGGGACCTCACCCGTGTTTAAGGATGCTGCAAAGATATCTGTTAAGGCCCCAGCTATTTCCTCTCTCACTTCCCACAGTAACCTGGGATAGATCCCATCCGGACCTGGGGACTTGTCCACCTTAATGCCTTTTAGAATACCCAACACTTCCTCCCTCCTTATGCCGACTTGACCGAGAGTAATCAAACATCTGTTCCTAACCTCAACATCCTTCATGTCCCTCTCCTCGGTGAATACCGATGCAAAGTACTCATTTAGAATCTCACCCATTTTCTCTGACTCCACGCATAACTTTCCTCCTTTGTCCTTGAGTGGGCCAATCCTTTCTCTAGTTACCCTCTTTCTCCTTATATATGAATAAAAGGCTTTGGGATTTTCCTTAACCCTGTTTACTAAAGATATTTCATGACCCCTTTTAGCCCTCTTAATTCCTCGTTTCAGATTGGTCCTATGTTCCCGATATTCTTCCAAAGCTTCGTCTTTCTTCAGTCGCCTAGGCCTTATGTATGCTTCCTTTTTCCTCTTAGCTAGTCTCACAATTTCACCTGTCATCCATGGTTCCCTAATCTTGCCCTTTCTATCCCTCATTTTCACAGGAACATGTCTCTCCTGCACGCTAATCAACCTCTCTTTAAAAGCCTCCCACATATCACATGTGGATTTACCTTCAAACAGCTGCTCCCAATCTACATTCCCCAGCTCCTGCCGAATTTTGGTATAGTTGGCCTTCCCCCAATTTAGCACTCTTCCTTTAGGACCACTCTCGTCTTTGTCCATGAGTATTTTAAAGCTTACGGAATTGTGATCACTATTCCCAAAGTAGTCCCCTACTGAAACTTCAACCACCTGGCCGGGCTCATTCCCCAACACCAGGTCCAGTATGGCCCCTTCCCGAGTTGGACTATTTACATACTGCTCTAGAAAACCCTCCTGGATGCTCCTTACAAGTTCTGCTCCATCTAGACCTCTAACACTAAGTGAATCCCAGTCAATGTTGGGAAAATTAAAATCTCCTATCACCACCACCCTGTTGCTCCTACAGCTTTCCATAATCTGTTTACATATTTGTTACTCTATCTCACGCTCGCTGTTGGGAGGCCTGTAGTACAGCCCCAACATTGTTACCGCACCCTTCCTATTTCTGAGTTCTGCCCATATTGCCTCACTGCTCGAGTCCTCCATATTGCCCTCCTTCAGCATAGCTGTGATATCCTCTTTGACCAGTAATGCAACTCCTCCACCCCTTTTACCTCCCTCTCTATCCCGCCTGAAGCATCGATATCCTGGGATATTTAGTTGCCAATCATGCCCTTCCCTCAACCAAGTCTCAGTAATAGCAATAACATCATACTCCCAGGTACTAATCCAAGCCCTAAGTTCATCTGCCTTACCTACTACACTTCTTGCATTAAAACAAATACACCTCAGACCACCAGTCCCTTTGCTTTCATCATCTGCTCCCTGCCTACTCTTCCCCTTAGTCACGCTGACTTCATTATCTAGTTCCTTACAGGCTTTAGTTACTACCTCCTTACTGTCCACTGACCTCCTCATTTGGTTCCCATCCCCCTGCCACATTAGTTTAAACCCTCCCCAACAGCGTTAGCAAAAGCACCCCGAAGGACATTGGTTCCAGTCCGGCCCAGGTGTCGACCGTCCAATTTGTAATAGTCCCACCTCCCCCAGAACCGGTCCCAATGTCCCAAAAATCTGAACCCCTCCTTCCTGCACCATCTCTCAAGCCACGCATTCATCCTGACTATTCTTTCATTTCTACTCTGACTATCACGTGGCACTGGTAGCAATCCTGAGATTACTACCTCTGAGGTCCTACTTTTTAACTTGGCTCCTAACTCCCTAAATACTGCTTGTAGGACCTCATCCCGTTTTTTACCTATATCATTGGTGCCTATGTGCACAATGACAACTGGCTGTTCACCCTCCCCCTTCAGAATGTTCTGCAGCCGATCTGAGACATCCCTGACCCGTGCACCTGGGAGGCAACATACCATTCGGGAGTCTCGTTTTCGACCACAGAACCGCCTATCTACTCCCCTTACAATCGAATCCCCGATGACTATAGCCCTTCCACTCTTTTTCCCGCCCTTCCGAACAGCAGAGCCAGCCACGGTGCCATGAACCTGGCTACTGCTGCCTTCCCCTGGTGAGCCATCTCCCTCAACAGTATCCAAAATGGTATTGGTCAGTTTGCTATTCGTCAGTTTGCTACTTAAAAGGTTTTTAATTAGCATACTTTTCCATAGACAAACAAAATTACTTTATAAAACCCAAACATTAAATGTGTGTGCAGTTTCCCAGTTTTTTAATTTTAAAAATCCCATAATTCTCAAAAATGGTTTCGAACTTTTTAATTGACAAAATAGTCCATTCTTGAGAATTTTTATTGATAGAAAGGAAATCAAAGGAAACAAAGCTGCCATTCGTCACATGTATATTAATGAAAGTCTGATTGAGCACGTCATTATAGGAACATTGGGCTGGATTTTCATCCTGAGGGGGAAGCGGGTTTGGAGGTGGGCGAGCCAGCAATTTCTTACTTCCAGCTGGCGAGCTGGTCTGCCAGCATGTTCCTGCCTCTGGTCTGTTTTCAGGGAGGCAGCTTCTGGATGATGACGGTGACCTGCCCGCCAATTTGGCCAATTAAAGTGCCAATTGAGGGCACTCTTCACACGCCATCTGGATTTTCCAGATGGCTGACGGGCCGCCAGATGTGGCTGGAGCCTATAGATGGAATGGTGGCGGCCTCCCTGCGGCTGGGGAGCCAGAGGCACATCTCGCAAAGCAGCCCAGCATAGATCTGTTGGGCTGCACAGCCTGGCTGCCAGGCCATCCTGTAAGGCTTCTCTCCTTCTATGATGGGTCGGAGGTGATGGCCGCAGTATATTTTGTAAACTTTATAAGTTTTGAGGCACCCTCTCGGTCCCCCATTTCCAGCAGCAGCACCCACTTTGGTGATCGAATTGACCTTTCCAGCTGTGGCATCCACCTGGCATCCTTGATTGGATGGGGCTCCCGGAGGTAGCCTTTTAATTGGACATCTCCTCAAAACTCTCCTCCAGGGTCCCGTTAGAGTCACATCCGGGTTTCTGACTGGAATTCAGCCCGGCATTGAGAGCGGGACCATGGAATTAAAATTCAGGCCTATGTGGTTGACTCTTAAAATTCCCTGCAGTGGCCTAGTGCCCACTCAGTTGTAAAATAACGACTGCTTAAGTCATGGGACCTAAGGAGGTTATGGGATTACCATTACCACGACAACTGCAGCAACTCTAGAAGGACCCCCTCCTTCTCAGGGCAACTAGGGAGGGATAATAAATGTGGTCTTGTCTGTATTGCCTGCAACCTAACAATGAATAAGGAAAAAAAGAAACTAATATTCAAGGAACAATCAACCATCTCCAGACATGACTTCAGGTGATTAATGTACAAATATGTTCCCAACAGTTTAAAACTCAATTAATAATGAATTGCATTGTTAAACATTTGGAGACTAGGTTCAATTAATATTTCATTTGACTCATTAAGCTCTTCTTTACCTTAAAACATCTCTCAAAATACTGACCTTAAATCAGCTAATGTAACGTAAAATTAGAGTCATAGAGTCATAGAGTCGTACAGCATAGAAACAGGCCCTTCGGCCCACCGCGTCCATGCCGACCATGATGCCTATCTATACTAATCCCACCTAACTGCATTAATTCCATATCCCTCTATGCCTTGCTTATTCAAGTACCTGTCCAGATGCCTCTTAAATGTCGCTACTGTTCCTGCCTCCACCACCTCCTCTGGCAGCTCATTCCAGATGCCCACTATTCTTTGTGTGAAAAATTTACCCCTTTGATCCCCTTTAAACCTCCTCCCTCTCACCTTAAATCTACGCCCTCTAGTTTTAGTCACCCCCACCATGGGAAACAGACTCTGGCTATCTACCCTATCTATGCCTCTCATAATTTTATATACCTCTATCATGTCCCCTCTCAGCCTCATTCGCTCCAGGGAAAACAGACCCAACCTATCAATCTCTCTTTATAACTTAAGCCAGGCAACATCCTTGTGAATCTTTTCTGCACCCTCTCTAGCTTAATCACATCTTTCCTGTAGTGCGGCGACCAGGACTGCACACAGTACTCTAAATGCGGCCTAACCATTGTTATGTACAACTGTAGCGTGACGTCCCAACTCTTGTACTCAATGCCTCGGCCGATGAAGGCAAGCATGCCACACGCCTTCTTCACCACCCTGTCTACCTGTGTTGCCACTTTCAGAGAACTATGTACTTACACCCCAAGATCTCTCTGCTCAACAACACTCCCCAGGGCCCTGCCATTCACTGTATATGTCCTGCCCTGGTTTAACTTCCCAAAATGCATCACTTCACACTTGTCTGCATTAAATTCCATTTGCCAATCCCTTGCCCACTTTCCCAGTTGATCTATATCCTGTTGTAACCTTAGACAACGTTCTTCACTGTCCACTGTACCACCAATTTGGTGTCATCTGCAAACTTACTAATCATGCCCCCTACATTCCCATCCAATTCATTAATACATATGACAAACAACAGAGAGCCCAGCACCGATCCCTGCGGCACACCACTGGTCACCGGCCTCCAAACAGAAAAACAACCCTCCACTACCACCCTCTGCCTCCTATCACCAAGCCAATTTTGTATCCAATTTGCAAGCTCACCCTGGATCCCATGTGTTCGAACCTTCTGGACCAGCCTACCATGCGGGACCATGTCAAAGGCCTTGCTAAAGTCCATGTAGACAACGTCCATCGCCCTGCCTGCGTCAATCCTCTTGGTCACCTCCTCGAAAAACTCAATCAAATTCGCGAGACATGATTTCCCACGCACAAAGCCATGCTGACTATCCCTAATCAGACCATGCCTTTCCAAATGCATATAAATCCTGTCTCTCAGAAACCCTTCCAATAACTTTCCCACCACTGATGTAAGGCTCACCAGCCTGTAGTTCCCTGGCTTATCCCTGCTGCCCTTCTTAAATAAAGACACAACATTAGCTATCCTTCAGTCTTCCGGTACTTCACCCGTGGCTAACGATGATACAAAAATCTCTGCCAGGGCCCCAACAGTCTCCTCCCTTGCTTCCCATAGCATCCTAGGATACGCCTGGTCAGGCCCTGGGGATTTATCCACCTTAACGCGCTTCAAAAACTCGAAGAACACCACCTCCTTTGTAATGTTGATCCGCTCCAGGATATTGCTGTTCCCTCCCTTGAACTCACTAGCTTCCGTGACCTACTCCACCGTAAATACAGACGAGAAGTATTCATTTAAGACCTCACCAATTTCCCGTGGCTCCACACACAGATTACCACGCTGATCCTTAAGGGGACCTACTTGTAAGAATCATGCAGCACAGAACTAGGCCAGTTTACCCATTGCACCTGTGCCGGACCTTTGAAAGAATTGTCCCTTGTCCTTACCCCATACCTCTGCAACTTCTTTTCCATCTTGTTGCAGCTTCCATTTCACAGAGCCGATAAATTATTGCAGCTCAGGCCTTCCTACTGAACAGCTGGCCAGGATCTGCCTAACGCATTGTGTAGTTGATTGTACTTATATCCTGTACTCAGCCAAGATTCAAACCTGTTACTCTAGAATGCTATTGAATCATTGCATAGGGAATTTGATGCCCACATCAAAATTGAAGGAAGCAGGCACAGTTGGGTATGATTTCACAATCCTGCACATACTGAATTCCTGAATTCAATCATGCTACTGTGTTGAATTACTGAGGAAAGGCCACACATTTCTCTATGGCCAGACAGGGAGAACTGGGGGGAAATCGAGCCCAAGTTGTTCTCTGCAGCTAGTTGCAGAGTGATGTTGGCACTGATGTGGGCACGGTGTAAAGCGATCCAGAGGGTGAAAGGAAGAAGAAACATTAAAAAATACTATAAAATGGTGGGAAGATTGCTTTTATTAAATTGTTGATATCAATCAGCCACCAAGTTGATAAAGTAGAGAATTACAATTCTTCTGTATAACAAAATACTCAATGAAATGCCAGAAAAGTGAAATCATCTGATTTTGTAATTTTGCACACTTAGCAGGAGGCCACTGCTTGATGCCTGAGCAATCTGTTAGTTTCTGTGTTCCTGTAATGCACTTTAGGTGCCAGTTTCCTTCACAGGATCTTAGAGAAGCATGTGACTTTCTATGTGTTTTGCAAATAAACTCCTGGTAATAATTAGTTACACAAATGAAAGATGTGGAAGAACTACCTCTAGAGGGTTGTGTCATACCTGGTTTAAGCTATTTAAGGGCTTGACAAATGACACGACCCTGCCATCAACCAAATATTCACAAAAACAAAAGACTCAGAGGAGCTCTTGAACTGGAATATAAACAGCTGCTGGAAAACAGCTATACTTTTATAACAGCCATTAAAAAAGAATCACTCAACATCTGAGCTTTGATTTAATTGGATATCCTATGGGGCAGTAGATAGAACATTGTCCTTTCAGCCCAGGAATATGGATGTGCATCTTATTAATAAGCTGTCAAAAGGTACTAAAAGTTACAAATAGCATAAATTGAAGGTAAAATACAAATAATCGTGAACAAATATACAACAAACAACGCCACTACTGTCGTGAATGCATGAGATAGGAACGTGACACTAGGCAAGTAGGATGTGCACGACTGAGAATGGGATTCGAATACCTTTGCCAAGATAAAGATGCTCCATCTGGGTTCCGCCAGGACCACTGAGCTCCTGACCTCATTACAGCCTTGGTTCAAACATAATCAAAAGAGCTGAATTCAAGAGAGGAGGTGAAAGTGACTGCCCTTGACATCAAGGCAGCATTTGACCGAGTGTGGCATCAAGAAGCCCTAGCAAAATTGGAGTCAATGGGAATCAGGGGGAAAACTCTCCACTGGCTGGAGTCATACCTAGGAAAAAGGAAGATGGTTGTGGTTTTTGGACGTCAAACATCTAAGGCCCAGAACATTGATGTGGTCTCATTGACTCTGAAATCGAAGATGTCCTAGATGTTGAAATGTCAGCAACTCTGACAGGAAACATCTGATGATACCCCTCTACAACAGCTCTGGCAGAATCTGATTGATGGGTGGCCAGAGTCTCTCCAAGATGTCCCAGAGGTTATTCGACAGTTTTGGCCATTCAGAGATTGACATGGAATATTCAGGGTTTCATCTTCAAAGGCAAACAAGTGATTGTTCCGAAATCGCTCAGGCAGAACATCTTGCAAGAGTTGTATCAAGTGCACATGGGTATAACCCGCACAAGACAGTTGGCCAGGGAAACAGTTTATTGTCCGGGAATACACCATGACATTGAAACAGCCATGAAGAACTGTGAGGCATGCCAAGCTCACATGCCCAGTCTTCAGCGGGAACCTCTGTTACCCAATGAGGTCCCTGCACATCCATGGACCAGAATTGCAACCGATCTCTTCACTGTTCATGGAGAGGATTTTATGGTCATGACAGACTATTTCTCCAAATTTCCCATCATTCGTCAGTTGCATCACATGTCAAGCGCGACCATTGTGGACACTCTAAGTGCGATCTTCAGTCTTTTTGGGGCTCCACAGGAACTCATCTCCGACAATGGACCCCAGTTCACAGGGAAGTCATTGAAAACCATGTGTGTCAAATGGGGAGTCCATCATACCACTTCGTTACCACACTATCCTCGCTCTAATGGCATGGCTGAGTGAATGGTTCGCATTGTGAAATTACTAATCACGAAATGCCGACAGACCAAACTACTTGATGCCGTGCAACACCTCTGAGTGATACTGCTGAGTGCAACAATCCCATCTCCAGCCGAGTTGTTATTTGATAGGCTTGTGCCCACTATCCTACCCGATCACCAGCTGTCGACACTTCCAGAGGTGAGGGAAGAATTGCTTGACAGGCAAGGAAAAATGAAAACCTCTCATGACAATGATGCAGACAAAGAATTGCCTAGTCTCAATAATTCAAATAAGTCATGGGACTAAAAGTCCATGTGTAACACCTGACTGATGGAAGGGTAGGCGGTGGCGTAGTGGTATTATCACTGGACTAGTAACCCAGAGACCCAGGGTATTTCTCTGGGGACATGGGTTCGAATCCCACCACAGCAGAAGGTGGAATTTGAATTTAATTAATAAATCTGGAATTAAAAGCTAGTCTAATGATGGCCATGAAACCATTGTCGATTGTTGTAAAAAGCTATCTGGTTCACTAATGTCCTTTAGGGAAGGAAATCTGCTGTCCTTACCTGGTCTGGCCTACATGTGACTCCAGACCCACAACAATGTGGTTGACTCTTACATGCCCTCTGAAATGGTCTAGCAAGCCACTCAGTTGTATTTAACCGCTACGAAGTCAATAAAAAGGAATGAAACCGGATGGACCACCCGGCATCGACCTAGGCACCGGAAACGACAATGGCAAACCCAGCCCTGCTGACTCTGCAAAGTCCTCCTTACTAACATCTGGGGGCTTGTGCCAAAGTTGGGAGAGCTGTCCCACAGACTTGTCAAGCAACAGCCTGACATAGTCATACTCACGGAATCATACCTTACAGACAATGTCCCAGACACTGCCATCGGCAGGACAGACCCAGCAGAGGTGGCAGCACAGTAGTATACAGTAGGGAGGGAGTTGCCCTGGGAATCCTCAACATCGACTCCGGACCCCATGAAGTCTCATGGCATCAGGTCAAACATGGGCAAGGTAACCTCCTACTGATTACCACCTACCGCCCTCCCTCAGCTGATGACTCAGTACTCCTCCATGTTGAACAGCACTTGGAGGAAGCACTGAGGGTGGCAAGGGCACAAAATGTACTCTGGGTGGGGGACTTCAATGTCCATCACCAAGAGTGGCTCGGTAGCACCACTACTGACCGAGCTGGCTGAGTGCTAAAAGCTGCTAGACTGGGTCTGCGGCAGGTGGTGGGGGAACCAACACGAGGGAAAAACATACTTGACCTCGTCCTCACCAATCTGCCTGCCGCAGATGCTTCTGTCCATGACTGTATTGGTAGGAGTGATCACCGCACAGTCCTTGTGGAGGACTGTCCTGCCTTCACATTGAGGATACCGTCCATCGTGTTGTATGGCACTATCACCGTGCTAAATAGATTTCAAACAGACTTAGCAATGCAAAACTGGGCATCCATGAGGCGCTGTGGGCCATTAGCAGCAGCAGAATTGTACTCAACCACAATCTGTAACCTCATGGCCCGGCATATCCCCCACTCTACCATTACCATCAAGTCAGGAGACCTACCATGGTTCAATGAAGAGTGCAGAAGGGCATGCCAGGAGCAGCACCAGGCATACGACAAAATGAAGTGTCAACCTGGTGAAGCTACAACACAGGATTCAGTACCATTCGCGACTCCTCAGATACTGAAGCAGTCCGTGTCCACATGTAGCAAGACCTTGACAACGTTCAGCCTTGGACTAATATGTGGCAAGTAACATTTGCACCACACCAGTGCCATGCAATGACCATCTTTAACAAGAATGAATCTAACCATCTCCCCTCGACATTCAATGGTATTGCCATTACTCGATCTGCCACCATCAACATCCTGGGGATTATCATTGAACAGAAACTTAATTGGACCAGCCATATAAATACTGTGGTCAGAGGCTGAGCATTCTGCAGCGAGTAACCCACCTCCTGACTTTCCAAAGCCTTTCCACCATCCACGAGACACAAGTCAAGAGTGTGATGAAATACTCTCCATTTGCCTGGATGAATGCAGCTCCAACAGCACTCAAGAAATCGATACCATCCAGGACAAAGCAGCTCGCTTCATTGGCACCCCATCCACCACCTTAAACATTCACTCCCCCTACCACTGGCGCACAATGTGTACCATCTATAAGGTGCACCGCAACAACTTGTCAAGCCTCCTTCAACAGCACCTACCAAACTGCGACTTCGACCACCTGGATGGACAAGGGCAGCAGATGCATGGAAACACCTCCTCCAAGCTGAGCACCATCCTGACTTGGAACTATATCACCATTCTTTCATTGTTGCTGGGTCAAAAACCTGGAACTCCTTCCCTAGCAGCACTGTGGGTGTACCTATACCATGTGGATTGCAGTGGTTCAAGAAGGCAGCTCACAACCACCTTCTCAAGGGCAATTAGGGATGGGCAATAAATGCTAGCCAGTGATGCCCACATCCCATGAAAGTATAAAAAAATGTCTAACCATGCTATCACTAAGTTTGGACAATTCTAATGGGTGAAAAATAAAATCATGTTCCAGTTTCCTGCACTGTTAGCTATTAGCTTGATGATCACAAAATAGAAATTAGCAATATAAACTAACTGGCTGATCTATCATTTGCCATAGCAGAAACAAAGTAGTAAAAATGTTTTCACAATAAATGATGAACACATGTCCAATCTGTGCAAAAATGAATGTTTGTGTGACCTAGAACGTTCACCTGTGGAAGCTTTCTTTTACCATTTTCAATGACTGCGTTAGCTTTATTTATTACATCACAGATGCATTCTCTAATAATTCTGTTTTTCCTGCCTACCTTTTAAAAAAAATGGTGACTTTTATTTATTTATTTTTTTATTTAGAGATACTGCACTGAAACAGGCCCTTCGGCCCACCGAATCTGTGCCGACCATCAACCACCCATTTATACTAATCCTACACTAATTCCATATTCCTACCACATCCCCACCTGTCTCTATATTTCCCTACCACCTACCTATACTAGGGGCAATTTATAATGGCCAATTTACCTACCAACCTGCAAGTCTTTGGCTGTGGGAGGAAACCGGAGCACCTGGAGGAAACCCACACAGACACAGGGAGAACTGCAAACTCCACACAGGCAGTACCCGGAATTGAACCCGGGTCACTGGAGCTGTGAGGCTGCAGTGCTAACCACTGCGCCACTGTGCCGCCCAATGGCAATACCATTGAATGACTTGTGCTTCCATGGGTTTTAAGGCACAGCCCTCTAAGTTCTTCCACCTCTTCATTTTTCATCTGTGACCCTAAACAATCAAGGGTAGATTTTCTGCTGGTATCTGGCCCTAATCAGATGCACAGCAGCAGGAAATGTGATGCATATCTGTTACACCAGATCTCCGCCCACTTTAGTGCCTGCCAGAAGCACCTGCCTCCAACTTGTTAGAACTAAGGTTAAATGCTCACTCGGAAGTGTGCATCTTGCACACTATTTTTCACCTTTCTGCTGTGCAGAATGTCAGACATAGATCACAGCCATGTGAAATGACCATGCAGATTTACTAGGAAGGTCAAAGAAAGAACCCTTAATGATAAAGGCAAATGTATTTCAGCCAATTCTTAACTGTTTTCCTTCATATTTTTCCTGCCTGTACACAGAACATTACAGCGCATTACAGGCCCTTTGGCCCTCGATGTTGCGCCGACCTGTGAAACCATCTGACCTACACTATTCCATTTTCATCCATATGTCTATCCAATGACCACTTAATGTACTTAGGCTCACTTAAGCCTTTGTGCCAATTGTTGTTAATTATTTATTTTTTGTCCCCAGTGCTGTTACTGAGAATAGTGAGTTTCCTATTGGAAATAATGAAGGGATTTCAGATGTGTGAAGGTTGTACAACAGGAGTTCTGTCCCCAAATGCTAATATACTGATAGCAGCATCTACAGACAAAGGTGAACAGAACTTGCTTTGGCACATGATTTGTGCCACCAGACAAAAGGAAGCAAACTTGTGACCAATACTGAAATATATTGAAACCTTTTGTAGCCAGGCCGCCCAGACAGTGTTGTACCAGACTTGCTTGGGTGTGTTGAGCTATGGGCAAGGAGGTGCCATGAATATTGCTAGTTCCAGCATGCGACTTACATAGGATTCAGAGGTACTTGTCGACCGCATTGCCTCTAAAAGCATGGACAATGTGATACACTGAGAAATGGGTACGCCGAGTTGTGACACAAAGACCGAGCTAAATTTCTCCGATCTCTTAAATGGTGCAAGTAACTGTTTAGCACACTGCTAAAATTATCGTTTAGTCTGCCACGAAAAACCTTTCTTGATTACACAGCAACAAATACAAAATTGGATGAAAAAATTCAAGCAAAAACACAAAGTAAACTAAAACTGACAGCCTATCTACTTTCTCAGCTGAACACAAGAAAAGCTTGCTCCATGGATAGGTTTCTGTTGAACCTTGCAGGTGAAGCCCCAAGAGAGGAAAGAGGACCTGTTTTGGCTCACCAAGTCTTAAAATCACCAAGGCCAGGAATCAGCATGCTTGGTATGAGTTGCTGAGATAGTAAATATTGGGCTGAATTTTCCAGCCCATTGAGGTCCTGCTGGGAGGTGGGAGGGTTCAGAGTAATGGAACAGAAGCCCAAAGCCTTCACATCGCAACAGGATATTCTGAAGGGCGCTTACACCTGATGGGAAGGTAATTAAGCCTGTTAAGCAGGCAATTAACTTCAATTTTAACAAGGTTATCTGATTTTTCCAGAAGTGCACGTAAACTGCTGGGCTCCAGAGCCTTGCCAGGTATAAACAGGCGCTGAGCTAGTGTGAGGTCAGTCTGGCTCCAGACAGCGGCCATCGTGAATCCTAACCTGGCTTGGCAGGGAGGGTGGAACAACTGAGCATCCGCACTGTCAGTCAGGAGAAGGGGAAAAGTTGCCAGAACTACGGGGGCATACAGCCAGAGTGCCATCTCGTAGCTGGCACGTGTGGTTGAAGCAGGGAGGTCTTGGAAACTGAGTGAATCTACAAACTATGGGCCTCATTCACTCAGGTTTCAGTTCCTCCAGTGAGGAAGAGCATCAGAGAGGGAGAGAGCTGCAGCCACAGGCAGCAGGGCAGCAGCAACCAGAGGGGCATCTGCAGCACTAGCCTCAGTGGGGGGGAACAGAGGAGAAAGGCACAGTGGAGAACACGCCCAGCCTCTTGTGCGAAGAAGAGGTTACCCGTGATAGAGGGTCTACCATCTGAGGTTAAGCTACCTTTAAATGTCGGAGTAGCAGTGTCACCAAAGACTCTGCCTCTCCAGGCAGGCTGTCAAAGAACTGTGTGCCATGATGGAGGACAGGCTGAGCCCAAGGGGAAGTGGTGGCCACCCAGTGGCGCTGGAGGTCCTCGTGGCACTTAATTTTAGAATTCCAGGTTCATTCCAGGGATCCACTCCATTGTCATTTCCAGGGCAAGCATGCCCTTTGGAAGTTCTGCCAGATGTTCTCCCACCTCACACTGTAACTCCAGGTCTGCTGCCTTGCTGATGACTGCAGAGGCATGTCATTAGACCAAGGCTCAGCATCCCTGGGCCCTCCCACAGTCCTCTGAGTGTTTGTGACCTCGCTTAACACAGCCTCCATCAGTTACTGTGGTGCGTCTGTGGTGCGCTCACTAGATTGTGATCCCTGATCTACACACGAGCAGATACCCATCAACGTGACAGTATCTGCACTGGTGGAGGGTGTGGGGGAACAATGTGATGGTGCACCCTCTAAGGCTCCCTCCTCCTCCTCAGAGGTGGGCGGTTGTCCCCCTTTCACTGGAGCTGTCTGGTCTTGCCATTGACCTGCATGAGAGAGAAGAGTAATTACAGGGTGATGCACATCCCATCACTTCCTTCAGACTACTCTTAGTGTGGAGCTCCATGTGACCTGTAGTGGATGTGCGGAGTATTCACCAGAGGGTCATGTAATGAGAAGCTTTTTATGTTGTCTGATGAAACATAAATGAGATGCATGGAGTTCGGGTAGTTGAAGATCTCAAACAGGTTTATTAACAAGTATATACAGTACAGAGCTAACTATTTACAGAATTTGCCTCCTGTTGTTCCATTTATAGAATAAGACTGGCACGTAGTCACATGAGCATATCTTGGTACTTAGCTCATTAGCATACTAAGATCTTAAAGGTACATTACTCTTAAAGGCAATCATACAACATCCTCTTTCCTTCTTAAGATAAATCTCGTATGCTAAAAGTAAGAAACATATAAAATTAGATAACATCAAAATTATTTACACATGGGTAGAGATTGTGAACTTTACATGTACAGAAGCTTAATAGTCCACATATTGTTTTGGTGGTTTGACAACTCTTCCAGATCTGGTTATGGTATAACCTTCTGGGGATGTGGATTTCACCCTTGGCATGTTGTCAGTGTGCTGACTGCCATCCTGCTGATCTGTCACATCTTCACTGTCGGAGCGCGCTCCCTCGAGTCCGCCATGTGCAATTGGAGTACTGCACACTTCTCTCAGTTGGCTTCGGTTCCTTCTCAACACCCCTCCGCTAGATGTTGTAATCTCATAGGAACTAGACTCACCGCACACTCTGGACACCTCTGCAGGCAACCGTGTTTTCATTGTGGGGTGTATGACCCTGACCTTTTGTAGTTGAGGTAGTTCCGCCCCTGCATGTTGGTCATGCACTATCTTCATTCTCCCCTGTTTTTCGAGCAGTATCTCCTGTGTCTTGGAGAATTTGGACAGATTATGGCTTGACAGAGTCGTCCGCACTTGTCTGCCAAACATGATCTCTGCTGGCGACAGTAAGCCCATATCCATAGGTATAGCTCTGAGGTGGAGCATGGCAACACGAAAATCTTGTTTCGTTGTCCTGCACTTTAGGATAAGTGCTTTGACTGTGCAAACCATTCGCTCGGCGAGACTATTAGACCTAGGATAATGTGGTGAGGACAAACATTTGGACCCGAATGCAATTGGTTTGCCAACCTGTAGGATGCATGCTCCTAGCCTTTTCTGTGAGGCGTCAACTTCCAGGATTGTCTTCTTCCTTGGGTCATAGTACTGCAGGGTACAGGTTTCTGCTGACAATGCTTGTTTGAGAGACTCAAGCATATGCTGATGGTCCTCCTGCGATACAAATGGTATGTCTTTTTTAAGAGCACTCTCAGCGATGTTGCTTTGTCAGAAAAATTTGGACTGTATGGTGTCAAAAAGTTGAAAAATCCAAGACATTTTTGGAGGTCTTCCTTGTCTTGTGGGGTGGGCATATGCCTTACATCTTTGACTTTGCCTGGGTCAGGACGGATTCCGCAGCTGGAATAGATGGAGCCAAAGAAATTGATCTGATTTACGTTCATCTGGCATTACTTGCTGTTAAAAATGAGCCCTTTGCAACGAGCTACTGCCATCAGTGAATGGAGATTTTGATTATGTTCTTCTTTGGTTTTGCCCATTAACGCAATGTCATCGGCAATGCACATGCAGCCAGGCAGGTTTTCTATAATTCTGTCCCTATGCTGCTGAAACAGATCTTGACCGACAGATAAGCCGAAAGGTAGTCTCTGGAAGCAGTATCTTCCGTATGGTGTTCTGAAGGCGGTGACTTCTTGAGATTCCTTCACTAGGTGTACTGTCCAATATCAATGTTTAGCATCCAACTTGGAGAAGAATTTGCCTCCTTTAAACTTGGGATTCAATTCCTCTAATGTCGGAATCTCGTGGGGGCATCTCTTTAGGGAGAGGTTTAGATGCCTCGGAACTAGACATACCCTGATTGCTCGATCCTTCTTCAGTCCACATGTGATTGAGCTGCACCACTCTGTGTAATGAGGCCCAAGGTGGATGATTGGGTTCCATGTCATCTAACTCGCGCTTAAGCTTTTCTTGTATGTGCACACTGCACTTTCTGGGAGGGTTGATTGACGGAATTGCATCCACTCTGCAGTACAGTACGGCATCACCTTTGAAATTTCGTATGGCGTTAAACCTGTCTGGGTACATTTGTTGTAGGGTCATGGGCCGACTCAATGTGGGTACCCTTGGTCTCTTCTGCTTTAATGGTTACCTTGGTGACCTCGTGGATGGTTATAATGTTGAAGTCCTTACACACTGATTGTCCTGCCACTGCTGGTCCGCTCGTTTCTACTAGGTAGAACGTTTGTGGTTTCCATGCTGACTTGCCATAGCTGCAATGCATTGTTAATGTGCCACTGCAAAGAATGGGTGACCCATTTTATACAGATAACTTGGCAGTCATTGGTTATATCATTGATTTCCAACGAATCCAGTACATATCTTTGAGGATTCGGATTGGTAGGATATTTGCACTAGCTCTGGTGTCAATCTTGACCCTGAGTGTATGTTTGCCAGCTTTCTTTGGGCACGTGATGTTAATAATGATGAAAGCTTCCAGATGTTGGTCTTCGTCATCGTGATGTGTCAGGTTCACAATGTGGAATGCCTGTTCATCTTCTGTCTGAGAACTATTTCTCTCTGAGTCTTGTCTCAGCTCGACTTCACCGTGGACCTTGTGTATCAGCGAGCATTTACGTAGGTCCCTAGTGCTTTCTTTGCTGCTGTTGCCCTGTTTTCTGGTTGCTTGTGTCCTGCTGTGATTTCTGACTGCATCTTTGAAGCCAGAATTCTTGCACAGGTGGGCCTCGTGTCCTTTTGCACCACATGCCGTGCACAGGTCTTGAAATGCAGGACAACTTCACTGTGAGTGGGACAGACCGCACTTAGCACACAGCTTGCTTGCTCTTTTCAACCTGGTTATATTGCACATAACTGTTGCTTGCCACTAGTGCTTGCAGATGCTGTTGTTCAGTTACAATGGCTGTGTATTTCCTGCCATCTTCCAACAGTGCGTCAATGCTGTGACCTTTCGTTTTCCCCAAGAGTTCTTACTGGAACGCTTCAATAGGTATTGATACAATCACCAGCTCCATTAGTCACTCTGACATCTCAGTTTCTGAGAAATTGCACTCGTTGCCCTTACTACGACATCTGTTGATGAACTGACCTATTGATTCCTGTGGCTGTTGCCTGCAGGACATCAATTCCAGGTGATGAATTTGAAAATTCACTCTCAATCAGAGCTGATCTTCTAGGACTTTCCATATCTTGGTGGGATATTTCTGGTCCTGTTCAGATAATCTAGAGGTATTGATTCTGTGCAATCTCTCATTTCCAATTGTTATCATTATTTTTACAGCCTGTTTTTCTGCTTCTACAATTACTTGGTCTGTAAAGCATAATTGCATTCTCTGTTGGAACAGTTTGAACTTGGATAGGATTTTCAAGGCTTTGCAGTTCATGCTGGGAAAATTGGTATCCATCCTTCTGCTGTTCTTTTGCTTCAAAACTTGCTTTAAGCACTGCTTCTGTGACTCCGTACTGTTTTCCCTCTAAAAGAACTCTCTTGGCAGCTTTGATTGACAGTTTATTGTCTGTTTATCGAGCTTCCAGCTTCTAGTCTGTTTGTTTACACAGTTGTATAATAGGCATTTCAAGTGTTTTTTTGCTAGAGTTTGATTATACAGCAGATCAATAAGTAATTCTTCATGCTTGAGTGGTTTATGAGTTTTTAAAAACTTAGTCTGAATGAATGAAACCTCTTCATGCTGCAGTGATTTAATGGGTTTCTTTTAATAGCTCTAGCTGCAAGCTGCATGACTAGAGAATTCCTACGCTTTTATGCTGTTGGATGCCTCTTGTAATGGCACCAATCTGATCATCCTGGGGGAGGAATCGGGTCTTCCCTGAATTTTTTACTCCCCCCCCATCCCCAGGAAGCCTTTGAGAGATTAAAAAAACAATCTTTTAAAGACTTCAATGCTCCTCTCTTTTTTTTAAATGGTATTTCTGTACCAACGGCACACTGACTCACCTGATCACACTGATTGATTTACAGCCTGTCGTTCAGAGCTCTGTATTCTACAGCTGACGATGAGATTTTTTTTCTTCTTTACATTGTTGTGCCAGTGCTTCTTTTAACTTTCTCTGTTTTAGCTACAAGTAGTTTTTAAAGCTGTTTTCCTGTGGTCTTCAATCTTGGAATCTGTCTTCTCACTACAGCTGCTACCATGTCGTGAGAAGCTTTTGATGTTGTCAGATGCAACATAAATGAAATGCTTGGAGTTCAGGTAGTTGAAGATCTCAAACAAGTTTATTAACAGCCAACAAGTATATACAGCACGGAGCTAAATATTTTCCGAACTTGTTTCTTGGTGTTCCAGTTATAGAGTGAGACTGTCATGTAGTCACATGACCACATCTTGGTACTTAGCTCATTAGCATACTAAGATCTTAAAGGTACATTACTCCTAAAGGCAATCATGCAACAGGTCTCTGTGTCCATTCATACAGCCACTCTCTCTTCTATTCCTGTCTCACCATCAGTGATGGAATGGCCCCCCATGCTCTCCTCCAAGTTCCAGTGCCTCCTCCTTCATGGGGGTCATGATTGCGATGAACAGGATGCCACCACCAGTCTTCTCCCTTTCCTTGGCGATGTGGACTGTCTTCTCCTGCAAGCACATAGATAAGCATTGTTAGTTGACTGATAAAGACACGCACATGCCTATGCTGGTGTCCACCTGACTGTCCATGATGGTGTCACTGGCATGCTTCCTGCATGTGGCCACTCAGAAGCAGCTGTGGAGGAGCCATCTCTGACAGACCAGGGCCATTCACTGAGATGCTGCCATGCCTACAAATGGCAATGCTGCTGCCTGGCCCCATTGCCAGTCACTGGGTTGGCATTCCCTTTTCTAGCAAGCTCACTCTCATGCATAGCCACATGTCAGCCTCAGGAAAGCAATGTGCGGTGCACTCACCTTGGCAGATCACATGAGATCATTCACCCGCTTGCGGCTCTGCAGCCAGGTTCTAGGAATGATTCCACAGCTGCTGACCTCCTCTGCAATCTCCATCCAGGCTTGCTTGGTCTGGCGGTCAGGTCTCCTCCTCCTGTCCTTGCTCGAGCAGCCTGGAGGAGAACCTACAAGGAGGCTTCGCTAAACTATGGGGCCATCCAGGGTCTTGCGTCTGCCATTCTTGAACAGGTCTTCTTTCACATGTCTTCCACTCATGCTTCTTTATGGCAGAAATGATTTAAAAGAGTGCTGGCTGCCCTTTATATATGGTTAGCACTTCTAGTAGCATGACGTCACACCGTCACCGATGCCTTACTGGATGCCTCCTCCGCCGGCTGGCAGTTAATTGGCTGGCTGGCACAGAATACCAGTTCCAAGACTGCCTTCTGCCCAAGCAGTAGCGGCTTACACATCCGGTCCCGGCGGTGGGACCTTGGGCTCTGCCGAAAAATTCAGTCCATTGACCCCTGGACCATGGATGAAGTCAGGAAGAATGTTGAACAAAGTTAACAAAGTGCAAATATAAGTTGACATTATAACATAAAATAAAGAGTCAAAGAATAGGTATGGATTGTAATGCTGTCTGTGATGAGTTGCTTATCATATTGCCATCACATAATGCAAATATGGCTTGGCTATGGAAATGAATGTACAAATGAGCTATAACTAGTATAGATCCACATATCTGGGGAAAATTAAACTTGGTGCTATTATAAATTCATATTTGTAAGAAAAAAACAACTGGTCAGTAAAGGCAGATGATTGGAAATGGTGAGCAATATCTTAAGTGGGTTAAAATATATATACCTACTGTCATTTATATCCTGTGGTTATTTTCCAGGGGCTCAGAGTTGTTGTTAGTTTTGCTGTCGCAAAGTGGGCAGTGCCAATTGAACATAGTTCTGCAGCTATCATTCATAAGGTGGCACAGGTTGGTAACCACATGTCTGAATTTCCTTAGCCTTTGCATGCACTCCTTCTCCATTTGCTTCTTGGTCTGTGCACATAGTCTTGAAAGGGAGTTGCTGCAGATGGTCATGAATGTTCTATAAAATCTTCACTCCAACTTTTCTCTTCTGGTGACGTAGGACAGCACATAAAGCTCACCAGATCCCAGGGACACGATAAAGTCCAATTCAACAAAACACAAAGCAAACACAAAAGAACTTTTTTCTCTGCAGCTTGCGATCCTTCACACCGGAAAGGAAGAAGAAGGAGTTCTGATGAAAGGTCACCGACCTGAAACATTAACTCTATTTCCCTCTCCACTGATGCTGCCTGATCTATTTCCAGCACTTTCTGATTTATTTTAAACTCCAATTCATGGTGGGACAATTTAAAACTCTAGACAGAAAACAAAAACAATTAAAAAGCCCTTAATAAAACAATGCCAGAGTATTAGTGTAATATGTTATTATTTTAAATTTTTTAGATTTTTAAAAATTCTTTCATGGGATGTGGGTATCGCTGGCTAGGCCAGCATTTATTGCCCATCCCTAAATGCCCTTGAGAAGGTGGTGGTGAGCTGCCTTCTTGAACCACAGCAGTCCTTGGGGTGTAGGTACACGCACAGTGCTGGATGTAGTTCCACATTGATACGTCGCCTGTATCCAGTGAGGATTTGAAGATGATCCTCAGAGCATCCACTATTTCATCCCTGGCTTCTTTTAACAACCTGGGATGCAATTCATCCAGCCCTGGCGATTTATCCACTTTCAAGGATGTCAGACCCTCTAGTTCTTACTCTCTCATTATGCTAATCATATCTAATATTTCACACTCCTCCTCTTTTACTACAATGTCTGCATCATCCCTCTTCTTTGTGAAGACAGAGACAAAAAACACATTAAAAGCCCTGCCCACATCTTCTGCATCCATGTGTAAGTTCCCTTGTACATCTCTGATAGGCCCTATCCTTTCCTTAGTTATCCTCTAGTTCTTAATGTACTGATAAAGCATTTTTGGGTTTCCTTGATTTTACCTGCCAATAATTTTTCATGTCCTCTCTTTGCTTTTCTAATTTCCTTTTTCACTTCACCTCTGCACTTTCTATACTCCTCTGGGCTTTCTAAAATATCAAGTTTTTTGTGATCGTCATAAGCTTTATTTTTTCTGCTTTAACTTACCCTGTAAGCTTCTAGATAACCAGGGAGCTCCAAATTTGCCGTACCACCCTATATCTTTGTGGGGACATGCCTACACTGTGCCTGTAAAATCTTGCTTTTGAATGCCTCCCACTGGTTTGCCACTGATTTTCCTTCAAGTAGCTGTATCCAGTCTACTTTCGTCAGATCACCTCTCAGTTTCGTAAAATTTGTCTTCCCCCAATTTAGAACTTTTACTCCTGTTTTATCTTTGTCCTTTTCCATGATTATGCTAAAACTAACGATTATGGTTGTTCTCTCCAAAGTGGTCACCCATTGCTATTTCATCTACTTGTGCAGCTTCATTACCGAAGGCTAAATCTAGAATTGCACCCCATCTCATTGGGCTTGTTACGTGCTGGCTAAAAATGTTCTCTTGAATGGAGTTCAAGAATTTTGTGCCCTCTGTGCCCTTCACACTGTTTGTATCCCAGTTGATATTAGGGTAGTTGAAATCCCCAACTGTTATTGCCCTATAGTTTAAGATCTCAGATATTTGCCGACATATTTATTCTTCTATCTCCCTCTCACTATTTGGGGGTCTATAGTACATTCCTAGTATTGTGGTTGCCCTTCTTTTATTTCTGATCTCCACCCATATGGCCTCATTTGATGATTCATTTAGCATATCATCCCTCCACACAGCTGTTATTGATTCCTTAACCAATAATGCTGCACCCCCTCCTTTTTTATCTCCCTCTCTATCGCGCCTGAAAACTCTATATCCAGGGATGTTGATCTCCCATACTTGCCCCTCTTTAAGCCAAGTTTCCATTATAGCAATGGTATTGTGTTGCCATGTGTCTATCTGTGCCCTCAGCTCATCGGCTTTATTTGCTATGCTCCTTGCATTTAAATAAATATCTTTTAACACTGCCAAATTCGTGTGCTGCACACTTTTTAATCTTTGCTTCTTCTGTCTTTCAGAGTCACTCGTTAATTTTCTGCCTCCCGTTCCCTGCCCTGAAATTGTCCTATCTGAAACTGACCTGAGATTCCCATCCCCCTGCCAAACTAATTTAAACCATCCCCAACGTTCCTGTTGTGAAAGCCTCTGGTTAAAATAGCAGTTGGGCCCCAATGGCATCATTGGACCCCAATCTACATATTTAAAGAAGGATCTCGCTGATTTTCAGCAGGTTTCCCTTTTGCCTGCCTAAAAGAGCAAGTTAAGATCAGAAGCTGCAGAATCAGTGTGCATTTTAATTGCCTACTCACCCAATTTCTGCTGAGTAAGCCAGGTTAAAATCAACTCTAGAATATTTTCAGTTGAAGTCTTGTGATTGTGTACAAGCAAACTGGTCCTTTTCCCATGTTATGTTTTCCCAAAGTTTGTAAAAAAGCTCTGGAAAGTGAAAGTATGAAATACCTGAGCATATATTAAAGATGTGAAGACCAAAGTGATAATAAAATAAAAATGAATAGCTACATAAGCTTTCAACAGTTGAAATTTAGTAGCTTAGTTTGAAGTTAATAGGCTACTGTGCACCTTGACCCTATTTAATATTCCCTAGGATTGAACTGATGTAACAAAAACAGCGAAGGACTGAATTTTAAAATATATTCTACAACCAATCTATTGGACATTGCCCTTAATCCAGAGAGGGTTGGAGCATGTTTGTTTATGGCTTGCTTCACAAATAATGGCAAGACTCCGATAAGGACCTACAAAAATAAATAAATCCCGGCAACTCAACTCTTCATGTCCATCTCTATTGTCAATGGGGGCATAGTTGGCTGCACATGTTTTTGGATTCGAGAAATTTATTAAAATTGCATCTCCGCTTCCTCAAATGGAAGCTGGTTCCGTTTTTAATAGTATTGTAGCTATTGAAGGGCTTCTTTCCTTCTATTATCCTTTTGTCATTTATGTCCTTCTTTGGAGCAGTTCTGGATAGTCTAAGCTGCTGGCAATAATGATGATTTCTTAATTATACCCACAGCAGAGACAGCGCTGGCTAATGGGATATGAAGCTGCTGATGTGGACAAATTAAGGCATCCCATTCTTTAAAAAAAATGCTGCAGTTTAGGAAATAGGTCAACATGTGGCACATTTTCAATCGCATTATTTTTCTTCATCTAAAAAGTAAATAATAAGCCCTTATTTTGACGACAAAGATGAAAATGAAGGGTGGAGTTGTTTATATAGAATATCACTGGAATCTTGCAAATGTTGTTTAGAAATTTCACAGAGAAAGTTTAGAGGTGGAGGAAGTGGAATCATGCGCCTGGCGATGAATGTGGGCCACTGGGAAGGCACATTGGGAATTTTGGTGGTGGATCCCATGATTTTCCATCCATCTCTAAATGATAGTGACAAGGTGGCAGAGCACTGTGTGGTATGTTCGAGTGGTAGGCTGTGAGCTTACTTCCCTTAGAAGAAGCGTCATGCAGAGACCAAAAGAAATTTACGATGGTATCTTCATCAGACTTTTCTAGGGCACTTCCTGATCTCTAGTTCAGTGCATTGGAGCAGGCCATTGCCCTCACTCATAATGTTTTACTGAGGGAGATTTGGGGAATGCGCAGGAAGGTCTGAGGACTGAGTTATAAGGAATGGTTGGAGAAATTTGGGCTTTTCAGGCACATATATTCGTATGGCTGGGGAAGCAGTCATAGTTTTTTTTATTCATTCATGGAATGTGGGCGTCGCTGGCTAGGCCAGCATTTTTTGCCCATCCCTAATTGCCCATGAGAAGGTGGTGGTGAGCTGCCTTCTTGAACTGCTGCAGTCCATGTGAGGTAGGTACACCCACAGTGCTGTTAGGAAGGGAGTTCCAGGATTTTGACCCAGAGACAGTGAAGGAACGGTGATATAGTTCCAAGTCAGGATGGTGTGTGATTTGGAGGAGAACTTGCAGGTGGTGGTATTCTCTTACATTTACTGCCCTTGTCCTTCTAGTTGGTAGAGGTCACAGGTTTGGAAGGTGCTGTCTAAGGAGCCGTGGTGTGTTGGTGCAGTGCATCTTGTAGATGGTGGACACTGCTGCCACTATGCGTCAGTGGTGGAGGGAATGAATGTTTGTGGAAGGGGTGCCAATCAAGCGGGCTGCTTTGTCTTGGATGGTGTCGAGCTTCTTGAGTGTTGTTGGAGCTGCAGTCATGCAGGCAAGTGGAGAGTATTCCACTCCTGCCTTGTAGATGGTGGACAGGCTTTGGGGAGTCAGGAGGTGAGTTACTCGCTGCAGGATTCCTAGCCTTTGACCTGCTCTTGTAGTCACGGTATTTATATGGCTACTCCAGTTCAGTTTCTGGTCAATGGTAACCCCTAGGATGTTGATAGTGGAGGATTCAGCGATGGTAATGCCATTGAATGTCAAGGGGAGATGGTTAGATTCTCTCTTGTTGGAGATGGTCATTGCCTGGCACTTGTGTGGCACAGAATGTTACTTGCCGCATATCAGCCCAAGCCAGGATATTGTCCAGGTCTTGCTGCATTTCTACACGGACTGCTTCAGTATCTGAGGAGTCGCGAATGGTGCTGAACATTGTGCAATCATCAGTGAACATCCCCACCTCTGACCTTATGATTGTAGGAAGGTCATTGATGAAGCAGCTGAAGATGGTTGGGCCTAGGACACTACCCTGAGGAACTCTTGCGGTGATGTCCTGGAGCTGAGATGATTGACCTCCAACAAGCACAACCATCTTCTTTTGCGCTAGGTATGACTCCAACCAACAAAGAGTTTTCCCCTTGATTCCCATTGACGGCACAGTGGCGCAGTGGTTAGCACTGCAGCCTCACAGCTCCAGCGACCCGGGTTCAATTCTGGGTACTGCCTGTGTGGAGTTTGCAAGTTCTCCCTGTGTCTGCGTGAGTTTCCTCCGGGTGCTCCGGTTTCCTCCCACATGCCAAAGACTTGGAGGTTGATAGGTTAATTGGCCATTATAAATTGCCCCTAGTATAGGTAGGTGGTAGGGAAATATAGGGACAGGTGGGGATGTGGTAGGGATATGGGATTAGTGTAGGATTAGTATAAGTGGGTGGTTGATGGTCGGCACAGACTCGGTGGGCCGAAGGGCCTGTTTCAGTGCTGTATCTCTAAACTAAGACTTAGTTTTGCTAGGGCTCCTTGATACCGTACTGGTCAAATGCTGCCTTGATGTCAAGAGCAGTCACTCTCACCTCTTTTGTCCATGTTTGAACCAAGGTTGCAATGAGGTCAGGAGCTGAGTGGCCCTGGCGGAACCCAAACTGAGTGTCACTGAGCGGGTTATTGCTAAGCAACTGCCGCTTGATACCACTGTTGATGACACCTTCCATCACTTTACTGATGAGGAGAGTAGACTGATGGAACGGTAAGTGGCCAGGCTGAACTTGTCCTGATTTTTGTGTACAGGACATACCTGGGCAATTTTCCACATTGCCGGATAGATGCCAGTGTTGTAGCTGTACTGGGACAGCTTGGCTAGGGGTGCGGCAAGTTCTGGAGCACAGATCTTCAGTACTATTGCTGGAATATTGTCGGCCCACAGCCTTTGCAGTATCCAGTGCCTTCAGTCATTTCTTGATATCACGCAGAGTGAATCAAATTGGCTGAAGTTTGGCATCTGTGATGCTGGGGACCTTAGGAGGAGGCCGTGATGGATCATCAAATCGGCACTTCTGGCTAAAGATTGTTGCAAATGCTTCAGCCTTATCTTTCACACTGATGTGCTGGGCTCCCCCATTATTGAGGATGGGGATATTTCTGGAGTCACCTCCTCCAGTTAGTTGTTTAATTGTCCACCACCATTCACGGCTGGATTTGGCAGGACTGCAGAGCTTAGATATAACCCATTGGTTATAGAATCGCTTAGCTCTGTCTATCGCATGCTGCTTATGCAGTTTGGCTCGCAAGTAGTCCTGTGTTGTAGCTTCACCAGGTTGACACCTCATTTTGAGGTATGAATGGTGCTGCTCCTGGCATGTCCTGCACTCTTCATTGAACCAGGGTTGGTCTCCTGGCTTGATGGTAACGGCAGAGTGGGGAATATGCCAGGTCATGAGGTTACAGATTGTGGTTGAGTACAACTCTGCTGCTGCTGATGGCCCACAGTGCCTCATAGATGCCCAGTTTTGCATTGTTAGATCTGTTCGAAATCCATCCCATTTAGCACAGTGGTAGTGCCACACAACACGATGGAGGGTGTCCTCTATGTGAAGGCGGGACTTCGTCTCCACAAGGACTGTGCGGTGGTCACTCAACCAATACTGTCATGGAGAGATGCATCTGCGGCAGGCAGATGGGTGAGGACGAGGTGAAGTCTGTTTTTCCCTCATGTTGGTTCCCTCACCACCTGCCGCATATTCAGCTATGTCCTTTAGAACTCGGCCGGCTCGGTCAGTGGTGGTCCAATTAGCCACTCTTGGTGATGGACATTGAAGTCCCCCACCCATAGTACATTCTGTGCCCTTGCCACCCTCAATGCTTCCTCCAAGTGCTGATCAACATGGAGGAGTATTTTCTTCAACTGAGGGAGGGCGTTAGGTGGTAATCAGCAGGAGGTTTCCTTGCCCATGTTTGACCTGATGCCATGAGACTTCATGGGGTCTGGAGTTGCTGTTGAGGACTCCCAGGGCAACTCCCTCCTGACTGTATACCGCTGTGTTGCCACCTCTGCTTGGTCTGTCCTGCCGGTGGGACAGGACATATCTGGGGATCGTGATGGCGGTGTCCGGGATATTGCCTGTAAGGTATGATTCCGTGAGTATGACTATGTCAGGCTGCTGCTTGACTAATCGATGTCAAGGTTAACAAACTATTCAATGGCTTCAGCTGATGCAGTGTGAATGGTTGTGATGCCACCAGGAATGGATCTCTCAGGGCAAGCGCTCAATATGTGGGTGATGGTCTGACTTGGATGGCCACAGTCACAATTTGAGCAGGTCCTTATGTTCCACTTGTGGAGTAAGTGGCCACATTTTCCCTGGCCGGTCCTCGAGCAGTTGAGCGTTGTCCAGACTTTCCGTGGGAGGTTAACACCTGGGATGTCATCACTCGGGTCAGTTACCATGTTGCAGTTGGTGATGTTAGCAGTCAACCAGAAGGTACGCCATCGAGAGGTGGGACTATTGTTGGCTTGTATGGTGTGGAGTGTGTTCCAGTAGGGACTATGAAATTTCAGACGAATACTTGGGGTTTTTATGAGATCCTGTATCAATGGGAATGCTTCGTTAGCTGTCAGCCAGTGATAGTTTGGGGAGACTTTCTGCTTCCAGTGTAGAACTGCACTCACTGGGAACGCATGTTGGAAAATTGTGCTTCCTTTTTGCATCCATCCAATCAATATAAATGTATCCAGACAGATGTAGTTCCACATTGAAGGAAAAAAAATCTGCTATTAGACACTAAACAGTATGGAAAAAGTAAATCTGGGGCATCAGTTAAAGAAGTAATAATAAAACAAGAGGGCAACTAGTGTAAGGGAAATTTAGAACTGATGATAGGAAGTTCTTCTTCACACATCTTGGGAACACTGCCTGTCATTTTCTATCAATTCATATTTTTTTATTATTTGTTCCTGGGATGTGGGTGTCGATGGCTAGGCCAGCATTTATTGCCCATCCCTAATTGCCCTTGAGAAGGTGGTGGTGAGCTGGCTTTTTGAACCGCTGCAGTCCATGTGGGTTAGATACATCTACAGTGATGTTGAAAAGGAGTTCCAGGATTTTTGACCTAGCGACAGTGAAGCAATGGCAATATAGTTCCAAGTCAGGATGGTGTGTGGCTTGGATGGGAACTTGCAGGTAGTGGTGTTCCCAGGCATCTGCTGCCCTTGCCCTTCCAGTTGGTAGAGGTCATGGGTTTGGAAGGTGCTGAGAAAGGAGCCTTGGTGTGTTGCTGCAGTGCATCTTGTAGATGGTACACACTGCTGCCACTGTGTGTCGGTGGTGGAGAGGTGCCAATCAAGCAGGCTGCTTTGTCTTGTATGGTGTCGAGCTTCTTGAGTGTTGTTGGAGCTGCACTCCTCCAGGCTAGTGGAGCATACTCCATCACACTCCTGACATGTGCCTTGGTGGACAGGCTTTGGGGAGTCAGGAGGTGAGCTACTCGCTGCAGGATTCCTAGCCTCTGACCTGCTCTTGTAGCCACAGTATTTATATGGCTACTCCAGTTCAGTTTCTGGTCAATGGTAACCCCCAGGATGTTGATGGTGGGGGTTCAGCGATGGTAATTCCATTGAATGTCAAGGGGAGATGGTTAGATTCTTGTTTGAAATGGTCATTGCCTGGCACTTGTGTGGCGCGAATGTTACTTGCCACTTATCAGCCCAAGCCAGGATATTGTCCAGGTCTTGCTGCATTTCTACACGGACTGCTTCAGTATCTGAGGAGTTGTGAATGGTGCTGAACATTGCTCAATCATCAGCGAACATCTCCACTTCTGACCTTATGATTGTAGGAAGGTCATTGATGAAGCAGCTGAAGATGGTTGGGTTGAGGACACTACCCTGAGGAACTCCTGCAGTGATGTCCTGGAGCTCAGATGATTGACCTCCAACAACCACAACCATATTCCTTTGCGCTAGGTACAACTCCAACCAGTGGAGAATTTTCCTCCTGATTCCCATTGATTCCAGTTTTACTAGAGCTCCTTGATGCTATACTTGGTCAAATGCTGCCTTGATGTCAAGGGCAGTCACTCTCACCTCACCTCTTGAGTTCAGCTGTCTTTAATGGACATGAAACCACAGGTCATGCACCGGTGATGCATCCCTGCGTGTTATGTTGTCTGCTGCAAGTGTGGAATTTACCCTAAAGTATGATCAACACCGGAAATGTATTTTCAGGATAGGTAGTGGGGGCACAATTGCTGGAATTATTTCTAAAATAGCTGTATGGTGAACTGTAGGTCTTTCTGGGTGGACAAACCAGGATGGGGTTCTTATCTATATTTGTCTTATCTATTGAACTGTGGCAGTGAGTGGGTGGGGGTAAAACGAAGGTGATTATAACTGCAGGGCTGAGAAAAAATTTAAGGTCATTATAAATTTATGGTGGGGAAGGGGTCACAGTAGTTGTATTTGCAGTGAAAGGCACAATTATTCTGCTAGGAGTTGCGGAAGAGCATAGTGATTCTAATTGTATGGGGAGGTCACAATATGATAAATGTAGACAGAGATAATAACTTGGGAGAGGCACAATGACTGGACACAAGGAGGGGACAGTGATTATAATTACAGGAGGAGGTCACGGTGATTATAAATGTTGCAGACAAAACAGGGGACAGAAAGCAGCGAGGGTGCATGGGTAAAGCAGTGAAGGAGCACAAAATAACCTACTGGAGAAAAGATAAAAAAAGATGCAGAGAGGCATGAGTTGATTGATTCCCGCAGACTTGATTTTCTCTCTCTTCATAAATCACCATTTCTTTACTGAACTTCTATGAACATGGTTGTTTTAAATCATTAGACCTTACAGATTACTATTGCAATAATACATTTCAAATGAGCAATTTTTAACTCAGGATAAGAAGATTTTTGCTCCTGTTAGTTTGCAATTTAAGCACTCACAAGTCATTATGCAGAACAAATTTTCAGGTGAATTTTATAACGTGCTGTTACAAAGCGCATTCTATAGAAATGCATGCTGTGTTGTTTAAAATGGCTTTGCAGAAGAATCCACATAGCTTTCAATATTACCAGCCCCTCCACAATCCATCCTCCGTGAGTGGCAATATCTCCCCCAACTTTTAATGAGGTGACCTGAAGAAATCATACTTGTCTACTTGATATTTTTCTGATCAACTATTTTACTGTGGACAGCTTTAAATTCAGAAACGTTTAGGGTAATTTTGATTTGCAGCAATAATATAAAATGGGTGTTATCGAATTAGCTGCCCGTTATACATCTCACCTGATTTGCATTTCCATGTAGCTTCCATCACTGCTATGTGGCTGCTGTATGTATTATCCACACAATACAAACATACGAACATACGAATTAGAAGCGGGAGTAGGCCACTCGGCCCCTCGAGCCTGCTCCGCCATTCAATAAGATCATGGTTGATCTGATTGTAACCTCGACTCTACATTCCCGCCTACCCCTGATAACCTTTCACCATCTTGCTTATCAAGAATCTATGTACCTCTGCCTTAAAAATATTTAAAGACTCTGCTTCCACTGACTTTTCAGGAAGAGAGTTCCAAACTCTCAACCCTCTGAGAGAAAAAATTTCTCCTCATCTTTGTTTTAAATGAGCGACCCCTTATTTTTAAATAGTGACCTCTAGTTCTACATTCTTTCACAAGGGGAAACATCCTTTCACATCCACATTCTACATCTACATTTCTGTCAAGACTCCTCAGGATTTTACATGTTTCAATCAAGTCGCCTTTTATTCTTCTAAACTCCAGCGGATACAAGCTGAGCCTGCCTAAATTTTCCTCATAAGACAACTTGCCCATTCCAGATATTAGACCACTAAACCTTCTCTGAACTGCTTCCAACACATTTACATCCTTCCTTAAATAAGGAGACCAATACTGTACACAGTTCTCCAGATGTGGCCTCACCAATGCCCTGTATAACTGAAGCATAACCTCCCTACTTTTGTATTAAATTCCCCTCACAATAAATGATAATATTCTATTAGCTTTCCTTATTTGTTGTTGAAGCTGAACCTTTTGCAATTCATGTACTAGGACACACAGATCCCTCTGCATCTCAGAGCTCTGCAATCTCTCACCATTTAGATAATAGGCTTCTTTTATATTCTTCCTGCCAAAATGGACAATTTCACATTTTCCCACATTATACTCCATTTGCCAGATCTTTGCCCACACACTTAACCTATCTATATCCCTTTGTAGCCTCCTTATGTCCTCTTACAACTTACATTCCTACCTATCTTTGTGTCATCAGCAAATTTAGCAACCATTCCTTAGGTCTCTTCATCTAAGTCATTTGTATAAATTGTAAAATGTTGAGGCCCCAGCACTGATCTCTGTGGCACATGACTCGTTACATCTTGCCAACCAGAAAATGACCCATTGATGCTTACTCTCTGTTTCCTGTTAGCAAGCCAATCTTCTATCCATGTCAATATGTTACCCTCTACACCATGAGCTTTTATTTTCTGCAGTAACCTTTGATGTGGCACCTTATCAAATCCCTTCTGGAAATCTATGTACAATACATCCACCAGTTCCCCTTTATCCACAGCACATGTTACTTCTTCAAAGAATGCCAACAAATTGTATCAACATGATTTCCCTTTCACAAAACCATGTTGGTTCTGCCTGATTACCTTGAATTTTTCTAGGTGCCCTGCTATAATGTTTTTAATAATGGCTTCTAACATTTTCCCTAAGACAGTTGTTAAGCTAACTGGCCTGTAGTTTCCTGCTTTCTGTCTCCTTCCCTTTTTGAATAAAGGAGTTACATTTGCTATTTTCCAATCTAATGGAACCTTCCCCGAATCTAGGGAATTTTGGAAAATTAAAACCAATGCATCAACTAGTTCACTAGCCACTTCTTTTAGGACCCTAGGATGAAATCCATCAGGACCCAGAGACTTGTCAGCTCCCACCTCCAACAATTTGCTCAGTACCACTTCCCTGGTGATCGCAATTTTCTTGATTTCTTCCCTCCCTTACATTTCCTGATTTACAGCTATTTCTGGGATGTTACTTGTATCCACAATAGTGAACACTGATGCAAAATACCTGTTCAATTCATCAGTCATCGCCTTATTTTCCCTTATTAATTCCCCAGACTCACTTTCAATAGGACTAATTTTTTAAAAATTCATTCAGGGATGTGGGCGTCGCTGGCTATGCCAGCATTTATTGCCCATCCCTAATTGCCCTTGAGAAGATGGTGGTGAGCTGCCTTCTTGAACCGCTGCAGTCCACGTGGGGTAGGTATACCCACAGTGCTGTTAGGAAGGGAGTTCCAGGATTTTAACCCAGCGACAGTGAAGGAACGGCGATATAGTTCCAAATGAGGATGGTGTGCGACTTGGAGGGGAACTTGCAGGTGGTGATGTTCCTATGCATTTTCTGCCCTTATCCTTCTAGTTGGTAGAGGTCGCGGGTTTGGAAGGTGCTGTCCAAGGAGCCTTGGTGGATTGCTGCAGTGCATCTTGTAGATGGTACACACTGCTGCCACTGTGCGTTGGTGGTAGAGGGAGTGAATATTTGTAGATGGGGTGCCAATCAAGCGGGCTGCTTTGTCCTGGATGGTGTCGAGCTTCTTGAGTGTTGTTGGAGCTGCACTCCTCCAGGCAAGTGGAGGGTAGTCCATCACACTCCTGACTTGTGCCTTGTAGATGGTGGACAGGCTTTGGGGAGTCAGGAGGTGAGTTACTCGCCTCAGGATTCCTAGCCTCTGACCTGCTCTTGTAGCCACAGTATTTATATGGCTACTCCAGTTCAGTTTCTGGTCAATGGTAGCCCCTAAGATGTTGTTAGTGGAGGATTCAGCGATGGTAATTCCATTGAATGTCAAGGGGAGATGGTTAGATTCTCTCTTGTTGGAGATGGTCATTGCCTGGCACTTGTGTGGCGCAGAATGTTACTTGCCACTTATCAGCCCAAGCCTGGATATTGTCCATGCCTTGTTGCATTTCTACACGGACTGCTTCAGTATCTGAGAAGTCGTGAAAGGTTCTGAACATTGTGCAATCAGCGAACATCCTCACTTCTGACCTCATGATTGAAGGTAGATCATTGATGAAGCAGCTGAAGATGGTTGGGCCTAGGACACTACCCTGAGGAACTCCTGCAGTGATGTCTTGGAGCTCAGATGATTGACCTCCAACAACCACAAACATCTTCCTTTGCGCTAGGTATGACTCCAGCCGGAGGGTTTTCCCCCTGATTCCCATTGACCTCAGTTTTGCTAGGGCTCCTTGATGCCATACTCGGTCAAATGCTGCCTTGATGTCAAGGGCAGTCACTCTCACCTCACCTCTTGAGTTCAGCTCTTTTGTCCATGTTTGAACCAAGGCTGTAATGAGTTCAGGAGCTGAGTGGCCCTGGCGGAACCCAAACTAATGCTCACTTTGTTAACACTTTTGTTTTTTAAATATCTGTAGAAGGTGCAATGGATCCTGAAAGAAGTGGTTAGCGAATTGGTTGGTGTGTTGGTATTAATTTTCCAAAATTCCCTAGAATCAGGGAACGTTCCATTAGATTGGAAAATAGCAGATGTAACTCCTTTACTCAAAAAGGGAGGGAAACAGAAAGCAGAAAACTTAACATCTGTCTTGGGGAAAATGTTAGAAGCTATTATTAAAGAAGTTATAACATGGCACTTAGAAAAATTCAAGGTAATCAGGCAGAGTCAACATGGTTTTATGAAAGGGAAACAATGTTTAACCAATTTATTGGAGTTCTTGTGTTAACATGTGCTGTGTATAAAGGGGAACCGGTGGATGTACTGTACTTAGATTTCAAGGCATTTGATAAGGTGCCACATCAAAGGTTATTGCAGAAAATAAAAGCTCATGGTGTAGGGGGTGGCATATTGGCATGGATAGAAGACAGGAAACATAGAGTAGGCATAAATGGGTCATTTTCTGGTTGGAAAGATGTAATGAGTGGTGTGCCACAGGGATCAGTGCTGGGGCCTCAACTTTTTACAATTTATATAAATGACTTGGATAAAGGGACCGAAGGTATGGTTGCTAAATTTGCTGATGACACAAAGATAGGCAGGAAAGTAAGTTGTGAAGAGGACATAAGGAGCCTACAAAGGGATATAGGTAGGTTAAGTGAGTGGGCAAAGATCTGGCAAATGGAGTATAATGTGGGAAAATGTGAAATTGTCCATTTTGGCAGGAAGAATAAAAAAGAAGCATATATTATCTAAATGGGTAAGAGATTGCAGAGCTCTGAGATGCAAAGAGATCTGTGTGTCCAAGTGCATGAATTGCAAAAGGTTCAGGTTCAGCATTTATTCTGAGGGGAATTGAATATAAAGGTAGGGAGGTTATGCTTCAGTTATACAGGGCATTGGTGAGGCCACACCTGGAGTATTGTGTACAGTATTGGTCTCCTTATTTAAGGAAGGATGTAAATGCATTGGAAGCAGTTCAGAGAAGGTTTAGTGGTCTAATATCTGGAATGGGCGGGTTGTCTTATGAGGAAAGGTTGGACAGGCTTGGCTTGTATCCACTGGAGTTTAGAAGAGTAAAAGGTGACTTGGTTCAAACATGTAAAATCCTGAAGGGTGTTGACGGGTTGCATGTGGAAAGGATCTTTCCCTTCTGGGAGAATGTAGAACTAGGGGTCACTATTTAAAAATAAGTGGTCACCCATTTAAGACAGAGATGAGGAGAAATTTTTTCTCTCAGCAAGTCGTGAGTCTTTGGAACTCTCTTCCTGCAAAGGCAGTGGAAGCAGAGTCTTCAAATATTTTTAAGCGAGAGATAGATTCTTGACAAGCACAGGGCTGAATGTTTATTGAGGGTAGGTGGGAATGTGGAGTCGAGGTTACAATCAGATCAGCCATGATCTTATTGAATGGTGGAGCAGGCTTGAGGAGGCCGAGTGGCTTTCTTTGCTTTTCTATATATTCTGTCCAATCTTCTGACCTGCACCCATCTTTGTGCAATTATATGCTTTTTCTTTAAGTTTGCTATTATCTTTAACTTCTTTAGTTAACCACAGATAGTGGGTCCTCCCCTTGGAATTTTTGTTTCAAGGAACTGTAGCAACTCCCCCAGCAACTCCCACCTCTACCATCGAAAATGACATGAGCAGCGATGCCATGGGGACATCATCACCTCCAGGTTTCTCTCCCAGTTTCACACCATCCTGAGTTAGACTGTTGCTAGGTTACAATCCTGGAATTACCTCCTAAAATCATTTTGGGACACCAAGGACTGCAGCAGTTCATGAAGAAAGACTACCACCACCTTTTGAGGCCAACTAGAGATGAATACTAAATGTGGCCCTTTCAGCATTACCCACTTCCTGAGGACAAGTAAAAAATAAATGGATAGAAAGTGCAATGGGAGAATGGGGGGAAGGAGTTGCTCAACCAGCATACGGCTAAAATATGTTTATTCAATATTGTGGATCAATGGTTGTGTTTCTACTCATGTTAATTCATTGCCCTTGCACTTTTAAGCTCAATAGCTGTTCCATTCCAATTCTCCTAGCAGTCATAACTAATTAGAACTCAAAGAAAATCATTCAAAGAAGGCAAAGTAATGACAGAAATTAACAAAGGATGTTACAATTGCACATAAATCTTCTCAATTGTTTTATTTAATAATTCATGTCCTAAAGAAAATAATTTGTTTGACTTTGTTTAAGACATTAATTATTCATTTTTATCATAGATATTATAAATCATTTATAATGTTGAATTGTGAAGTACCACTAACATACAGCTAAAGGACATGATAAACGAATCAATAATTAGTAAACTAATGCAATATTTTGCTGCTTATCACTTGTTCTGGTATCAACATTTGTTTTCCAAATAATTGTACTATGAAAAAATTCTTCAAGATATAATCTGATCCTTTCTGGACTAGATAAAGATTGGGACATTAGACTAAATTAACATCAAACAGTCACTCACTTGTTCCTGTTGCTAACCAGGGAAATGTGTTATAATTGTGTTGTAAACATTTGCCTGCAACTCTTTGTTGATGCATCAATTACTTTTACCAAAAGGTTGCCAATTTTTATTAGTTAATTTATTGGGGTAGTTTTGACAGACAAGGGGAGGCAGGTTTGGGTGTGTGTGGGAAGTTAATTCCCCTTAAAGTGATCTCAGGTTGGGATCACAACATCATCCCATTGTTATGACCAGGTGAGGCAGGGGTCTACAGCTCACCTCAGCCTTTGCCTGGTTTGGCCGTAACAAGGTTTAATTTTTAAAACACCGTGTTTTAAGCTTCCCTCAGTCAATCCTTGTTCACCGCTCTCTAATTGTAATGGCAAAGAAATTAACCAGACAGGTTTTCTTCAATTTAAACAAGAAAGGTGTAAGTTTATTAACCTTAAAACTCTAATTTGGTTAAAACTACTAGAAATACGATGCGACCACATTAGCATGCATTTGCGATAAACACACACGCAAATAGAGACAGAGGAGGAGAAAGAAGGAGAAAGGTTTAAAGTAATAGCTGGATTTCAGTTACTGGCTTTTGGGTTTGGTGTAAAGTCTTGGATTGCAATTGTCTTGCAGTTCTCATTGGGGCCCAATGCACACTTTCAAACTTGTTCAGCTACAGGAGTCTTCTCTCTTGAGGTTTGAGTGGCTTCCGTGGATCCCCTGGAACGTCGTGTGAGAGAGAGAGGGAGACAGCGAGAGACCTTTCTTCTCTGTTGTCTTGAAATTGCAGTCCTCTTTCGAAGTGTTGTGTGAGCACAATTCAAAGCTCCAAGTTGGCCAGCAGGAAGTGACTATCCCCTTATTTGGAACAACCGCTCTTGCGGTTTGTGGATTTCAAAGTTGTCGGTGGCAAGGGTGGGGGGTAGTGCTGTCTCTTACACAGACAAGATGTGGATCATTGTTGCCCAGACCAATCTTTGTTAAATGAATCAGTGAGCAGTTCCCATTGTCTCTTTTTTTCCAACTGTCTTTTAGAATGTAAAACGAGCAGTCATATTTCTGGCCACTATCCTTTTAGAATGCAAATATGTGTAGCCATGTTTTCCAGCCACTGCTGTGGTCTCTCTGAACAAGTTTTTTTTTAGTCCAGTAACAGTTTAAAAATTAATGTTCCATATGATGAAATAAATATGTCTCATTTTGACAGGTGTGGTCTTCATGACACCATCTTCTTCCGAGTTTCACTCAGGTGGGTTTGAAGGTGAGCAGGGAACCCCTGTGCAGCTGTCAGATAAGTCATTTAAATATTCAAATAGGTCATTAAGAACTGTTTAACCAAGGATTCTGGCTTTACCAGCCAGCAGGGCATAGTTCCCGAGCTGTCAGCAACTTGTCATGTCATTGAGTGAGTGCACAGCGGGGAATGCTTCTTCAGTGAAACTGAGAGGCTGGGAAGCCTCGGATCAGTGAAACTGAAGATCTCCAGCCATGGCCAGATGAGAGGTTACCACTCACAGCACTTCTTCTCAGAGAGCGCTTTCACTGCTTGACAGGAGACTGACAATCTGGAAGTCACTTCACTCCCCTTCAGCTGCACTTCCCTGCTGCCAGCCTTCACCACAGCATGGGCGCAGTTTATGCAGCTGCACCTTGCATCTCTGATGAGGGATAAGAGAAGCAGCACCAACACCAACAGCAACAGCAACAGCAACAGCAACAGCAGGGGCAACGTAAGCACCAGCACCAGCAGCCTTCTGCTGAGACACGTGCTGCTCCAAAGGACAGGAGATGAACACAGAGATCCAGCTGGAAGGAGGCGAGACCCCCAACAGGCAGGGGATCAACTTTCTTGACATGTCTGAGCACATGCCAAAGACTTGCAGGTTGATAGGTAAATTGGCCATTATAAATTGCCCCTAGTATAGGTAGGTGGTAGGGAAATATACGGACAGGTGGGGATGTGGTAGGAATGTGGAATTAGTGTAGGATTAGTATAAATGGGTGGTTGATGGTCGGCACAGACTCGATGGGCTGAAGGGCCTGTTTCAGTGCTGTATCTCTAAATAAAAAAATAAAAATAAATAAATAAGTGCCTCAGGAGGTTAAGGCTGTCATGGCAGGTCACTGCTGACATCTGCAGCCTCCTGGAACAAGGCCTCCTTCCCAGTGAATCAGGTGGGCTCACATTGCCAATAGCCATCAAAAGCCTTGGGCTGTCAGTGGATTCCTGACCTGCGATTGGTCCATTGCAGCAGGGATAAACAGCTGAAAATTCCATTCATAGGGCTGATTTTTATATTCGACGGGCAAAAACAATGGCGGCCTCCCTGCATGGGCTGCATGTCGCGAGCCGCTGCGATCCTAAGCACAACAGCTCATTTTAATAGCCGGGGCGGACTGCCACCCGATCATGTGGAGGGGCCGGGCTGGTCATTTTTAAAGGGCTTCGAGCCCTACCCGCTAAATGCAAAGATTTAAAGGTACAGTTAATAAAAAAATTAAATACATTTGCTTTGCCCCGCTCCCATCCCACCCCCCGGCACAAAACCATGATCAAGAGTTTACCTTTACTGCCCAATATCCAGCCCATAAAGTAATGTATCCCAGGGGTTGTATCAATGAAATGCCTTATTATGTGAACTGAATACAGTAATCTCACATCCATCCTTGCAAATATCTATTTCTATCTTTTGAAAGGTGAACTGATGAACATCCTGGTGAAATTAGGTAAATTATAAACTAAAACATTGATTTATTGTACATGTAGTTTGTGAACATAGAAACACAGAAAATAGGAGCAGGAGTAGGCCATTCGGCCCTTTGAGCCTGCTCCGCCATTCATTATGATCATGGCTGATCATCCAACTCAGTAGCCTGTTCCGGCTTTCACCCCATGCTCTTTGATCCCTTTAGACCCAAGAGATCCAACTCCGTTTTGAAAACATACAATGTTTTGGCCTCAACTGCTTTCTGTGGTAGCGAATTCCACAGGCTCACCACTCTCTGGCTGAAGAAATTTCTTCTCATCTCAGTCCTGAAAGGTTTACCCTATATCCTTAGACTATGACCCCTGGTTCTGGACTCCCCCACCATCAGGAACATCCTTCCTGCATCTACCCTGTCAAGTCCTGTTAGAATTTTATAGGTTTCTATGAGATCCCCCCTCACTATTCTGAACTCCAGCGAATATAATCCTAACCGACTCAATCTCTCCTCATGCGTCAGTCCCGCCATCCCGGGAATCAGTCTGTTAACCTTCGCTGCACTCCCTCTATAGCAAGAACATCCTTCCTCAGATAAGGAGACCAAACCTGCACACAATATTCCAGGTGTGGCCTCACCAAGGCCCTGTATAATTGCAGCAAGACATCCCTGCTCCTGCACTCGAATCCTCTCGCTATGAAGGCCAACATGCCATTTGCCTTTTTTACCGCCTGTTGCACCTGCATGCTTACCTTCAGCGACTGGTGTATGAGAACACCCTGGTCTCGCTGCATATTCCCCTCTCTCAGTTTATAGCCGTTCAGATAATAATCTGCCTTCCTGTTTTTGCTACCAAAGTGGATAACCTCACATTTATCCACATTATACTGCATCTGCCATGCATTAGCCCACTCACTCGACTTGTCCAAATCACCCTGAAGCCTCTCTGCATCCTCCTCACAACTCACCCTCCCACCCAGTTTTGTGTCTTCTGCAAATTTGGAGATATTACATTTAGTTCCCTCATCTAAATCATTAATGTATATTGTGAATAGCTGGGGTCCTAGCACAGATCCCTGTGGTACCCCACTAGTCACTGCCTGCCATTCCGAAAAATACCGATTTATCCCTACTCTTTGTTTCCTGTCCGCTAACCAATTTTCTATCCATCGCAATACACTACGCCCAATCCCATGCGCTTTAATTTTACACGCTAATCTCTTATGTGGGATTTTGTCGAAAGCCTTCTGAAAATCCAAATAAACCACATCCACTGGCTTCCCCTCATCAACTCTACTAGTTACATCCTCGAAGAATTCTAGTAGATTTGTCAAGCATGATTTCCCTTTCATAAATCCATGCTGACTCTGCCTGATTCTACCACTGTTCTCTAAGTGCTCTGCTATAAAATCTTTGATAATGGACTCTAGCATTTTCCCCACTACCGACGTCAGGCTGACTGGTCTATAATTCCCTGCTTTCTCTCTACCTCCCTTTTTAAATAGTGGGGTTACATTAGCTACCATCCAATCTGTAGGAACTGTTCCAGAGTCTATAGCATCTTGGAAGATGACCACCAATGCATCCACTATTTCTAGGGCCACTTCCTTAAGTACTCTGGGATGCATACCATCAGGCCCTGGGGATTTATCGGCCTTCAATTCCATCAATTTCCCCAACACCATTTCTCTACTAATACTGATTTCTTTCAGTTCCTCTCTCTCACTAAGCCCTGCGTTCCCCAACATTTCTGGTATGATATTTGTGTCCTCCTTTGTGAGGACAGAACCAAAATATGCATTTAGTTGTTCAGCCATTTCTTTATTCCCCATAATAAATTCCCCTGTTTCTGACTGTAAGGGACCTACATTAGTCTTCACCAATCTTTTTCTCTTCACATACCTATAGAAACTTTTACAGTCAGTTTTTATGTTCCCCGCAAGCTTGCTCTCATACTCTATTTTCCCCTTCTGAATCAATCCCTTGGTGCTCCTTTGCTGAATTCTAAACTGCTCCCAATCTTCAGGTCTGTTGTTTTTCCTGGCAAATTTATATGCCTCTTCCTTGGATCTAATGCTATCTCTAATTTCCCTTGTAAGCCATGGTTTGGCTACCTTTCCCATTTTACTTTTGCGCCAGACAGGGATAAACAATTGTTGCAGTTCATCCATGCGCTCTTTAAATGTTTTCCATTGCCTATCCACCGTCATCCCTTTAAGTAACGTTTCCCAATCTATCATGGCCAGCTTGATCCTCATACCTTTGTAGTTTCCTTTACTAGGATTCAGGACCCTTGTCTCAGAATCAACTATGTCACTCTCCATCTTGATGAAGGATTCTATCATATTATGGTCGCTCTTCCCCAAGGGGTCTCGCACCACTAGATTGTCAATTATTCCTCTCTCATTACACAATACCCAGTCTAGGATGGTCTGTTCTCTAGTTGGTTCCTCAACGGATTGGTCCAGAAAACCATCCAATATACACTCCAAGAATTCCTCCTCTGCGGTATTGTGACTAATTTGATTTGCCCAATCTATATGCAGATTACAGTAACCCATAATTACAGATGTTCCTTTATGGCATGCATCTCTAATTTCCTGTTTAATGCCATTCCCAACATCACCACTACAGTTTGGGTGTCTATATACAACCCCCACTAATGTTTTTTGCTCCTTAGTGTTTCTCAGCTCTACCCATACAGATTCCACATCGTCAGAGCTAATATCTTTCCTCACTATTGTGTTAACTTCCTCTTTAACCAGCAATGCAACTCCACTGCCTTTTGCTTTTTGTCTGTCCTTCCTAAATACTGAATATCCCTGGATGTTCATTTCCCATCCCTGGTCACCTTGCAGCCATGTCTCTGTAATCCCGACTATATCATACCCATTTACATCTGTTTGCGCGATTAATTCATCCACTTTATTGCGAATGCTCCATGCGTTAAGGCACAAAACCTTAAGGCTTGTCTTTTTAACATTACTTGTCCCCTTCCCACTATTTTTCACTGTAGCTCTGTTTAATTCTGGGCCTTGATTTCTCTGCCTATCACTTTTCTTATTCCCCTTACTGTCTTTTGTTCTTGTCTTTGATCCCCCTCCTCTGATTCCTTGCAAAAGTTCCCATCTCCCTGCCATTTTAGTTTAAACCCTCCACAACTGCTGTAGCAAATACTCCCCCAAGGACATCAGTCCCGGTCCTGCCCAGGTGTAACCCGTCCAGTTTGTACTGGTTCCACCTCCCCCAGAACCGGTCCCACTGCCCCAGGAATCTAAAAGCCTCCCCCTCACACCATCTCTTCAGCCACGTATTCATCTGACATATCCTGCTATTTCTACTCTGACTAGCACATGGCACTGGTAGTAATCCTGAGATCACTACCTTTGAGGTCCTACTTTTCAACTTACTTCCTAGCCCCCTATATTCTGCTTTTAGGACCTCATCCTTTTTTTTTTTACCTATATCGTTTCTACTAATGTGTACCACGATCACTGGCTGTTCACCCTCCCCTTCAGAATGTCCTGCAACCGCTCTGAGACATCCTTGACCCTAGCACCAGGGAGGCAACATACCATCCTGGAGTCTCTTTTGCGGCCACAGAAACGCCTATCTATTCCCCTGACAATTGAATCCCCTATAACTATTGCATTCCCACACTTTTTACTCCTCCCCTGTGAACAAACAGATTGACATTTACAGTGAATTTCAATCTATTTTGTAATGCTTCTCATAACATGGAACACAGCATGCTGCACTAATTATAACAGGTTACATAATGTGGCTGACTGGCATACTTCTTAAAACCAGTTAACACTACGAGTACTCTCTGGTCACAATAATATCTGTGAAGCAGGAAGGGAGTAGGGGGGGAGGATTTACGGTCAAGAAACGTGGAAGTAAATGTTTCTGGTAGCTCCTGGTGTTTTTAACATCTGGCTGGCTATTGGGCAGGAAGGCATCAGCAAGGGGAGGAGAGGTAAGTCTGATGGGGGAAAAGTCGAAACATCGCGAGGGGGCATGGTTGACGGCCAATTGCGGGGGGTGGGGGGGGCATCACTTGGAGGTAAACTTAGTAGGCTGGGGGAAGCACTCCTGCTCCTCCTAGTCCATAAACAATGCTGTAAAGGCACTTAACTGATGGATCTGGCCCTTCATCCTCCCTTCAGCTGCCAGGTTTTCCGAAGCCCAGGAAACCTGGCCTGCAGGTGTTAAAACTGAAAATTAAGTTAAACTAGAGGCAAGCAGTCTCCTTAAAAGATTTTAGTGTCCGACCCGCTTCCTGAGAGCGAGTTGGTCATCTGTTCCCCCAACCCACCTCCGTTAAAACCAGAAGTTGTTGGGTTGGGGCCTGGTTCCCCATTTGTAAATTTCTCTCTCACTAATGACAGTTCAATTTTTGTAAAACTTAGAAAGTAAAATCATTTTACAATTATAGTTAACGTACAGTGATCTGTCAACTGAACTCGTTTTCAAACTTTGCAATTTTTTCCCCCAGGCTGAATGAGCAAGGGGAGGCAGAACAGAGAAGCAGAGGAGAAACTTGGAGAACAAACGTGTTGAAGCTACAATTAAATGGTGAAAGGAAGACATATATGTCGAAAGGTAAAGCCTTCCAGTACTACAGAAGATGATAGGAAGGAGTAAACATCTGCTACAACTTAGTATGAGAATAGATGGACCAGAAAATAAGGTAACCATCAGGATAACAAGTATTGGATGAGATACAAGCGATTATTTAAACCTCTTATGGAAAATTACAATTTTCCTATATTTGCTTTCCATCTGGACTAAAGACTGCTAAATTGCCCTCAAACTCCTTAACAGCACTTATTCTGTTTAAAATTACTTGTCTGATTATGCAGCTTTGACTCTAGAGGTTTCTGCAATTTGGAGCACATTAAAATGCAATTGATAATTTCTTCACATCCCAACTTATATGTCGGTATGGTGGATAATAACTAGTACCAATAGTTAAAGTGGCCCAGCGTTCCAGTTCTTAACATCTTGATTTATTTCAATCTGTTTGGTGAAAGTTATTTTCCTTGTGCTTTTCAATCTTGTACTTTCCTCACCACCAGCCATGAATCTTGGCTTCTCTCTTCATTAGTCTTGTATTTCTCTCCCATTGAGACCCAAGGCAAGAGATTTACTATTTCTTTTGTTAGTTCAAGCTACTTTACTGCTTGTACACAAAAAAGTGGTTGATGTTACTAGATGGCAATAGTGGCTTTAATAAATTTACTCGTGATAATTTACAGATTAACAGCAACTTGAGTTTGGTAATTTGCAAAAAGCTTTAGGATTGAAGCATACTTCATAATAACAAGAGGCGCAACATATAGAGTATAAACCAGTGTTACAGTCTTTACTATAATAAAAACAAGAAATGTTGGAAATACTCAGCAGGTCAGGCAGCATCTGTGGAGAGAGAAGCAGAGTTAACATTTCAGGTCAGCAACCTTTCATCAGAAGAGTCACTGACCTGAAACGTTAACTCTGCTTCTCCCTCCACAGATGTGCCAGACCTGCTGAGTATTTCCAGCATTTCTTGTTTTTATTTCAGATTTCCAGCATCTGCAGTATTTTGCTTTTATTGCAGTCTTTGCTTTCTTGCCAATTTCATATTGCTGTAACAAATATATGGTGGAGTTAGTAAGGTGGAGAGGGGAGATTTGAAGAGAAAGGGATAGAAATCGGAGATCCAATAACTTCATTTGTCTTGAGTTTAAATTAGCTTGGCAGAGGGATTGGAATCGGAGAGTAGATTCAGAAGAGAAAAAAGTTGGAAATGCAAAGCAGCAAATTAGTAAGCATGTTTGGAAGGCAGAGGAAACAAAGGCTCAAAAATAGACACCAACGGAGTTTGGCAGTGTTAAATGGTATATACTTCGATGCAAGAAGTCTCGGGAATAAGGCAGATGAGCTGAGAGCACAGATTGACATGTGGGAGTATAATATTATAGCTATTACTGAGACATGGCTGAAAGAAGGGCAGGAATGGCAGCTCAACATTTCTGCTTACAGGGTTTCCGGACAAGATAGAGAGGGGGATAAAAAAGGTCACAATATTGTTTGAAGAAACAATTACTGCTGTGAGGAGGGTTGATATGGTAGAAGGGTCATCAAATGAGGCCATATGGGTTGAACTGAACAACAGAAAGGGGGCAATCACACTACTAGGAGTGTGCCGTAGTCCCCCAAACAGTCAGAGGGAGATAGAAGAGCAAATATGCAGGCAAATCTCTGTGAAGTGCAAAAACGTTATGGCAGTAATAGTAGTGGATTTCAACTACCCTAATATTAACTGGATAGAGTGAATGTGAAAGGCACAGAATTCTTAAAATGTATTCAGGAGAACCTTTTTACCCAGTACATTGCAAGCCCAACAAGATAGCGGACTGTTCTGGACTTAGTTTTAGGGAATGAAGCTGGGCAGATAGAAGGGGTATTGGTTAGGGAGCACTTTGGTGGAAGTGATCATAATTTAGTTAGATTTGGGGAAAAGGACAAAAATAGACAGGAATAAAAGTTTTCAATTGGGAAAAGTTAATTTTACTCAGCTGAGATGTGATTTAGCTAAAGTGGTCTGGAAACAACTACTTGAAGGTAAATCAGTTCTTTTGAATTTGTTTGGGGGATGTGGGCATCGCTGGCTAGGCCAGCATTTATTGCCCATCCCTAATTGCCCTTGAGAAGGTGGTAGTGAGCTGCTTTCTTGAATTGCTGCAGTCCATGTGGGGTAGGTACACCCACAGTGCTGTTGGGAAGGAAGGGAGTTCCAGGATTTTGACCCAGCGACAGTGAAGGAATGGCGATATAGTTCCAAGTCAGGATATTGTGTGGCTTGGAAGGGAACTTGCAGGTGGTGGTGCTCCCATGCATCTGCTGCCCTGGTCCTTCTAGGTGGTAGAAGTCGTGGGTTTGGAAGATGCTGTCGAAGGAGCCTTGGTGACTTGCTGCAGTGCATCTTGTATATGGTACACACTGCCGCCACTGTGCGTCAGTGGTGGAGGGAGTGAATGTCGAACGTTGTGGATGGGGTGCCAAGCGAGTGGGCTGCTTTGTCCTGGATGGTGTCAAGCTTCTTGAGTGTTGTTGAAGATGTACCCATCCAGGCAAGTGGAGAGTATTCCATCACACTCCTAATTTGTACCTTGTAGATGGTGGACAAGCACTGGGAAGACAGGAGGCGAGTTATTCGCTGCAGAATTCCCAGCCTCTGACCTACTCTTGTAGCCACAGCATTTATTTGGCTGGTCCAGTTCAGTTTCTGGTCAAAGGTGACCCCCAGGATGTTGATAGTAGGGTTTCAGTGCTGGTAATGCCATTGAACATCAAAGGGAGATGGTTAGATTCTCTCTTGTTTGAGATAGTCATTGCCTGACACTTGTGTGGCACGAATGTTACTTGCCACTTATCATCCCAAGCCTGGATGTTGTCTGGGTCTTGCTGCATATGGACATGGGCTGCTTCAGTGAGTATGACTATGTCAGGCTGTTGCTTGACTAGTTTGTGGGACAGCTCTCCCAGTTTTGGCACAACCCCCCAGATGTTAGTAGAGAGGACCTTGCAGGCACAACAGAGCTGGGTTTGCCATTGTCGTTTCCAATGGCTAGGTTGATGCCAGGTGGTATGTCTGGTTTCATTCTTTTCCTTAGACTTTGTAGCGGTTTGATACAACTGAGCAGCTTGCTAGGCTATTTCAGAGGGCATTTAAGAGTCAACAACATTGCTGTGGGTCTGGACTCACATATAGGCCAGACCAGGTAAGGACTACAGATTTCCTTCCCTAAAGGACATTAGTGAACCAGATGGGTTTTTATAACAATTGACAATGGTTTCATGGTCACCACTATAATAGCTTTCTAACTCCAGATTTCTATTAATTGAATTCAAATTCCACCATCTGCCATGGTGGGATTCGAACTCATGTCCCCAGAGCATTAGCCTGGGGCTCTGTGTTACTAGTCTAGTGACATTACCACTACGCCCCTGCCTCCCCAGATCAGTGCAAGATCAGTGGGAGGCATCCCAGGAAGAGATAGTGCAGATTCAGAGCAAGTATGTACCCTTAAAGAATAAGGGTGGAACTAACACATCCAGAGTCCCCTGGATGTCAAGGGACTTAAAGGAAATGATAAAGAAAAAAAGAGAAGCTTATGACAGCTACTCAGGGCTCAATACTGCAGAACACCTGGAGGGGTATAAGAAGTGCAGAGGTGAAATTAAAAAGGAAATTAGGAAAGCAAATAGAGGGCAAAAAAAATATTGGCAAACAAAATCAAGAAAAACTCAAAGATTTTTATAAATACATAAAGAGCAAGAGGATAACTAAAGAAAGAGTAGGGCCTATTAGGGACCATAAGGGTAATGTGTGTGGAGGCGGAGGTGGTGGGTATGGCTCTTAATGAATTTCACAGAGTGATGATACAGACAATTGCAATCGGGGAGGGCGAGTGTGAAATATAAGATGGAATTAACATAGTGAGAGTGGAATATTAAGGGGTTTAACATCTTTGAAAGTGGATAAATCTGCAGGCCAGGACGAAATATATCATAGGCTGTTAAGGGAAGTAAGAGAAGAAATAGCAGAGTCTCTGACCATCATTTTCCAATTTTCTCTGGCTACAGGCCAGAGGACTGGAAGACAGCTAACTTGTATCATTGTTTTAAAAAAGAGAAAGGGATAGACTGAGTAATTACAGGTCAGTCAACCTAACCCGGTGGTGGGAAAATTATTGGATAAAATTCTGAGAGACAGGATAAATTTTCATTTTGAAAGTCACCAATTAATCAAAGACAGTCAGCATGGATTTGTTAAGGGAAGGTCATGTTTGACTAACATGATTGAATTTTTTGAGGAGGTAACAAGGTGTTAGTTACATTTTATGTTATAATACAGACATAGCAATGACACAGACAAGATCAGTGAATCCAAAAGGTAGGATTTTATTGAAGATACTAACTTACACAGAAGTACTGGGAAGGTGTTTTACATTGTTGTTCCTGTGGCTACTTGCAGCAAGTGCTGAGAGGTCATAAGCCTCTGTGCATCACATCCTGTCTGGTGATGGACAGTCATTTAGGATAGACCCCTTAAAGTACTACTGCAGCACTTAAAACAATACCACAACATCCCCCTTTTTTCAAAATTAAAAATGTCATGAAAGAATCAGAACTATTTACCATACAGCAAGTGAAAAAGGTGTTACATGTTTAAAATATACAGTAATAAAGTTTCAAGTCTCTAAAGTGTGTTGGAGGTCTGATGATACGCTCAGACCTGGTCACTGTCGGTTTGGTTTGTGGTCACTGTACAGTCTCACAATCTTAACTGCCAGTGGGAATGTTGGGTTTGAGTCGTGTCTTTCATTTCTTCTTGCCTGTCGAGCAATTCTTCTCTGCTCAACATAGCTGGTTACTGCTGATTTGGTTCTGTGTTGCAAGTTCCAACATCCTTCATTTAACTTCTTTCAGTTCAGCCTGCAATTCATCTCCTCTAACACACACTGCCATTAGTTCATCCTGCAGCTCACTTGCAGCATTCCTCCGTGGTGGGTCTTCCCATCTGCCAGTAGTTGTAGGCAGATGATGCTGCCCACGATCCTCCAAATCTTTAACTTGCTCCCGAAATTCTTTTGGGCCCATTGGCTCTTCTGCTTCTCTTAATCTTGTCTGTACTAGCTCCTTCTCCAATTGCAGAACAGAATGGTGTAACTCCAGAGCAGCAATTTTCTATTGTAGCTCAACCACAGCTGCTCTGCTACCTGCTTCTCAAAGTCTCAGTGCCATCACATCTTCTTTATTCTTGCAGTCCATTTCAGATATTTTTCTTTTCGTTTCATTTAACTGAGTGAGTAGTCCCTTATTCTGGGCTGAGAGATATTGCACCTTCTTGTGCAAGCCATTGCACTCCATCTTGATCATCAGATCAGTTTCCAGCTGGACCCTTTACTGCCTTATTGGCTGCTTGCATTGTTTGGCATTTGGGTTTATAGCCCAGCTCCTGCAGTGCTGTTCTTTCTGATCATAGATTGTCTGCAGTTGTCTTTGTGGTCTGCTGTCCGCGCCACTATCGTGTTGATGCGTGAATTGTTGCCAGTGTCAGGTCTCTGCATGCCGGTAGGTCAGCAATTGATGGACCCTGTGGGGTCCACGATGTAAAAAGTTTGGGGTGACCAGAGTGAGCCGTTATATCTGCACTTAAGTGTAATAGATCCCAACGACAGAATTGCTGATACATTGTACGCCATGGGCTTGGCCGTGGTTGGTTGGGCCATAGTTTGCCAATGCCATTGATCCGACTGAGGTGTGAGGAGTGCACTGTTAATTCAGTCCCACTTCTCCACACAAATATTTAAATTTTCCCACTTACCGAAACAGCCAATTAGATACTATTAGAATTATTTGTCCCCAAGATGAAGCACACGAACCAGGTTTCTTTAATAAACAATAACATTTTCCGTTTATTAAAAACCAACTCTTAATCAATAATGAAGTAAATATATACGCGAATTGAAATATTAAAGCCCCGTATTTTTATCCTGGCCCTCACACACATGCACATACATCCAAAAACCGGTTAACCGGGAAAAAAAAGAGATTTTTTCTTACAGCTGTTACAAAGAAATAGAAGGAATAAAAAAAATAACTTATACAGCACATGGAAGTCCTTTGTTTTGGTGAGGTGTCCCAAAGTCGAATAGGGCTGCCACTAGGAATCTTACCAGGCGATATCGATGAACAGTCTGTTTTGGTAGGCGTTCAAAGAAATTCAACTACAGAAGGCTTCACATAGGTCTTCCATCAGGTGTGCAGCAACAAAGGTTCTCACACGTTCAATGCAAAGTCCTTTTTATAGATGCAAAGTTTCTGCAAGCATTCAGGAGCTCCTCAAAATATAGGAGGCAAGAGTACAACTTCAAACAGACTTTTGTTTTTCAAGAGCAGAGATTCTTCAAACAGAGGTAACTGTGTCCTGGATGTTCTTCTGATCTCCAACAACTCCCTTTCGTCCAAAAAAGAAGCTGGTTTTTAACAGTTCAAAGTGAAACCAAAACAGTTCCCGGGTTCAGTCTCAGATAATCATAAATTCTGTCTTGTCACAACTCAAAATAGCTCTTAAGTCAAACCCCTTGTGGTGTTTACTTGAAATCATATGTTTTCCAGTATTTGTTTACTGGTCAATTCTTTTTCATCTTCCTTTTAAAAAAGCACCCAAAGGTCAGCCTCTTCAGTTTTAAAATATAGATCCCAAGTTTTAACAAAAATATATGGAAACTCTCATAACACCGTGGAGACGTGCCCTTCAGGATATGGAGCGGTAGAATATTGGCACTCGCATCTGTGTCAATCTTGGCCCAGAGTGTGTGTTTGCCAAGCTTTTTCAGGCAAATGATATGGTTGGTAGCAAAGGCTTCCAAAGATCCCGCCATGTCGATATACTCTGTGAGGTTAACCGAATGAAACACCTGCTCACTTTGCATGTCAGTGCCTTGATCATACTCACCTTCCAACCTTTTCGTCTGGCTGGTCATCTTGTGTATTTCCGCCTTTGATATTTGACCTGTTTGCTTTGTCTTTTGGGATGCCTTACTTGTCATGCATCTGACTATTTCTTGGCTATTGCGTCTTGGGTTTCTTTCATTGGCGCTTCCAGTTCCTCTGTTGCTACATGCTTTGTAAGTAACATGGAAGGCCGGACAGCTTATTGGTGAATGTACAAGGCCACATCACCTACATGGGTCACCACATTTGGTTGTGCTGGCAACATTGTTAATAGCAGATGAAGTGCACAGGGTTTGTAGGCTCTGCCTGCCCATAAGGATGTCTTTGAATTTACGACCGCTTTTAAGAAAGGCGTCTAAATTGTAGCCTTTGAGTTGGTCAAGGAAGTCTTTTTGGAATGCTTCAATGGGGAGGGAAGCTATTACAAGCTCCATAATCCTGTCAGTTAGCTCAGCCTCAGAAAAATCCCAGTCATGCCCCTTATCTCTACATTAGCTCACAAATTTGTCTATTGTCTTCTTTGGCTGCTGCCGAAATGACATAAACTTGAGCCGGTGTATTCTGAAATTGAGCCTGACTTTCAACTGGTCTTCTTACGTGGACCATATTTCACTTGGGTCCTTTAAGTGATCCTTTGAAAGACCAGATGTATCCAACCTGTGCAGGCCTTCATATCCAATGGCAATTTTGACTTTAATTGCTTGTTTATCTGGCTCAGAAAGAGCCAAGTCATGGAAACACAGTTCCATTCTCTGTCTGAATAATTGAAATTCAGTGAGGAGGTCCGCTGCCTTCAGGTTTAGGGATTGAAACATCGTTGGCATTTTGTGTTAAACAGTATCAGTGGTAGGATTAAAGATTTAAACTTGGACAGTTCTACGTTCTGTGGTCATTGTCTGGCCCTTTAACTGGCAGTACAGGCATTCATTGTAGCAAAAAAAAACTGCCTTGCTGCTACAGAACGAGAAAAAAAATCTCTGCAGCTGTTTTATAAAAAAGCTTTCTGCCGTTTTTAAAAAAACCCTGCCTGCAATACCACTGGCTGCCACAGCCTAGTGGAACGGTGGAGGGAGAGAGGCAGTATGAGTGTGGTGCTGGCTCTGGGCTTGCATGCTCTCTTGAAGTCCCACCTACCTGTCTTGAGGCTCCGCCTACAAAAGGTGATTTCAGTGTGAAAAAGATAAGCTCGGCTACCTCCTGGACCATAGACTACCCTTAAGCCCCACCCATGAAGAGCAATTTCGGTGCGAAAAGGCACTGTCATGGCAGTGAGGGAAAAAGAGTTTGTGATTGCTTTTGCTTCTTTTTAGCTTTCCTGATCAATGAAAATGTCAGTAATGGAGCTGAAGATTTTTCTTTTCTTTATGGCTCTCCTGGTCGAAGAAAATGTCAGTAATGTAGGTGAATTTTTTTTTCCCTTTGTGGCTCACCTGAGATCTTCAATAGAAGAGTGTTAGGGCGGCACAGTGGCGCAGTGGCTAGCATCGCAGCCTCACAGCTCCAGGGACCAGGGTTCGATTCCGGGTACTGCCTGTGTGGAGTTTGCAAGTTCTCCCTGTGTCTGCGTGGGTTTTCTCCGGGTGCTCCGGTTTCCTCCCACAAGCCAAAAGACTTGCAGGTTGATAGGTAAATTGGCCATTATAAATTGTCACTAGTATAGGTAGGTGGTAGGGAAATATAGGGGGACAGGTGGGGATGTTTGGTAGGAATATGGGATTAGTGTAGGATTAGTATAAATGGGTGGTTGATGTTCGGCACAGACTCGGTGGGCCGAAGGGCCTGTTTCAGTGCTGTATCTCTAATCTAAAGAAGAAAAATGGCTGTGAAGTCTTTTGGCCTTCTTTTAAATACCTGGAGGTTGCAGTGCACAGATGATCTGTTCTGGCCATGTCGCAATAGATCAATCAGCCTCCCTGACCTCCCGATCCCGTGGCCCATCAGCGAAAATAGTGCTCCCACCCAGTGCACACCTCTCAGACTTGGCTTTTATCGGATTGCTTCTGGTGCAAACCATAATCGCAGCTGGAATCAAACTCTCGCTCCCAGAAAGTAAAGCTGTAGAATCTCGGTGCGATGTGCCGATGATGCGGACCTGCTGTGTGTTTGATGCCAACAATATCACAGAGTCACTTACACAGACTTCCACACCTGATGTGCTTGCAAACCTTCACTCTGGACTTCTGTATCAAGCTGATGGGTTCAGTTTTCCAGGATCTGTAGAAACTTGAAGTATCTTCAACAACCAACAGCTGCCCTAATGTTATGTTTTGTGTTATGATGCAGACACACCAATCACACAGACAAGATCAGTGAATCCAACCGGGAGGTTTTTTATTGAAGATACTAACTCACACAGAAATAGTGGGAAGGTGCTTTACATTGTTGGTCCTGTGGCTGCTTGTAGCAAGTCCTTAGAGGTCACAAGGGTCTATGCCAAGGGTCTACACATCCTGTCTGGTGATGAACAGTCATTTTGGAGTCACCCCTTAAAGCAATACTGCAGTACTTAAAGAATTACCACAACATAAGGAGCGTCGATGAGGGTAGTACGTTTGATGTAGTCTAAATAGAATTTAGCAAGGTTTTTGATAAGGTCCCACATGGCAGACTGGTCACGAAAGTAAAAGGCCATGGGGTGCAAGGCAAAGCAGCACGTAGGATCCAAAATTGGCTCAGAGACAGGAAGCAGACGGATTTTGCGTCTGGAAGGCCGTTTCCAATGGGGTTCTGCACAGCTCAGTACTAGGTCCCTTGCGTTTTGTGGTATATATCAATGACTTGGACTTGAATGTAGGGGGGTACGATTGCAGGGGAGGCAGTGGCGTAGTAGTATTGTCACTAGACTAGCAACCCAGAGCTCCAGGCTAATGCTCTGGAGACACGGGTTCAAATCACATCATGGCAAATGGTGGAATTTGAATGCAATTAATAAATGTGGAATTAAAAAGGCAGTCTAGTGGTGATCATGCAACCATTGTCGGCTGTTGTAAAAACCCATTCGGTTCACAGCTGTCCAGACCCACAGTAATATGGTTGACTCTTAAATGTCCTCTGAAATGGCCTAGCAAGCCACTCAGTTCTATCAAACAAAGTCTAAGAGAAGAAATGAAACCAGACAGACCATGTGGCATCGACCTAGGCACCAGAAACAACAACAGCAAACCCAGCACTGTCGCCCATGCAAAGTCCTCCTTACTAACAGCTGGGGGCTTCTGCCAAAATTGGAAGAGCTGTCCCACAGACTAGTCAAGCAACAGCCTGACATAGTCATACTCATGGAATCATACCTTGCAGACAATGTCCCAGACATCACTATCACCATCCTTGCATATGTCCTGTCCCACCAGCAGGACAGACCCACCAGAGGTGGCGGCACAGTGGTATACAATCGGGAGGGAGTTGCACTGGGAGTCCTCAACATCAACTCTGGACCCCATGAAGTTTCATGGCATCAGGTCAAACATGGGGAAGGACACCTCCTGCTGATTATCACCTACGCCCCCCCTCCACCTCAGCCGATGACTCAGTGCATCTCCATGTTGAACACCAATTGGAGGAAGCACTGAGGGTAGCAAGGGTGCAGAATATACTCTGGGTGGGGGATTTCAATGTCCACCACCATGAGTAGCTTGGTAGCAGCACTACTGACCGAGCTGGCTGAGTCCTAAAAGACATAGCTGCTAGACTGGGTCTGCAGCAGGTAGTGAGGGAAGCAACAAGAGGGAAAAACATACTTGACCTCATCCTCACCAATCTGCCTGTTACAGATGCATCTGTCCATAACAGTATTGGTAGGAGTGACGGCTGCACAGTCCTTGTGGAAACTCTTCACACTGAGGATACCCACCATCGTGTTGTGTGGCACTACCACTGTGCTAAATATGATAAATTTTGAACAGATCTAGCAACTCAACACTGGGCATCCATGAGGTGCTGAGGACCATCAGCAGCAGCAGCAGAATTGTATTCAACCACAATCTGTAACCTCATGGCCCAGCAGAACCCCCACTCTACCATTACCATCAAGCTGGGGGACCAACCCTGGTTCAATGAAGAGTGCAGGACGGCATGCCAAGAGCAGCACCAGCCATACCTCAAAATGAGGTGTCAACCTGGTGAAGCTACAACACAGGACTACTTGCAAGCCAAACAACAGAAGCAACATGCAATTGACAGGGCTAAGCGATCCCACAACCAAAGGATCAGATCTAAGCTTTGCAGTCCTGCCACATCCAGTTGTGAATGGTGGTGGACAATTAAACAACTGACAGAAGGAGGTGGCTCCACAAACATCCCCATTCTCTATGATGGAGGAGCCCAGCACATCAGCGCAGAAGACAAGGCTGAAGTATTTGCATCCCTCTTCAGCCAGACGTGCCAAGTGGATGATCCACCTCGGGCTCCTCCTGAGGTCCCCAGCATCACAGATGCCTGTCTTCCGCCAATCCGATTCACACCATGCGATATCAAGAAACAGCTAAAGGCACTGGATACTGCAAAGCATATGGGCCCTGACAACATTCTGGCAATAGTACTGAAGACTTGTGCTCCAGAACTAGCTGGGCCCCTAACAAAGCTGTTCCAGTACAGCTACAACACTGGCATAATAATAAAAGCAAAATACTGCACATGCTGGAAATCTGAAATATAAACAGAAAGTGCTGGAAATACTCAGCAGATAAAGCAGCATCTGTGGAGAGAGAAGCAGAGTTAACGTTTCAGGTCTGTGACCTTTCATCAGAACACTGGCAATAATCCGGAAATGTGGAAAATTGCCCAGGTATGTCCTGTAAACAAAAAGCAGGACAAATCCAACCCGGCCAATTCGCACCCTATCAGCCTACTCTCGATCATCAGCAAAGTGATGGAAGGGATCGTTGACAGTGCTATCAAACGGCACTTGCTCAGCAATAACCTACTCACTGACACTCAGTTTGGGTTCTGCCAGGGCCACTCAGCTCCTGACCTCATTACATCCTTGGTCCAAACATGGACAAAAGAGCTGAACTCAAGAGGTGAGGTGAGCGTGACTGCCCTTGATATCAAGGCAACATTTGACCGAGTATGGCATCAAGGAACCCTGGCAAAACTGGAGTCAATGAGAATCGGGGGAAAACCCTCCGCTGGTTGGAGTCAGACCTAACACAAAGGAAGATGGTTGTGGTTGTTGGAGGTCAGTCATCTTAGTCCCAAGACATTACTGCAGATGTTCCACAGGGTAGTGTCCTAGGCCCAACCATCATCAGCTGCTTCATCAATGACCTTCCCGCCATCATAAGGTCAGAAGTGGTGATGTTTGCTGATGATTTCACAATGTTCAGCACTATTCTTGACTCCTCAGATACTGTAGCAATCCTGGTCCAGATGCAGCAAGACCTGGACAACATCCAAGCTTGGGCTGATAAGTGACAAGTAACAAGTGATGGTCCTTCAGTACCACACAAGTGTCAGGCAATGACAATCTCAAACAAGAAAGAATCGAACCATCTTGTTCAATGGCATTAACATCGCTGAATCCCCCAATATCAACATCCTGTGGGTCACCTTCGACCAGAAACAGAACTGGACCAGCCACATAAATGGTGTGGCTACAAGAGCAGGTCAGAGGCTGGGAATTCTGTGGCGATTAACTCACCTCTTTACTCCCCAAAGCCTGTCCACCATCTACAAGGCACAAATCAGGAGTGTGCTGGAATACTCTCCGCTTGCCTGGATGAGTGCTGCTCCAAAAACACTTGGGAAGCTCAACACCATCCAGGACAAAGCAGCCCACTTGATTGGCACCCCATCCACCACCTTCAACATTCACTCCCTCCAGCGATGCTCAGTGGCAGCAGTGTGTACCATCTACAAGATGCACTGCAGCAGCTCACCAAGCCTCCTTCGATAGCATCTTCCAAATCTGCGACCTCTACCATCTACAAGGACAAGGGCAGCAGATGCATGGGAATACCACCTTCTGCAAGTTCCCCTCTAAGCCACACAACATCCTGACTTGGAACTATATCGCTGTTCCTTCACTGTCGCTGGGTCAAAATCCTGGAACTCCTTTCCTACCTACACACCAAGGACTGCAACGGTTCAAGAAGGTAGCTCACCACCACCTTCTCAAGGGCAATTAGGGATGGGCAATAAATGCTGGCATAGCCAGAGACGCCCATATCCCACGAATGAATAAAAAACAATCAATGATCTGTTGTCCTGTAGTGCTGTCACATCCAGTGGTGAATGGTGTTGGATAATTCAACAACTAACAGGAGGAGGAGGCTCCATGAACATCCCCATCCCCCATGATGGGGGAGCACAGCATGTGAGTGCAAAAGGGAAGGATGAAGCGTTAGCAACCATCTCCAGCCAGAAATGGCAAGTGGATAATATATCTCATCTGAGGTTCTCCCCAAGAAGCCAGTCTTTAGCCAATTCGAATGACTCCATGTGATGTAAAGAAATGGATGAGCTCACTGGATACAGCGACCCTGACCACATCTTAGATGTAGTACTGAAGAATTGTGTTCCCGAACTAGCAGTGCCTCTAGCTAAGCTGTTCCTGTACAACTACAACACTGGTGTATATCCGACAAAGTGGAAAATTGTGCAGATATGTCCTGTCCACAAAAAGCAGGACAAATCCAATCTACTCAATTAACACCCCATCAGCCTATTCTCAATCATCAGCAAAGTGATGGAAGTTGTCATCGACAGTGCTATCAAGCAGCACTTACTCACCAATAAACTGTTCATTGATTCTCAGTTCGGGTTCTGCCAGGTCCACCCGGGTCCAGACCTCATTACACTATCAACTATCAACATCCTAGGGGCTACCATTGACCAGAAACTGAACTGGAGTAGCCATATAAATACCATGGCTACAAGAGCAGGTCAGAGGCTAGGAATCTTGTGGCGAGTAACTCACCTCCTGACTCCCAAATCCTGTCCACCATCTACAAGGCACAAGTCAGGAGAGCGATGGAATACTCTCCACTTGCCTGGATGGGTGCAGCTCCAACAACACTCAAGAAGCTCGACACCATCCAGGACAAAGCAGCCCGCTTGATTGGCACACCATCCATAAACATTCACTCCCTCCACCACCGACGCACAGTGGCAGCAGTGTGTACCATCTACAAGATGCACTGCAGCAATGCACCAAGGCTCCTTAGACAGCACCTTCCTACCCACGACCTCTACCACCTCGAAGGACAAGAGCAGCAGATGCATGGGAACGTCACCACCTGCAAGCTCCCGTCCAAGTCACACACCATCCTGACTTGGAACTATATTGCGGTTCCTTCACTGTCAAAATCTGGGTCAAAATCCTGGAACTCCCTTCTTAACAGCACTGTGGGTGTACCTACCTCACATGGACCGTAGCGGTTCAAGAAGGCAACTCACCACCACCTTCTCAAGCGCAATTAGGGATGGGCAATAAATGCTGGCATAGCCAGTGACGCCCACATCCCATGAATGAATTAAAAAAACTGTGGTCTAAACATGAACAAAAATGCTGAATTCAAGAGGTGATGTGAGAGTGACTGGCCTTGGCATCAAGGCAGCATGTGACCAAGTGTGGTATCAAGGAGCCCTAGCATAATTGAAATCAATGGGAATCAGGGAAAAAGCTCTCCACTGCCCAAGGACATCACTTCAGGAATTCCTCGGGGCAATATCCTAGGCCCAATCATCTTCAGCTGCTTCATCAATGATCTTCATTCCATCATAAAACCAGAAGTGGGCATGTTTGCTAAGGATTGCACAATGCACAGTTCCATTCACAACTCCTCAGATCATGAAGCAGTCTGTGCCCATGTGCAGCAAGACCTGGACAACATTCAAGCTTGGGGTGATATGTTGCAAGTAATAGTTGGGCCACACAAGTGCCAGACAATGACCACCTCAGACAAGAGATGGTCTAATCCCCTCCCACTGGCAGCACCATTGTCAAATTTCCCATCATCAACATCCTGGGAGTCAGCATTGATGAGAAATTTAACTTGACCAGCCACATAAATATCATGGCTACGAGAGCAGATCAGAGGCTGGGTATTCTGTGGTGAGTAACTCACCTCCTGATACCCCAATGCTTTTCCATTATCTCTAAGGCACGTTAGGAATGTGACAGAATACTCTCCACATTCCTGGATGAGTGTCGGTCCATCATCATGCAAGAACTTTGACACCGTCCAGGACGAATTAGCCTGCTTGATTGGCACCCCATCCACCACCTTAAACATTAATTTCCTCCATCACCAGCATACTTTCACACACCATCCTGACTTGGAAAATTATCTCTGTTCCTTTATCATTACTGGGTCCAAATCCTGGAACTCCCTCCCTAAGAGCACTGTAGAAGTTACCTTCAGCATATGGACTGCAACAGTTCAAGAAGGTGGCTCACCACCACCTTGTCAAGGGTAATTATGGATGGGCAATAATTTGTTTCTTTTATTCGATCATGGGATAGGGACATCACTGGCAAGGCCAGCATTTATTGCCCATCCATAATTGCCCTTGAGAAGCTGGTGGTAAGCTGCCTTCTTGCATCGCTGCAGTCCATGTGCTAAAGGTACTCCACAGTGCTGTTAGGGAGGGAGTTCCAGGTTTTTGACCCAGCGACGGTGAAGCAATGGCGATATAGTTCCAAGTCGGGATGATGTGTGGCTTTGAGGTGAACTCGGAGGTGGTAGTGTTACCATGCGTCTGTTGCCCTTGTTCTTCTAGGTGGTTTGAAAGGTGCAGTCAAAGGAGCCTTGGCGAGTTGCTGCAATGCAGCATGTAGATGGTACACACTGCTGCCACTGCGCGCCAGTGATAAAGGGAGTGAATGTGTAAGGTGGTGGATGGGTGCCGACCAAGTGGGATGCTTTGTCTTGGATAGTATCAAGCGTCTGGAGTGTTGTTGGAGCTGCATTCATCCAGGCAAATGGAGGGTATTCCTGACTTTGGGAAGTCAAGAGATGAGTTACTCACCACAGAATTGCCAACCTTTGACCTGCTCTTGTAGCCACAGTATTTATATGGCTACTCCAGTTCAGTTTCTGGTCAATGATGACCCCTAGGATGTTGATAGTGGGGGATTCAGCAACGGTAATGCAGTTGAACTTCAAGGGGAGATGATTAGATTCTCTCTTGTTGGAGATGGTCATTGCCTGGTACTTGTGTGGCGCAAATCTTGCTTGCTACCTATCAGCCCAAGCCTGAATATTGTCCATGTCTTTCTGCATGCAGGCACAGTCTGCTGCATTATCTGAGGAGTTATGAATGGTACTGACCACTATGCAATCATCAGCGAACATTCCCACTTCTGTTCTTACGTTGGAGGGAAGGTCATTTATAAAGCAGCTGAAGATGGTTGGGCCTGAGTAATTCCTGCAGCGATGTTCTGGAGCTGAGACGATTGGCCTCCAACAACCAGAACCACATTCCTTTGTGCTAAGTATGACTCCCACCAGTGGACAGTTTTCCCCCTGATTCCCACTGACTTAAATTTTGTTAAGGCTCCATGATGTCAAATGCTGCCTTGATGTCAAGAGCAGTCACTCTCACCTAGTTACAGTTACAGTTACAGAGATACAGCACTGGACAGGCCCTTCGGCCCACCGAGTCTGTGCCGACCATCAACCACCCATTGATACTAACCCTACACTAATTCCATATTCCTACCACATCCCCACCTGCTTCGATATTTCCCTACCACCTACCTATACTAGGGGCAATTTATAATGGCCAATTTACCTATCAACCTGCAAGTCTTTGGCTTGTGGGAGGAAACCGGAGCACCCGGAGGAAACCCACGCAGACACAGGGAGAACTTGCAAACTTCATACAGGCAGTACCCAGAATTGAACCCGGGTCGCTGGAGCTGTGAGGCTGCGGTGCTAACCACTGTGCCACTGTGCCAACCTCTTGGATTCAGCATGTTTGGACCAAGGCTGTAATGATATCTGGTGTTGAGTGGCCCTGGCAGAAGCAAACTGAGCATCAGTGAGCAGGTTATTGGTGAGTAAGTGCCACTTGATAGCACTATCGATGACACCTTCCATCACTTTGTCAATGATTGAGAGTAGACTGATGGAGCGGTATTTCGTTGGATTGGATTTGTTCTGCTTTTTGTGGACAGGACATACCTGGGCAATTTTGAGCATTATCAGGACTTTCTGGTGATATTCCATCCCGTGAATTAACTAATTGATATACAACGGCCACAAAATTGGACAAAGCATACTTAACCTGCGCATGTTGCCTCCATTGCATGCAGCATGCAAACATTATGCTGTCTGCTGATTTACCTAATAGCCGCATGTAGCCAGTGCTAAATGCACTTTTGAGGGGCTGTACACCTCAGCAGTGGGCCCAAGCTTGTGTGACGCTGGTACTACTTAAAGCTAGTCTGCAGGACTTAAATCTAGCTTGCACCTCTTAAAGAGGAGGTGCGTTCTGGCTGCAACTGGTGAATTAGTGAATATAGAAATAGGAAGATATAGCAGATGAATGTGTGGCTAGAGAGATGGTGCAGGAGGGAGGACTTTAGATTCCTGGGATGTTGGCGCCAGTTCTGGGGGAATGGGACCTGTACTGGCCAGAGGGGATGCATCTCAACAGAACCGGGACTAATGTCCTATCGGAACAGTTTGCTATTGCTGTTGGAGAGGGTTCAAACTAATTTGGCAGGGAGATCGAAACCAGGATGGAGCATTAGAAAGGATAAACACAAAAGATTGGGAGAGGCAGGTAGCACTGGAGTAAGAAATGGTAAGGTATTACGTGCAGTCAGACTAAGAGGAAATACTGTAAGATCTACTTCAATTTAAAGTGCATGTATGCAAATGCACAAAGCGTGGTAAATAGGTTTGGTGAGCTGCTGGATCAGATAGCAATATGAGAATATGATGTTGTGGCAATAATGGAGATCTAGCTCAAAAAAGGGCAGAACTGGCTACTAAATATTGCTAGATACAAGGTGTTCAGGAATGATAGGGAAGGGAAGAAATTAAGTGGGGTGGCAGTATTGATTTAGGAAAATATTATGGTACTGTAGAGAAAGGATGACCTGGAGGGACCAGGGACAGAATCTATTTGGTTAGAATTACAAAACAATAAAGGTGCCATTACACTACTGGGCATATTATGTCGGCCAAAAACTTATGGGAAAGATAAAGAAGAGCAAATTTGCAGGGCAATTACAGAGAAGTGCAAGAATTATAGAGTAGTGATAATAGGGGACTTCGATTATCCGAATATAGACTGGGATTCTAATAATGTAAAGGGAAGAGAGGGGAAGAGTTTATGAAGTGTGTTCAGGAGAATTTTATTGAGCAGTACATATCCAGCCCAATGAGGAAGGAGGCATTGCTGGATTTGGTTCTGGAAATGAGGTGGGTCAATTGGATCAAGTGTCATTAGGGAAACATTTAGGGAACAGTGATCATAGTATTGAAAAATTTAGATTAGCTATGGAAAAGGACAAGGAACAATTTAGAGTAAAAATACTTAATTGGAGGAGGAACAATTTCAGTGGGGTGAGAATTGATCTGTTCCAGGTAAACTGGAATTAAAAATTGGCAGGCAAAACTGTAATTGAACAAAAGGTTGCCTTTAAAAAGGAGATGGTTTGGGTATAGTCGAGCTACTTTCCCACAAGGGGGAAAGGTAGGACAAACAATGCCAGAGCTCCCTGGATGACAAAAGAGATAGAGAGCAAGATGAAGAAGAAAAGGGGATGTATGACAGGTGCCAGTTTGTTAATACAAGTGAGAGCCAACCTGAATATAGAAAGTTTTTGGAGTTCCGTGAGAAAGAGATGGGAGCAGACAGGAGAGGCTGTGGTGAGCCAGCCAGGAGACGTCTTTTCAATCCAGGAACAAAGAGCTTTCTGCTCAAAACTCTACAATTCAGAAAAAAAAACCCAGACTGCCAAGTAGGTTAGTCATGTGACTAACTGGTTTGACCAGGTCTGCTTGTGGATCGTATTGGAGCAGGGGATAGTTCCTTTGTTCCAACACTGTCTGTTAATATGCAAAAAATGTCTTTCCAGCCGGGGGCTTGGCAACCTCTTGTCAAAGGCCTTCTCTTCACCCCAGCAACAATTTGAAATTTAATGTCCATGTGGTGAAATTAATATGCCTCATTCTTGGCAGGTGGGGGCCTCATGACATGGATTAATTAAGAAAAGCCAGCACAATTTGTTAAAGGCAAATCATGTTTAATTTGATTGAGTTTTTTGATGAGATAACAGAGAGGGTTGATGAGGGTGATATGGACTTCCAAAAGACATTTGATAAAGTGCCACATAATAGACTTGTCAGCAAATTTGAAGCCCATGGAATAAAGGGGAAAGTGGCAGTATGGGTTTGAAGGTGGCTGAGTGATACAAAACAGTGCGTGGTTGTTTTTCAGACTTCAGGAAATTATACAGTGGGGTTCCCCAGGGATTGGTAGCAGGATCACAGCTTTACTTGATACATATTAATGACCTAGACTTGGGTGTGCAGGGCACAATTTCAAAAGTTTCAGATGACACAAACCTTGGAAGTACAGTGAACCGTGAGGAGAGTAGTGTTAGACTTCAAGTGGACAAAGGCTGGTGGAATGGGCAGACATGTGGCAGATACAATTTAACGCACAGAAGTGCAAAGTGACATTTTAATAGGAAAGATGAGGAGAGGCAATAGAAACTAAGATTACAATTCTAAAGTGGGTGCAGGAACAGGGAGATCTGGGGATATATGTGCAGGGCAAGGTGAGAACATGGTTAAAAAGGCAAATGGAATACTGAGCTTTACAAATAGAGACATAGAGTACAAAATCAAGGAAGTTATGATGAACCTTTATAAAACACTGTTTTGGCCTCAACTGGAGTATAGTGTCCAATTCTGGGCACTGCATTTTAGGAACGATGTGAAGGCTTTAGAGAGGGTGCAGAAAAGATTTACAAGAATGGTTCTGGGGTGAGGGACTTCAGTTACGTGGATAGACTGGAGAAGCTGTGGTTGTTCTCCTTAGTGAAGAGGAGATTGGAAGGAGATCTGATAGAGGTTTTCAAAATTATGAGGGGTTGGGACAGAGTAGCTAGGGAGAAACTGCTCCTGTTGGCAGAAGTGTGGAGAACCACAGGACACCGATTTAAAGTGATTGGTAAAAGAACTCAAGGCGACATGAGGAAAAACATTTTTGTGCGGTGAGTAGTTATGATCTGGAATGCACTGCCTGAAAGGTGGTGTAGGCAGATTCAATCGTGCCCCATTTTGTTTTGTGTTTTTTTTGCTGGTTAGCTTTTGTCTCTCGTTTCTTTCTTAATCCATTTACTTTGCGTTTGGATGGCTGCTATCCTGCCAATCACACCTCACCTTTTACCTTCCCTTTTGTTCTTCTTCCCACCCTCCCTCTTTCACTTGCTCAAAACCTATTACATTTCTAACTTTACTCAGATCTGATGAAAGTCACAGACCTGAAACTCTGTTTCTCTCTCCACAGATGCTGCCAGAGCTGCGGAGTGTTTCCAGCATTTTCTGTTTTTTTTTCATGTCAGATTTCCAGCATCCGCAGTATTTTGCTTTTGTACCGTCTTTGAATTTGTCAGCATGTGATTATACAATTATAATTTACATGCAGTAAGATTTCAGGAGCCCAGTGGCATGACAGACATTATGGTCTGTGACTGCAAACAAGCAGGCCGTAGGGAGCATCCATCACAAGGGACAGTGAGAGTAGGTGCGCCTCCTGATGGTAGAGTGCCCCATTGTTTCCAGTCCTGTTTGTCGCCCCAACACAGTGAATGGAAGTCAGCTGCAATAACCGTGATACAGTCGATTATAACAATCCGTGTGCATCATTTAAAACCAACAAGCATTTAAATACATATTATTACTGATCTAGAATTTCTATCACAGTATGTTCCGCTGTGTGATTACTCTCAAAAATGTAGTTTGGGATTTTAACCTAAAGAAAAACCACGGGAAAGCGAAAAGACGATGAAGGTGCAGTTTTATCCGACCATACTAGTCGCTTGATTCCGAAATTACTTGATTAATTTGAGTTTCTCAGAAAAAAACGAATTATTTAAAAAGTAAGAGACATCAGTGCGTTTGGAATAACTGGTACAATGAAGTCCTTGCTAGTGTCTATCTTCAAAGGTTTAAAACACGTTAAATTAGTTTATTATGATAAATTGATCGAAGGCTATTTTATTTTATGCATCTACACACACGCATAGACAATATACATGGAATAACTGTTCGCTCAAACTTCCCAATGAAGAATTGAGAACAAAAAGAAATCAAGCATTTAAAGGGTCAATGGGTGGGGGGGGGGGGGGGGGCGAAGCAGCCCGGAAACTCAAGTCTCCACCGTATAGCTCACACAGATTCTTCTCCTGAGAAACAGTAGCAAAGCCACAGCAAGATCCCATTTGTCATCAGCAGACGGTAAGGGGATGTGTTTGTGCCCCTGCCACCAGTCTCTGTGATACTACTGGGAGGGTGGCCCCGGGCTGGACTGCTGACTGTGACAATAACACGAGTCACACGGGGTCGTGTCTCTTTAAATCGGTGTCAAAGCCGATTACAGCTGATCTCCCACGTGATTCTCTCTTACCGTCTGTTCCCAAGCCCCGTGCTTTTCAGCGTGCCTGGGCTCGGCACCTCTCCTTCTCTCTCTCTGTTGATGCCATGTTTCTGCAGTCAGTCTGGAGTTTGCTGCTGGATCGCAATGTCTGATCATTCGCTGTCATCCTGAGGAGCTGGCTCCGGCTCTCTTTTTGTGGACCCATCACTTTGTGGAGATGTTTTCAGCAGAGCAGAGCTGGCTCGCACCTTAAGTTTTTTCTGCTGTTGTGTCCCAGACTTTGGACTAATGGGGTGCTAACACCGGTTGCGGTGGCTCTCATGAAACAATGATGGAACAGAAATAGTTTTTTTTTTATATCAAAAATCCCCCTGCCCTACCCCCGCACCCCCCCCCCCCCTCCCACCCCCAACAGGAAATAAAAGTCTGAAGTGACCTGGCAGACGGAAAATGCAGAAAAGCATCAGGTACAATGAGGGTCACGCTGTGTATTTAGCTCTGATCGCGCGGAAAGAGGGGACGAAGCGCGGCTACATGAGCAAGAAAACAGCGGAGAACAGCAAGTGGCACGACAAGTGGTTCGCCCTTTACCAGAATGTGCTCTTCTACTTTGAGAACGAGCAGAGTAGCAGACCCTCGGGGATTTATCTGATCGAAGGCTGCACTTGTGAGAGGGTCCCGTCCCCCAAGCCCCTGACAATGGGCAAGGAGACCCTGGAGAAACAGGTATGAGACGGTGCGGTGCAATCCCACGTGGAAATTCAACTGCATCAGCTATCTATGTATCTGTCAATCTACCTGTATACATCTGTCACGCTGTCTAGCTAACAAGTCTGCCTGTCTAACAGTCTCCTGACTGGTTTTTGCAGTTGTCACTTCTGAAGAGGAAATTTGAGAAAATTGTCATTGATTTAAATGTGTCATCGCTAACTAAAGCTCACGTGACTGTATCAATGCGATCTACACACCCCCTTTGATAGTTTTGTAATGAGCACTAAGAGCTGTAATACGTGTAGACCTTGCTCTAACTATGCTGCCTTCATGTTGCTATCTCAGTGGAAGTCACCTAGTTACCTGTGTGGAGCTTCTGTGTCTAAATGACAGTTCATTTGAAGGGCCGCTGCTGAAAGGTTGTTGTCTAAAACCACTTTTAAGTTCTTGATAATGATCGAGGAAAAGCGTCCACCCCTCAGGAATAAACACTGACATAGCATTCACTATGACCAAGTCGCCAACATTGAATAAGCAGCACATGGTAGAAGGTGAAATCTGTTCAGAACTGAATGCTACCCCTTTAAATGTCAAAGGCATGCTGAAAGAGTGGTGTTCCGTTAGGCAAATAATATTCGGCATTGCTGTATAGATATTGACACAAAAACTAAGCTTAAATTGTTCAGTTTCCAAGGAATATAATTCGTCAAGGTTCATCAACAGCCACGTGGGACGGTCGCTCTATGTTGTAGGGGGTCTAAACTTGTCCGGTGTTTTTTAATATTCTGTTGAAATATTGCTGCTTTTAAAAATTTATTTCATTGCCATTTTGCCACTTGGGGTGAAACTTATTCCCAAAACAGATTTGAAATGACCGTTTCTTCTTACACAACTAATATGAGATGTTAATTCAGCATGAAATCCAATTCTCTCGGGTAATATTTTATGTGGCAATTTATTTTAGCGTTGGAAACAACGAAATAATTTGCATTCTTCATTGCATAAATGCAATTATGGGCATTTTGTGGAATTTGGAAAAGAGGTATCCTGTCATCATTACAACATACTTCATGACTTTTTGGAAACAATCGAAGAATCAAGTTTCGAGCTTTCTCCTTTTTTTGAACGCATATGTCTGCATCACTTGAGGCACAGAGAATTAACATCAGGTTGTAATCTTAAACTTTGCGGCTCGAAGGTTACACTCAGTGAGTGTTACAGATTGGTTCTGCGCTTGTAATTTGTATTAAGCGCGCACACACAAACAACAAAACATTGTGGAGTTATGTCATTTGCCCTACAGTCAAACACCGCGTATAAATAGAACTGTGTGTACCACCTGACCTATCTTTAGTGCCAGGGAAGAGAAAAACACTCCTGTAAAAATATTCAGCCTCTGTGGTTTTCCACTAATTAATGTGCTTACATTTGTGTTACTGTGCCTACGGTCGAAGTTAAAGATGAAACATAACATTGCATAATTCTGCGTCCATCTCGATTGGGTCATACTTTCCAAGTCACCGATTGTTACCTTAAGGAATTATAGATAATATACAAGGATGCTACAGTAGTTTGACTAGCCGTAACGTAAACGGACTCCAAACAAACATTAGAATGTATCATATTAGCGTTATAGTACTGGCACTGTGTGCGTCTACATTATTGTTTGCTGAAATATTAGCATAGTGAGTTCTATTTTCATTATTCCCACAGACAGAATATATCAATCTTTTCATAGCAATCTGAAAGGGTAAAAACTTCAGTTTTTAGGACTTGTAAGGACTGGCATTCTTTTGGTTTAAAATGGTAACAAAAGTCAAGGTGCCAAGGACTCATTGCACTTTGTATGACCACTCCCAAAAAATGAGCACGTTTAGAATATACTAATTAACATCTGAGACTTTTTATTTCTCCTCATTTTCTCACAGCTGGGAATAACTCATTTCTAACATGTAATCTTCAGGTGGTTGTTATGACATTGGCACCATTGAATTAGCAGCACTTTTTCCTTTTTGAAACTCTATGAAATGAAACATTTTGGGTCTGGTCTGCTTCTGCAACATGGAAAGTGTCTGTAGCATAGAAAGTGCCTCTATGATGTGGGAAACTTCAATGGACATGGAATAGCTGATTCACTCAAATGTCCCATCATTGAAAAAAGGATCAAAATCCATTTAAAAAAATTAAATATGGCTTATAGTTTAGTTGTATTTCTTGGCAATTGGATATTTGAATCCATCAATTCCTAAAACTCAGTCTTCTACTTATTCATACCATCATATGAAAGCTTGGATAAGTTTCCCTTGCATGGATCTCCCCTAATCCTGGTCCAATGGGTTGTTTTTTTTCCTCTGTTGTTGAAGCTGGATGTATTCCCTGGAGTACTGTTATGATCTTTTGGAAAATCAAATTGTTCCTTCATGTTATTTTTCCATAGGGTGCATACAAAAGTTTTCTTCCTCCTGGTGCTATTCTGTGTGTGTGTGTGTACTATATTGTATGGTGATGTAATGGTTATGCCATTGGAGTAGTATTCTAGAAGTTGTGAGTTCAAATACTGTGATAAGTTATGAAATTCAATCCATTAAATCTGGTAAATGACTCTGAATGCTATTGAATTGTTGTTCAAAAACCTCAACTGGATCACTATTGATCTTCAAGAAAGGGAACCTACCAGCCCGACAAATGAGTCTGGTCCAAATTTCAGATTGACTCTTGGACTCCAATATTTCTGAAAAGGTGGGGAGGAAGTGGGGTCAACTTGCAGTGGCCCGGAAACCCAGAAATATGGGGAAAAGGGAGGTCTTGCCGAGTTTAATACAGGGCCTCATTTGAACTTTTGTCGTCTTTTCCTGTCTGGCAGCCAGCCAGGTTGAGAAGCTGGCTGGCTGTTGGCCAAGCAGGCCTGTGGTACAAGGCCACAGGGGAGGAAGAGAGAGATTGTGGGGAGAGAGATTGCAGGGTGGAAGATTGCATTGGGCATTGGTTTGTGAGGTGCTTAGCCTGGGGGCTATGGGGTGGGGTCTGGTGCTTGCTGGGAGGGGGAGAGTTCATGGCAAGTTTGCTTGGGGGTTGGGGGAAAGCTCCTCCTGGCTGACAAGCAGTGCTGGAAAAGTATTTAATTGATGGATTTTTCCTTCTTGCCTCTCCAGCTGCCCAACCTGGAAAACCCAGCCTGCAGCTGTGAAATCTGAATGGCTGCTAAAATCTGAGGCGGTCTCATTAACATATTTAAATTACTGGCTTGCTCTTGAGCGGATCACAGGTCCAGCAGTCTACTGGCCCCATTTAAACTGGAAGTCAACACATTCTCAGCAGCTTTGGGTCGGGTTTCACATTTTAAGAATTTAACCATTCCCACCCCACTCCCACCTGTCCTGGAGGATTAAAATTCCCCTTTTGAAGTTCTCTGAGTTGCACAAACCACTTTCTCAGAGTAGCTAGGAATGATTTTAAATTCAACTTTGACAATCAGCATGCCAAAAACAAATAGGACCTTCTTCCCAAAATATTTAAAAAGTAAACCCGTAACATTACTAAATGTATCCATAGACTTGCCTTTTATGTCTCTAAAGACCTTTCATTAATGTTTTTATTTGAAGACCGCCAGCCTCTCACAAAAGCTTGGATTAGAATTTGATATTTTTGCCCAGAGTTATGACTCCCGCAGTTTAAGCCAGATCCTACAGTCTGATAGTAAAGTGTGGACAATTTCCCAGTATACATCAGTAAAACTGTGTCAATTGAAATGGTAGATTTCCTGTAACAGTATTCATTTGATTGTTTTCCAAAAGCAAATTGGTAAATTTCAAAAGTTTTATTGGGGTAACTTTAATATTTAAGTTTTTTTTTAAACAGAGGAACTGTGAGGGATAATAGAAAACAAACAAATATCCACTTCAAATATGACGGACAGTTGTGACTACATACCTTTTCTGTATATTTAAATTGCAAACTATTATTTGTAGAAATTCTGTCTGTGTACAACTTCCAATTGTGTGCTTTAGAACATGATTTGGATACAAACTGGATGATCAACTTGAATATGTTTTCTTTTTTTAACGTTTACAAGCTATTAACTTAGTTATTACTTTTAAAAAGAGTGTGTCAAGCTCAGAGACACAGACAGAGATATTGTCCTACTTACATTTCTAACACAAAAACATATAGTCATTTACAGAAGATTGGTTTCACAGAGTGAGTGTAATGCTAATTAAATATTGGGGAGACAGACAAGATGTTTCAGGTGTGAACCCTTCATTAGAACTCAACGTTGATGAGAGGAACAGAAATTTAAGATGAGAATCTACCCCACTAGCTTTTGGATGAGATGTTAAACTGAGGCCTATATGCCTTCTCAGGGGAATATAAAACATCCCTGGCACTATTTGAAGAAATTCTGATAGTATCCAAGCCAATAATCCTCCCTCAATAAATGCTACAAAAAAAAGGTTTGATCTTTTCTGGCTACATTATGGAGCATTCAGCAAACCACAATAATCTGGGACATATTGGTAGGAAAGTACTACAGAATACACACTGACCTACTGAGACACTAAAGCACAGCTTGATAATGCCAGTATCATTTTCTACTACTGCCCTAGTGTAGGCGTATAGCTGCAGTTAGCTGGTATGTTGGTATGCTGTAGAGGCAACAGCTTGAACTGGTCCAGTTCAAATTCTAGTCAATGGTGATCTCCAGGATCTTGATGGTGGGTACTTGTCACTGGTGCCACTGCAGGTCAAGAGGAGGTTTATGGGCTTTCTCTTGTTCAAGATAGTCATAGTGGCAGGTGGTGACCATTTCCAACATGAGAAAGCACTTCTCGCCATGACCTTCAATGACACCATCATTGGCAAGTTTCCAGCCATCAGCATCCTGTGGGTGGTGGGGTGGGGGGTGGGGGGCTGGTCGCCATTGACCACAAGATGAACTGCACCAGTCATTTTAATGTGGTGGCTATAAAAAAATGAATTTCTTGGATGTGGGCATCATTGGAATGTCTGCATTTATTGCCCCTCCCTAGTTGCCTATGAAGGTGGTGATGGTCCTTCTTAAACTACTAGCAGTTTGATACAACTGAGTGGCTTTCTAGGCCACTTCAAAGTGCAGTTAAAAATAAATAATGCTGGTGCATGGCTGCAGTCACATAAATGCCAGTTCACGTAAAGACGGCAGGTTTTCTTTCCTAATTGGTATTAGTGAACCAATTGGGTCTTTATGGCTTTCGGGCAACTTCAAGGTCACTTTTACTGATGCCAGTATTTAAAAAAAAAGAATTCAAATTCTTAAACCATCATGGTGAGATTTAAACTCCTGTTCACTGGATTATTGGATCCGTAACATAGCCAATAAACTACTGCACCCTTTTCGTTTAAGGGTAAACAACAGGGCTGAGGTGGGGTGTACTACAATGAGTGGTTCAGCTCGTGACCTCTCCACCATCTAAAAGGCTCAAATCAGAGGTGTTATAGAATATTCACCACTGAATGAATGTAGCCACAATAACTCTGAAGGATGCAACAACATTCAGCATTGAGAACAGAGCAATTTGCTTAATTAGTGACTCTGCTGCTGGATGTAATACCTTCTCCATCACTGGTGTACTGCAGTTGTATATTTAAGTCTCCAACAGCACCTTATTCCCTGCTGCCTCTACCACCAAACAGATCAAGAGCAGTAATGTTATGGTAACATCAGCACCTCAAAGTTTCCCTTCAAGTCACACACTATGCTGACTTGGACATGGATCACCATTCCTTCATCAATGCTGAGTCAGAATCATGGAATTCCCTACTGAACACCAGTGTGGAAGCATCATCACCACAAAGTTTGCAATGGTTCCAGGAGATGGTTCATCACCACATTGGATTAACTAGGGATGAGCAATAAATGTGGCCTAGCCCACATTGTCCACATCCCAAGGACAAATAAAAAGTCAAGATATATGGGTGAATCTAGACGATACTGTAATTAGGCTGCACTTGTGTATTGGGTGTAGTGATGAACTCTGCACCATGGAAACAGATGTTGAATTAACAGACACACTAGGATGCTGCCTGGTGTGAGGAAATACAAATACAAAGAAAGACTGGGGATTTTTCAGCAGAACAGAGGAGATTAGGAGTGACTTATGGAGCTATTTAAAGTTATGAAGGAATGGAACAGGTAGAAACAGACTTTGTTTTTTAGTAATTGAGGGGTCTAGGACAAGGGACATTCATGGATGGTTAAACATAAGAGATTTGGGACAGGCAGCGGAAGACACTTTTTTTTAACCCACAGGTTTATGAGGTTGTGGAATGGCCTACCAGAATTAGTGATTGAAGGATAGATAGGTGGTTGAAGGAATGGCTAGGATGTTGTACACTGTCAAAAATTCATCAAAATTTGGTGGTAGCTTCATATTGGGTTCACGAGAATCACACAATTTCAGGACTGTGTGATTGACAGTGTTTTTAAAAGTTCTCTAACTTACTCCACAGCAAAATTAACAATTTACTGTGTTTGAAATATTCAACATTTCTCACTTACCATGGTTTCTATGAACTTTGACACAACTGGTAGAAGGTGATACTGGTATATGGTTAATGAGGTTTGTGTTTTATCCTTTCTTGCACACAGATACATTTGCTGCATTCTGTTCAGATGGCATTACATCAGTTGACAGGGACAGATTAACAGTTTACCTAGCTTGTACAAGTTCTTAGACAGATCTACAGTGATTTCAGTCTCTTGGCTCCCAGCAACTCCTACTGCAACACTGCTATTCTGAGCATTCGGATTACTGCAAACATCTGGAATACTGACTTCCAGTACTAAATTCCAATAAGAAAATATTGGAGTAGGGATTTCAGTTCTGATGAAAGGTCATCAACCTGCAATGTTAATTCTTTTTCTCTCTCCATAGATGCTAGGAACATAGGAACAGGAGTAGGCTATTTAGTTCGTCAAGCCTGTTCTGTCATTCAATGCAATCGTAGCTGATCTGTGATCTAACTCTATACACCTGTCTTGGCCCCATATCCAGTAATGCCTTTGTTTAAGAAAAATCTATCAATATCAGATTTGAAATTAACAATTGATCTAGTATCCATTTCCATTGCTGTTTGTGGAAGAGAGTTCCAAACTTCTACCGTCCTTTATGAGGGTCCTTGAGATGGTGCAGAGATGATTTACCAGAATGGTTCCAGGGATGGAGGATTTTAGTTACAAGGTTAGGTTGGAAAAGCTGGAATAAAAGCAAGAAATGCTGGAAATACTCAGCAGGTCTGGCAGCATCTGTGGAGAGAGAAGCAGAGTTAATGTTTCAGGTCAGTGACCTTTCATCAGAACTGGCAAAGGTTAGAAATGAAATAGGTTTTAAGCAAATAAAGTGGGGGTGGGGCAAAAGATAACAAAAGGGAAGGTGTTGATAGGAGTGAGGGTCATAGAGAATAACTGACAAGAAGGTCATGGAGCAAAGGCAAAGGGTGTGTTAATGGTGTGGTGAAAGACAAAAGCATTGTGCAGAGAGGGTATTAAATGACAGAATAATGAACAGACCTGGCCGAAAGAACAAACATGACAAAAAAAATCAGTGGGCAGGCACATGGTAAAGAATTGAATGATGAAACAAACTCAAAATAAAAAATAAAAAAATAAAAAATAAAACTAAAAATAAAAAAGGGGAGCCTGTCACACTCTGAAATTATTGAACTCAATGTTCAGTCTGGTAGGCTATAGTGTGCCTAATCGATAAATGAGATGCTGTTCCTTGAACTTGCGTTGATATTCACTGGAACACTGCAGCAAGCCCAGGACAGATATGAGGGCATGAGAGCAGGGGGGTGTGTTGAAATGGCAAGCGACAGGAAGCTCGGAGTCATGTTTTCAGACTGAGCAAAGGTGTTTCACAAAGCGGTCACCCAAACTGCGTTTGGTCTCCCCAATGTAGAGGAAACCACATTGTGAGCAGCAAATACAGTAAAAAACTTGAAAAGAGTACAAGTAAATCGCTGCTTCACCGGAAAGGAGTGTTTGGGGCCTTGAATAGTGAGGAGAGAGGAGGTAAATGGGCAGGTATTACACCTCCTGCGATTGCATGGGAAGGTGCTGTGAGGAGGGGACGAGGTGTTGGGGGTAATGGAGAAGTGGACCAGGGTGTTGCGGAGGGAACGATCCCTTAGGAATGCTTACAGGGGAGGGGAGGGGAAGATGCGTCTGGTAGTGGCATCACGCTGGACGTAGCGGAAATGGCGGAGGATGATCCTTTGGATGTGGAGGCTGGTGGGATGGAAAGTGAGAACAAGGGGAACCCTGTCGCTGTTCTGGGAGGGAAGAGAAGGGGTGAGGGTAGAGATGCGGGAAGTGGGCTGGACACGGTTGAGGGCCCTGTCAACTACAGTGGGGGGACTTCTCGGTTGAGGAAAAAGGAAGACATATCAGAAGCGCTATTGTGGAAGGTTGCATCATCAGAGCAGATGCGTCAGAGACGGAGAAACTGGGAGAATGGAATGGAGTCCTTAGAGGAGGCAAGATGTGAAGAAGTGTAGTCGAGGTAGCTGTGGGAGTCAGTGGGCTTTGCATGAATATTAGTAGACAGCCTATCCCCTGAGATGGAGACAGAGAAGTCAAGGAAGGGAAGGGAAGTGTCGGAGATGGACCATGTGAAGGTGAGAAGGGTGGAAATTGGAAGCAACGTTGATAACTTTTTCCAGTTCAGGGCGGGAGCAGGAAATGGCACCGATACAGTCATCAATGTACCGGAAAAAGGTTGGGTTTGCTTTTATTATATTGGAAAAGCTGGGTTTGTTCTCCTTTAGAACAAAGGATATTGAGGGGAGATGTGATAGAGGTGTACAAGGTTATGATAGGCTTAGATAAGTTAGATGAGGAAAAACTGTTCCCATTAACAAATAGTCCAGATTTTTACGTCCTCCACCCCCCCCTCCCCGACCGCTGCCACTTTACGCAGGGTGGCGGCGACGAAAAACGGCCTGCCTGCCCCAGGCCAATCGAGGCCCTTAAGTGGCCACTTAACGGCCACTTAAGGCCTCCGCCCGCCGCCGTGGGGATTTTACCCATGGCTGGTTGGGCGGCCTGAGAGAAGCCGTGTGACAAAAGCAGGCGGCTTTCCGATGGCCTGGTGGTGGTGAGGGGGGCGCGGCCCTCATGATCAGGCACCCTGTGCCCGACGGAGGGCTGTCCCCGTTGCCCCAAACACTCCCAACACCCAACACGCTCCTGTCCCCCAAATCGACCATCCTTGCCTCGCCGGGGCCTGACCTATCACCCCGGTGAGGCATCAAAAACTTACCTTCGTTCTGGGGTTCCCCGACATCTTCTTTCCGATGGCTGGGTTGCTCCTGCTCCTGTTGGCGCTGCTGGGACTAAGAGCTGCCACCCCGCTGATTGGCCAGCAGCTCCATTAGGCGGGACTTCCTGCCTCAATGAGGTGCAAGTCCCGCCTCAGACCAATTAAAGGCCTGTGGACTGCAAAATGCGGTCCGGATCCCCAAGTCAGGTGGAGGCGGGTTCACCACTGACTTTTGAGTCGGTGGATGGCCTCTGTCGGCAAGGGAAAAATTCCGGCCATAGATTTGCAGGGCTACAGGGATTGAACCGGGGAGTGGGACTGACTGCAAAGCTCCATGGAAAGCTGGCATCGACTCGATGGGCTGAATGGCCTCCTTCTGTGCCATGAATGACTCTGTGACTCTAAGTGCTTCCTAATTTCATTCTTGAGAGGTCTGACTTTAATTTTTAGACTATGTCCCCTAGTCCTAGACTCCCCAGCTGGCAGAAATAGTTTCTCTCTATCACCCCCTAACTTTATAAATTCAAGTGAATACAACCCTAGTTTGTGTAAGCTCTCCCTGTAACTTAACCCTTGGAGTCCAAGTACCATTCTGGTAAATCTAAGGCCAATATATCTTTTCTAATGTGTGGTGCCCAGAACTGCCCACAGCACTCCAGGTGTATTCTCACATGTGCTTTATATAGCTGTAGCATAACTTCTACCCACTTATATTCTAGTCCTCTGGCTATAAAGGCCAGCATTCCATTACCTTTTTTGATTATGTTCTGTACTTGCTCATGATATTTTAATCTATGCACCTGGACCCCTAAGTCTGTTTGGACCTCCAATGGTTCTAACTTTTCACCATTTAGAAAATACTCTGTTCTGTCATTTATGTCCAAAGTGGATGACCTCACATTTGCCTACATTGAAATCCATTTGCCACAGTTTTGCCTATTCACATAATCTATTAATATCTCTTTGTAATTTTATGCTTCCATCTACACTACTGACAGTGGGTGGAATCTTACCAGCTTTGAAAGTTTTCTGTTGTCGGGACCAAAAGTGGTTCTCGACCCCACTTGTGGCGGCTGACTGCACGAATTCACGATCTTTTGTGGGGTGGCCAATGAAGAAGCCGCATCCACATTCGCCTTCCAAGTAGATGGGCAGGTTGCCAATGTGGCAGGCCCAATCAGAGGGCCCGAAATTCCAGCCAGCTGGCAGCCGCACCGGGAGAGGTGAGCGCTGCTGATGCATGTAGGGGATTGTGTGGGTGCCTCAAAATAGTTCTCTGAAGCATTCTGAAAACATAAAGATAATGTTCACAGCTGTCAGGCCATCATTGTGAAGGAGGAGCCTCCACAATGCTTGTGGCTGCAGCTGTGGCCTTCTCCTCCGATTGGCTCCATGATGGGGGCATTGAGAGGAGGCGCATATGGCGTCCTGGCCTGCTGCTGGGAGGTTGCCTCCAGTACCTGCCGGGCTCCAGTCTCAGCATGGCATTGTCTGATGTCGGGAAGATCCCAACGGCAGCAGCAACTTGCTCCCAAGTGGTCCCTTAATTGGCCTATTTGAGTACCTGCCACTGCCGGGCAGGCAGCCGCAGCCGCATTGACCCCGCCTCCGGCAAGATCCCTCGGAGCCAACCTGAAGTGCTATTTTCAAATTTGGTCCCAGTCCCGCCGCCATGGGCCTGGTATGATTATGCCCATGTCGCCTATCTTTGTATCATTAAGCTTGGATGCTGCCTGACCTGCTGAGTGTTTCCAGCATTTTCTGTTCTAATTTCACTCAGGAACTTGTTTGGTTAGGCTATCAAAACTTTGGCTATAATCAAGCAGAACATTTTGTAATTAAGTAAAACTGCTAACAAGTTTTACCAGAGTGATTATTAACATTTCCCTAATCTGTCATAAACAGCATTCACAAACACAATTTGAGAAGGAAATATAAATACGCCAGACCTTCTTAAATAATTAACGGCAAAAGAATCTACATTATTAATCCTAATCTAAGGATATTAAGCATAAATTGGAGAGATTTTCCTCAAGGACAGGATTGCTACCAGAAGTGGGTCGAGGCAGGATTTCCACCAGTCGATCTGATCTTGATGTGATTCTGCTCCCAGTTTCTTGGATTGGGTCAACTAAGTATCCCAGTGCTGCAGCAGCTGAAATGTGTCGGGCCAATATTAAAGAAGGCAGAAGGCCTCTATTTGTGTCGAGTCCAATTGTTTTTAATTGGCTCTGAATGAGCTCAACAGCAAAATAACCAGCAGTTGGCAGAAGGTGAAGTGGTTGGATGGTCTGCCTTGATGCCACAAAGATCTTTCAGTGTGCTTCCCACCAAAACAATCCACTTAACACCTCTTCACTGACCATAGTCTTCAACTGCAATACAGGGTTGGGACTGGAAGGAAATCCAGTGGAATCATAACCCTCAACACACAATTTATGTGCAGCTGGTTGAGTGGTTTCTTCAGTAGCAGTGAGGACATCGCAAAGCTCAGCAGCCAATTTTGAGAGTGAAGATTCAGTGGAAGGCCTCCCCATCCAGTTTTTCTCAATTCCCCACCCCAGGTGAGAATTCAGGGGAAAATCCGCACTCATGTGTCCTGCAAGTAGATAATTTTTTTGTGCATCCTAAGCATTTTAAAAATATCCTTTATCAGTTCATTAAATACTGCCACAATATAAATCTATTCATCTGTAACATATTGCATTTCTTACAGCTGTGCACACTTCTTGAATCAAAATTTTGCCACATAATCTGAAACTCTGAACTTCCCTGAACACCTATTTACGTTATTTTCAATTAGTCACACTGTTATACCTCCTTTGCTTTACTTACCTATCAGTCCAGTCCTCCAAGATGGCACTGCTGTCCTCCTTTGACTCTATTATCATTCACTGAGCTTTGAAAATCCCTCAAACTCGTTTTTTTTTCTTAACTCCAACAAGTTTGCAAGTATTTTAGTTTACATCAAAGGCCTGTGATGAGTTTATTTTTGTTCATTCTGTCAAAACTTAATATTTTTGCATTATACTATTTCTGCAACATTTTCTCACTGGTATCATCCATCACCCTTACAGCTCCTTGCTCTTCACCCTAATCCAAAACCCATTTGTTTCCCCCGCTGGTCTTTCGAGCTGATGCCTGCTCACCCCGAGCCACTGAGAACCCACATTTAATACTTTAATGACTGACAGTGCCAGAAAATAAAGAAATAAATGAACCCAGTGTAACATTAGATGCTTGCTGCGAACTCTGGTTTAAAAATGCCTTTTCCACTTCTAGCCTTTCCTGCGGTTGCCTCTTCTATGTCCATAATTTTAATTTTAATACTGTTGCTAACTTTTGAAAGTTGATAGTGAATCTTCTCAGGCTTGGGCTGATAAGTGACAAGTAACATTTGTGCCACACAAGTGCCAGACAATGACCATCTCAAACAAGAGAGAATCTAACCATCTCCCCTTGACATTCAACAGTATTATTATTGCTGAATTCCCCACCATCAACATCCTGGGGGTTACCATTGAACAGAAACTGAACTGGACTAGCCATATAAATAATGTGGCTACAAGAGCAGGTCAGAGGCTAGGAATTCTGTGGTGAGTAACTCACCTCCTGTCCACCATCTACAAGGCACAAGTCAGGAGTGTGATGAAATACTCTCCACTTGCCTGGATAAGTGCAGTTACAACAACACTCAAGAAGCTTGACATCATCCAGGACAAAGCAGCCTGCTTGATCGGCACCCCACCTACCATCTTAAACATTCACTCCTTTCCCCACTGGGACACAGTGGCAGCAATGTGTACCATCTACAAGATGCGCTGCAGCAACTCGCCAAGCCCCCTTTGACAGCACCTTCCAAACCAACGACCTCTACCACCTAAAAGGGCAAGGGCAGCAGATGCATGGGAACACCACCAGCTGCGAGTTCCCCTCCAAGTCACACATCATCCTGACTTGGAACTATATCGCTGTTTCTTCAGTGTCGCCGGGTCAAAAACTTGGAACTTCCTTCCTTTAAGCACTGTGTGCATACCTACACCAGATGGACTGCAGCGGTTTAAAAAGGCAACTCACCATCAGCTTCTCAAGGGCAATTAGGGATGGGTAACAAATGCTGGCCTTCCCAGCGATGCTCAGATCCCATGAGAGAATTTTTTTTTCATACAGAGTTATGTAGCTGGACTGGAAACCCAGACATTGTAAGTTTACCATCCTACCATGGCATGTTGTGATTTGAATTCAAATCAGTCTGGTAATTTGTGGACTGTCTTTAAAAAAAACAATTGGTTCACTAATGTCTTTCAGGGAAAGCAACCTATTACCCCTACCTGGTCTGCACTGTTCCTTAATTCATTTCATTTCTCATTTCTAAAGCTTTGGCACTCTGTAATTCATATTCAAACTATTCATATATTCACATTAAGTTCTTTCAGTCAGTATGTGCTATATATTCTTTCCATCAAAATAATATTTATTATAATTTGATAAACTCACATTTCCATTCCTGGGATTTATGCCCCTCTTCTATCCATCTCCACAGCTTAACTCTCTGCCATATGTGCCTTAATTTGTTCCTCCTCTTTTCTCCCCCTTAGCTGCTTTTCTTCCCACCCAGCATACTTCATCCACTGAGCTCTTTTCTGCCCCATTGATCATTTTAAATGCTGCTCCCCTTCTCCTCTTCTACACCATTTGATCTTTCTCCTCTGCTACTCCACTTGTTTTTCTCCTCTCCGCTCCACCGGTTCCCCACTGTATTCCACTTCTGCTCTTTCCCTTCCCTCTTCATTGTTACACTTTTTTCCACCTGCCTACTGTTTGTACCCAACCTTGCTTTTTGCTAAGGTAACCACTCTGCTTCCTGTTACCCACTCTCTTTTTTCCGCTACCAAACCTCATCTACCCACTATCTCCCCGACACCTGATTTCACTTAATATATCATCACCTTGTACTGCACACATTCTATAAGTGTCATACTTTCCTCCTATTGTCCCACTTTTCCTATTGTACCCTACTTTTATAAAACAACATATCCTGCTACTCATTATGCACAATGCTACAGAAGACCTGCTAGTTTGTATGAATTTTTTTTTTAGAGTGCTCAAAAATACTCCAGATGCCCCCCTTTGTGTCAAACATCAACAGATCACATATGAACAAGATCATTATGTCAGGCTGTTTTTTTTTGTATCTGGAGCCAGAAAGTAACAAGCACATTCCAAAGTTACAAACACATGCGCCAAACAATAATTAAACTCAGGAGTCCAGAAATTCCATTGGGGCATTGCACCCTGGTGTAGGTCCCCTGGAATCTAACCTGCAATCTCTTTTCTCTTTCATTTATATAAGTGAGTTAGATATAGGCAGATGCAGAGTAATTACATTTTCTGATGATACCAAATTAGTGGGTATCGTAAACTATGAGGAAGTTTGCAAAACATAGATGGGGTAGCTGAGTGGGCAGATAAATTATCGATGCTTTATTTGCTTTGAATTGCAATGTTACATTTTTGGAAAAAGAATAGTGCAAGGAGGCATGCTCTGAATGATGTGATCCATAGAAAAATGGAGGAAAAGAAAGATCTCAAGGTGCAAATGTATCAACTGATCTTTAAGAATAGGATGTAGCCAGAAAATGCTACAAAAATTGAATTATGGTTTTTATACATCAGCACATTTAATATAAAGGAAAATAAAGCTTAATTTGTAAAATATACTGGCAAGTTCACAATTTCAGCATTCGCCCTGAATTTTAAAACACTGATTTGGCCCCTGCTGGAGTATTGTGTCCAATTCTGTGTACCACACCTTAGGAAGGATGCAAAGCCTTTGGAGAGTGTACAAAAGAGATTTACTAGAATGACATGAAACGTCATTCTGCTTCTCTCTCCACAGATGCTGCCAGACCTGCTGAGTATTTCCAGCATTTCTTGTTTTTTTTCCCTCATGTCACCTCTGGTTCTTTTGCCAATCACCTTAAATCTATGTCCACTCGTTATCAACCCTTTGGCCATTGAGAAGAGTTTTTCTTTGTTTATCTAAATCTTTCATGATTTTAAAACCTCTATCAAATCTCTTCTTAGCCTTCTCTGCTCTATGGAGAACAATCCAGTTTTTCCAGTCAATCCACATAACTGTAATCCATCATCCCTGGAACCATTCTATGCATCACCCCTTAGGAAGGATGCAAAGCCTTTGGAGAGTGTACAAAAGAGATTTACTAGAATGACATGAAACGTTAACTCTGCTTCTCTCTCCACAGATGCTGCCAGACCTACTGAGTATTTCCAGCATTTCTTGTTTTTATTTAGGATTTCCAGCATCTGTAATATTTTGCTTTTATTTTAGTGACATGAGGGAAAACTCTTTCAGGCAACAAGTCATTGGGATTTGGAATGCACTGCCTGATAGGGTAGTGGATACAAAATTCAATAGAGAATTGGATAGATAATTGAAGGACATAAAATTACAGGGATATGAGTGAAAAGCAGCGGAGTGGCACTAAATGGATTGCTTTTTGGAAGAGCTGGAACAGACTCAATGGGCCAAATGGCCTCTTTCTGTCCTGCACTATTCTATGGCTCTTCCAATGGCCTGCCGTAACTTTGGATGGTTAATGGAAATGCTAAATGTCATTTTTAGCCACTTATACTTTTCTATAGAGGTTCCACTGAGTGGAGATACCCTATGGCAATTCCAGGTGATTGTGTGCAAACTGTGCACCCCATTATAGTAAGGATGTTAGCATCAGGGAAGGAGTACAGTGAAGACTAACTGAACTGACTCCAAGAATTAGAGTTTTGTTATGACAAGGTGAGAAAGGGGTCTAGGAGTTCCCTCTTAGCCTTTGCCTGGTTTGACCGTAGCAGAGTTTAATTTTTAAAACACCGTGTCTTTAGCTCCCCCTCAGTGAATTCTTGTTCACTGCTCTCCAATTGTAAGGCAAAGAAATCAACCAGACAGGTTTTCTTAGAGTTAAACAAGAAAAGTGTAAGTTTATTAACCTTAAAACTCTAATTCAGTTAAAGCTACTACTAATACGCGACACAACCACGCAAGCATGCATATGCGATAAACACACACGCAGATAGAGACAGAAAAGGAGAAAGAATCAAGGGGAAAAGTTTGAAGCAATAACTGGAGTTCATTTACTGCCCTTTGAGTTTGATATAGAGTCTTTGATTGCAGTTAAATCTTGCCATTTCGTTGGGGCCCAGTGCACGCTTTCAAACTTGTTTCGATGTAGGAGTCTTCCCTCTTGAAATTTATGTGGCTTCAGTGGATCTAGAAATTCATGAGAGAGAGAGCGCCAGGGAGAGATATCTTCCTTCTCTTTTTTTTTTGTCTTCAAAGTAGTCTCTGTCTTCAACTGTCCTGTGAGCACAATTCAAACCTTCAGGTTGGCCAGCAGGTTAGTCATGTGACTAAGTTTTTTCAACAACTCTCCTGCATTTTTTGTGGATTCTCCATCTTAGCAGACACCCTCACTGGGGGCGGTGGGGGGGAGTGTGCGGTGGATGGAATGCTGGATTGATACACATTCAATGTCTGGTGATCAAATCCATTTGCTTAATTGGATCAGGGAGCAGTTCCATTGTTTCTCCAGGCAACTGTCTCTTAGTATGCAAATGTTCCCAGCCATTGCTGTTATCTCTTTAAACAAGTAATCTCTTCAGTCCAGCAACAGTTTAAAATTACTGCCACATATGATGAAATTCGTGGCAGGTGGGTTTTTCATAACTCCACACCCAGCGGAATGAAATGTGATTTTTAGAAGATTTTTTAAAAAAGGACTAGAGAGAAGAGTAAGTACAGGAAAACACACATGCATCTCTCTCATTCATTCTCATTCATTCAGAAATCCTAAAAATGTGTTCCTTCCTGTCTTGGTAGCAGTACTGCTGTAAATTGCCCTTTTGGGCATCCCAATAAACATGTGATTTTTGGGGAAGTTTTTTTTCAGTTTGCACTCTTCTATGATTGCTGAGGGTGTCTTTAGTCCTGTTGGGGTCTGCAGGGGGAGGGTTAGATTTGGTTAGCCCTAAGTTGGAGTTCTGTTCAGGAGAGTCAGTAGTGGGTGGGTCCATTCTGAACTCTTTCAGTGCTTTGATGAGTCATGCAAGGGCTTTTCACCTTAGGGGATGTTTGGTTCCCTTTTCTCCTGATTGTGGGGGTGGATTCTTTGCTAATCTTCCCTTTGTCCTTTTTTTTTAAGAGATACAGCACTGAAACAGGCCCTTCGGCCCACCAAGTCTATGCCGAACATCAACCACCCATTTATACTAATCCTACACTAAACCCATATTCCTACCAAACATCCCCGCCTGTCCCTATATTTCCCTACCACCTACCTATACTAGTGACAATTTATAATGGCCAATTTACCTATCAACCTCTGGGACACTCCTGCTTGCAGGCATTTGTCCTGATTCTATTGTTCATTGCTGCGGCACTTCGACTAGATGAGGCATCACCCTCACAGTTTCTCTGCCCTCGAGGACTTCCTTTGTCTCTGCAGGTTCTTGTAAATGCTGTTAGCAACTCTGGTGGGGTGCTTCTAGTGTCTGCATTTACATAGGAGGATGTAAGGTCTAACATTTCAAATATTTCAGGGTTGACTGACTGGACAGTGGGAGTTTGAATTTAGGATTCAATGGAAGCACACAGGTCTCTGGGTCTCACTCCTACTTACAGCACCTTCCTTTTTGCTGGAGGAGGGCCGCCTGTGTCTCCTGCTTTTCTTTCTCTCCCAGGACTGCTTGGGCTTCTATCACCTTCCCACCCTTTGTCCTTTTCGGATTTGTGGGGGTGACTAGGAAAGGTTTTCCCCTGGGGAAACCGACTTATAGATGAGAGCAAACTCATCAGCTAGAATTGCGGCTTGCCGGGCTCTATGAACTTTCTGTTCCTTTACATGCGTCTTTATGGAGACTGGGAGAGAGTTTTTAAATTCCTTGAGCAAAATTACCTCTCTGAGATTTTTCATAGTTGAGCTGCACTTTAAGAGTCTTCAGCCACTGATCAAAAGCCAGCTGCTTACTTCTTTCAAACTCCAGGTAAGTTTGATCAGTTTACTTCTTGAGTGTTCTAAACCTTTGGCGATAGGCTTCCGGTACTAACTCATATGCCCTGAGGATAGCATTTGTCAGATTATAATTGGATGAACTCTCATCTGGCAACATGGAATAAACCTCATGGGCTTTTCCAGTTAGCTTGCTTTGTAGGAGGAGAGTCCAAGCCCCAGCTGGCCAATTTAACTGCCTTGCAAGTTTTTCAAAAGATACAAAAATGCTTCCACATCTCCCTCATTGAATTTTGGAATCAATTGGGAAAATTTTAACAATTCTGTATCCAGCCCTGAATTATAATCCTCCATATTGGCCATGCTTTCACTGGGGTTACTCTGTCACCCTCTAGTTAACTCAAGCTGCCTCAGCTCTCTCTCTTCGCATTCCTTCTGGAAGGCTCTCTTGTTCTCTTTCTCCTCTCACTCTCTTTTTCTTTCTCCTATCTTGCTTTCTCTCTCTCCTCTCTTTTTTTCATGTTTCTTCTGGAAGGCTCTTTCTTTCTCTCTCTCCTGCCCCTCTCTCTCTCTCTCTCTCTATCCCGCTCTCTTTCTCTTTCTTCTAATTCAAGTTTCCTCTGTTCCAATTGTATCTTTGCTAGCAATACCCTGTCGGAGTCTATTTCTAACCCTGTTTCTGCTTCTTCAGATTCAAGGGAAAAATGGTTGGCCACTAGTCTTAGGAGTTCAGACTTTCTAGCCTTGGCATGGACAGTGATCCCACACTGCTCAGCCATTTTCCTCAACTCTTCCATTGCCAGTGCTTATAACTTATCCAAAGTTACTTCACCCTGGCTTGGGGAGTTTCTGGCTTCAGTCGCAGACATGTTACTATTCTAGCACACGCAACCCAAGAAAACCTGTATTGAAATCTTTTTTTAAAAATTGGGATCAATTTGGCTTCCCACTTCCAATTTAAAACACCGTGTTCTTAGCTCCCCCTCAGTGAATCCTTGTTCACTGCTTTCAAATTGTAGCAGCAAAGAAATCAACCAGACAGGTTTTTTTAGATTTAAACAAGAAAGATGTAAGTTTATTAACCTTAAAACTCTAATTCAGTTAAAACTACTACGAATACGCGACGCGTCCACACTAGCATGTGTACGCGATAAACACACACGCAGATAGAGACAGAAAAGGAGAAAGAATCAAGGGGAAAAGTTTGAAGCAATAACTGGAGTTCATTTACTGCCCTTTGAGTTTGATGTAGAGTCTTTGATTGCAGCTAAATCTTGCCATTTCGTTGGGGCCCAGTGCATGCTTTCAAACTTGTTTCAATGTAGGAGTCTTCCCTCTTGAGGTTTAAGTGGCTTCAGTGGATCTGGCAATTCATGAGAGGGAGCGAGCCAAGGAGAGAGACCTTCCTTCTCTTTTGTCTTCAAAGTAGTCTCTGTATTCAAACGATCCTGTGAGCACAATTCAAACCTCCAAGTTGGCCAGCAGGTTCGTCATGTGACTAACTTTTTTCAACAACAGCATTTTTTGTGGATTCCCCATCTGAGTAGACACCGTCATTTGAGGCGGGGGGCGGGGGGTGGTGGTGGGTGGATTGAATGCTGGATTGTTACACATTCAAGGTCTGGTGATCAAACTCCATTTGCGTTAATTGGATCAGGGAGCGGTTCCATTGTCTCTCCAGACAACTGTCTCTCAGTATGCAAATGTTCCCAGCCACTGCTGTTAACTCTTTAAACAAGTAATCTCTTCAGTCCAGCAACTGTTTAAAATTACTGCCACATATGATGAAATTGATATGCTTCATTCGTGGCAGGTGGGGTCTTCATTTCTTTATTAATAAAGAAAGGTTTGACATTTTCCTTTTACTGGAGCAGGAGAAGTTGGGAGAAATCTAATATCTTTTTGCAAAACGTTAAAAGGCTTTGAGAGGCTAACTAGTATAAGAACTTTTCAATTGGTTGTTGAATCAGTAACAATGGGTGCACAAGCTGAGGATAGTTATTTGAGGAACGAATGAGGAAGTTAGAAAAAATGTTTTTCACACAGAGGATTATTACAAACTGGAGTATGTTGATACCAGTGACCATTGAGGCATTGCTAATAACATAATTTAATAAGGATAAGCATTTGAAAATAAAGAATATGGAGGGAGAAATAGGAGTGGGGTAGTCAGCTCCAGTTCTAGCTCCAGCATGGGTGTGATGAGACAAAATAGTCTCCTTCTGTGCTGCTATTTTGATTAATCTTCAAAAAAATCTCAAAGCATTGATTTCCTGCAGAGCACCTGGATCAGATCAGCTACAGCCTAGGATTTCTGAGAGGCACAAACTATTCCTCTTAACTTGTAATTCAAATAAGCTATTAATTGAAAATTTTTGAGCACTGAATTCCCACTTTGTTGTGTTTTTTGACATTGTTTGATTTGCATTATTTGACAATTAAAATTATTTTAGCTTGTAAACCATTTTGAATTTTCAGAAGCAGGCAGGGGTTCTAATTAACAATTAGAGAATGGTTTATGCAGCCCTGTTATTTAAAGACTAGAATTGGAGAATTATAGACCACTTGGATTCTGCTGTGAAGATGCCCAGAATTGAATGTCCTGCTGATGCTCAGTCAAGATTCACACATGAATAATTAACATTTGGGAAAGGTAGTGGAGAGCACCCAGTGCGGAAAGAGTTATAGCCCAGCAAGGTTCAGTGCCTTCAGGAGAAAAATTTGATGAGGGGAAATTCAACATTTAAAAAAAAAACCTTTATGAATTAACAACACCCAAACCTTTTAAGTTCTTGATGCTAGAAAGGTTTAAAATATTCAAACTCACTTAAAAATTACACATAAAAGCCTTATATAACATGTATCTATTCATTTAGCATGACCCAGCATATCTAATTTAATCAGTTCTTAGAAACTGCATGTAGACGAATAGTAATGGAACTAAAATCTCCTTAGTACTTGAGCCAGATTATAGATTCAATCTTATTGTGTGTTTCTACAAAATAAAGTTCAATTTAGAGTTTTAAAATTCTATCAAATAGTAATGCGTGCATATGTTGATTTTTTTTTTAATGAGATGCTACTTAAAAATTCTGAAGAGGTATATTTCTCAGCATGAAAGAATTTACATTAAGGTAAAATTGTATTTGCGTAAATGGAAACGTAAATTTTAATTTTGTGAGTACGAAAACTCATTTCACAGCATTATATATCGTGTGGAATCACTGAGAATTCAAAGTTCATATGAGGTAATGGCAAATCTAGTGATATTTTGCATTCACTAATGGAAATTGTACATGTAAGTCAGTTAATGTTCTCTGGTATAACTGAGCTATGGAAAATATGCTTTTCTAAATTCCAAAACTCAATGTTTTTCATTGCAAAATCTATGATGCAATTGATAAGATTTTTTTGCCAATTTGCTTCCTGCCTTCCCAGAGGACTCATGATATCCCAGACACTACATCGAGCAACCTGGGGAAAAATTCCAGCAGCAGAGTTTATGCAGGCTTCTGTTACCAAACTCTTTCTGCCTTTAGTCTCATGAAAATAGCTGTAGTGCTGCTGTGATCGGGATTTATTCTTTTTCTTCTTCCTTCTCCTCCTCTGCCCTTCAGTTTTCCTCTGCGGGTAAATAACTTGTTAAGGAAAAGTGGATCTAACTTACTCGGTGTTTTGTCGGACTCTATTTTCTGTTGTCTCACTGTAAGCAAAATATCACAAAGAATTACATCGAATTTTACAGCACAGAAACAGGCCGTTCAGCTCAACTGGTCCAGTGTGCTGCTTGGTAACACGTTAATCCGAGAATTTGGATATTCAGGTTAAATTCATGGTAATGGGGTAGAAATTTATCTTGAGTGATAGTCCTAAATGGGCAGTATTGCATTGCTACCCGTTATACACTTAGCTTGATGGTCAGTTTTATTGAAGGCACTGAAACTGAATATCAGGCAGGGAGCATAACAGGTGACCAATTTAACACCATTCAGGACAAATTTCTATCCCAATGTCTCTAAGGCTCTTACCTTAAGAGTGGGGAACATTTTTCCTTAACACAATAGAATATTGTGATATGATTTTGCAGTGTGCAAACCTTCTATCGGCCTATCTTTTCATGCATTTCACTTCACATTTTTATTTTAATGGATGATGGTGAGTCCTCGAGTATTCATAGGATTACATATGATATACAGCACAGAAACAGGCCATTCGGCCCAACCAGTCCATGTCAGCATTTATGTTCCACTTGAGCCTCCTCCCATCTTTCCTCATATAAATCGATCATCGTAACCCTCTATGCCCTTCTCCCTCTTATGCTTGTCTAGATTTCCCCTTAAATTCATCTATACTCTTAGCTTCAGCCATTCCCTGTGGTAGCGAGTTCATATTCTCATCACTCTTTTTGGGTAAAGAGGTTTCTTCTGAATTCCCTACAGGACATCACTGCAGGAGTTCCTCAGTGTAGTGTCCAACGTCCAACCATCTTCAGCTGCTTCATCAATGACCTACCTTCAATCATAAGGTCAGAAGTGGGGATGTTCGCTGATTATTGTGCAATGTTCAGCACCATTCGTGACTCCTCAGATACTGAAGCAGTCCGTGTAGAAATGCAGCAAGACTTGGACAATATCCAGGCTTGGGCTGATAAGTGGCAAGTAACATTCACGCCACACAAGTGCCAGGCAATGACCATCTCCAACAAGAGAGAATCTAACCATCTCCCCTTGACATTCAACGGCATTACCATCGCTGAATCCTCCAACATCAACATCCTAGGGGCTACCATTGACCAGAAACTGAACTGGAGTAGCCATATAAATACCGTGGCTACAAGAGCAGGTCAGAGGCTAGGAATCCTGAGGCGAGTAACTCACCTCCTGACTCCCCAAAGCCTGTCCACCATCTAAAAGGCACAAGTCAGGAGTGTGATGGAATACTCTCCACTTGCCTGGATGGGTGCAGCTCCAACAACACTCAAGAAGCTCGACACCATCCAGGACAAAGCAGCCCGCTTGATTGGCACCCCATCTACAAACAGTCACTCCCTCCACTACCGACGCACAGTGGCAGCAGTGTGTACCATCTACAAGATGCACTGCAGCAATGCACCAAGGCTCCTTAGACAGCACCTTCCAAACCCGCGACCTCTACCAACTAGAAGGACAAGGGCAGCAAATGCATGGGAACACCTCCACCTGCAAGTTCCCCTCCAAGTCACACACCATCCTGACTTGGAACTATATCACCGTTCCTTCACTGTCGCTGGGTCAAAATCCTAGAATTCCCTTCCTAACAGCACTGTGGGTGTACCTACCCCAAATGGACTGCAGTGGTTCAAGAAGGCAGCTCACCACCACCTTTTCAAGGGCAATTAGGGATGGGCAATAAATGCTGGCCTAGCCAGCGATGCCCACATCCTTGAATGAACAAAAAAAAAAATTCTTGGTGACCATCTTATATTGATAGTCTCTCGTTGTCCTCTTCCCCACAAGTGGAAACATTCTCTCTATATCCACTCTATCAAAACCTTTCATAATTTTAAAGACCTCAATTTGGTCACCCCTCAGCCTTTTTTCAAGAGAAAAAACACCCAGCCTGTTCATCCTTTCCTGATATGTATACCCTCGCATTTCTGGTATCATCCTAGTAAATCTCTCTGCACCATCTCCAATGCCTCTATATCATTTTTATTATTTGGCGACCAGAAGTGTTCACAGTAAAGTGTGGCCTAACAAATGATTGATATAGGTTTAGCATAACCTCCCTACTTTCTATCCCTCTAGAAATAAAGCCTAATGTTTGGTTTGCTTTTTCTCTGGCCTTGCTAACCTGTGTGCAACTTTTAGTGATTGGTGTATTTGTACTCCGAGATCCTTTTATTCTTTTATCCCACCTGGATTTGCAATTTCCCACTAAAAATTATCTCCCTATTCTCCTACCAAAATGTACAACCTCACGTTTATCTGTGTTGAATTTCATTTGCCAATTATTTGTCCATTCTGCAAGTTTACTAATGTCCTCTTGTAATTTGTTGCAGTCCTCCTCAGTATTGACTATTCCCCTTAATCTAGTGTCATCCTCAAATTTAGAAATTGTATTTTTGATTCTTGGTGCCCATAGCCCTCCCTTCCGTGATTATGCTACAATGAGTTTTTGCTGTCCTCCAGAACCACATTTATATGGTCGTTCTTGACTGTGAGTGTTGATATCATCACAAACATTGTCTCACTTTGACAGATTTTTCCCTTGCTAACCTCAACAGCGATGATCAGTTACCACGCACAGTCCAGTGTTTGTACCAGGGATCATCCTAAGTGTTCTGATGAAAGGTCACTGACCTGAAAGATTAACTCTGCTTCTTTCTCCACAGATGCTGCCAGACCTGCTAGGTTTTTCCAGCACTTTGTTTTTAATTCAGATTTCCAGCATTCGCAGTATTTTGCTTTTATTCATCCTAATTGGTATTGCTCAGTAGCACAGTTACATGGAGTATTTATTGAATGACCCATCAGAAAATGTTTTTTCCAGAATTCAGCTTTTCTTAGAATTAAGAGTAGTAAATGACAATCACTAGATGAGAAAAGGTTGTTTAAAACCGAATAAAAAAAAACATGTAAGCTGTGTGCAGTTTTGGTCCCCCTACCTTAGGAAGGATATTATTGCTATAGAGGGAGTGCAACGAAGGTTCACCAGACTTGTTCCCGGGATGGTGGGACTGTCCTATGAAGAGAGATTGGGGAAACTTGTCCTGTATTCTCTAGAGTTTCGAAGAATGAGAGGTGATCTCATTGAAACCTACAAAATACTTTCAGGGATAGACAGGGTAGATGCAGCTAAGATGTTTCCCCTGGTTGGGGAGTCTAGAACCAGCAAACACAATTGAAAAATAAGGGGGAAGCCATTTAGGACAGAGATGAGGAGAAATTTCTTTATTCAGAGGGTTGTGAATCTTTGGAATTCTCTGCCTCAGAGGGCTATGGAAGCTCAGTCATTGAGTATGTTTAAAGCAGAGATTGACAGATTTCTAAATACAAATGACATAAAGGGATATGAGGATAGTGTGGGAAAAAGGCATTGAAGTGGATGATCAGCCGTAATCTGTTCAAATTGCGGAGCAGCCTTGATGGGCTGAATGGCCTTCTCCTGCTCCTATTTTCTATGTTCCTAAAACAGAAAATGCTGGGAATACTCAGTAGGTCTGGCAGCATCTGTGGAGAGAGAAACAGATTTAACGTTTCAGGTCAATGACCTTTCATCAGAACAGTTCTGATGCTGCCAGACCTGCTGAGCATTTCCAGCATTTTCTATTTTTATACCATGCATTTCTAAATGGCTCCTCAATACAAAGAAACAGAGCTTTACAGGGGGGTTAGCAGTGAGTGAACACTGAACCAATGGAAAGAGGAAGATGGGCTAAGTAGGAGATGAGGCACATTTGAAGCGACAGGTCGTTAGGAGGTTTCTGAAGGCAGAAAGTGAAGTAACAATAAAGAATCCTGAGGAAGGGAGGTCCAGAGGGCAGTGACATTGTGGCTACCGACGGTGGAGTCCTGGGAGTAAAGAACAAAAGTAAGCCAGTGTTCGAGAACTGGAGGGTGTGCATTGTGGCTTATAATTGGAAACTATAGACAAAAGGAGGAAACAAGAACATGGAGGGATTTGAAAGTGAGATTGGAAATTCTCTGCTGCAAGGGGACCTTGTGAAGCTTGGCAAGGACAGGTGTGATGGGGATGCAAGCCTTAATGTGGTGAGAGCACAGTTCTAGGTGATTTTAGTTTACAGTAGGTGGGAAGACTGCCAAGGAGTGTGTTGGAGAAATTCATCCTCGATAATAAAGACGTGGATTACAATTTCAGCAGCAGAGGAGGTGGAAGTGGGCAATGTTTTGGATGTGAAAGAAAATAGTCTTTGAGATCAATCAGATGTGGGGAAGGGGAGGAGGTTAAGCTTGGGATTGGGCAGGATGCCAAGTTTCTGCACATCTGGACTTAGTTTGAAGTGTCAGTTAGATTGATTGACAGAGTAGAGGATAGAGGCACATAGTTGCTGGTGTTTAAGTGATGGCTTCAGGTTATATTTTGTTTTGGAAGCACTTTCGCAAATAAACCACATCAATTTACATAATATTTATCTTTCATTGAAATCATATTGATACCAGTTTGTTTTCTGTGTGTTAGAAATGCTGCAAACTATGCTCTAATTTATATTGAATGTGTAGATTGTAGGGTAGATTTTCCAAGTCCTTCCCCATGATGATGTACTTGGACCTCCATGAGTGCACTGCCAGCAGGGCGTGGACTTCACCACAGGCAAGGACTCAAAAAATCTACTCCTCAAACCGCAGTATCTGTTCAATCAAACTTGATTTTAGCTGCTACATTTATGTAGCACAAAGGCCTTTCATCACACAACTAATTATTGAAATTAACTTTTTATTTGTTACATCAAGCCAAAGAGTTAAACTGGCCTCTGAGGGTCAAACATAAAGGATAAGGACTCATACCTTACAGACAATGTCCCAGACACTGCCATCATGATTCCTGGGTATATCCTGTCCCACCGACAGTACAGACCCAGCAGAGATGGTGGCACAGTGGTATACAGTTGGGAGGGAGTTACCCTGGGAGTTCTCAACATCGACTCCAGACCCCATGACATCTTATGGCATCAGGTCAAACATGGGCAAGGAAACCTCCTGCTGATTACCACCTACTGCCTTCCCTCAGCTGATGAATCCGTACTCCTCCACTTTGAACACACTTGGAGGAAGCACTGAGGGTGGCAAGGGTGCAGAATGTACTCTGGGTGGGGGACTTCAATGTCCATCACCAAGAGTGGTTCGGTAGCACCACTACTGACCGAGCTGGCCGAGTCCTAAAGGACATAGCTGCTAGACTGCGTCTGCTGCAGGCGCTGAGGGAACCAACAAGAGGGAAAAATATACCTAATTTTGTCCTCACCAATCTGCCTGCCGCAGATGCATCTCTCCATGACAGTATTGGTAGGAGTGACCATCGCACAGTCCTTGTGGAGACGAAGTCCCGCCTTCACATTGAGGATACTGTCCATTGTGTTGTGTGGCACTATCACCATGCTGAATGGGATAGATTTAGAACAGATCTAGCAATGCAAAGCTGGGCATCCATGTGGCACTTTGGGCCATCAGCAGCAGCAGAATTGTACTCAACCACAATCTGTAACTTCATGGCCCGGCATATCCCCCACTCTACCATTACCATCAAGCTAGGAGACCAACCCTGGTTCAATGAAGAGTGCAGGAGGGCATGCCAGGAGCAGCACCAGGCATGCCTCAATATGAGGTGTCAACCTGGTGAAGCTACAACACAGGACTATCTGCGTGCCAAGCTGCATAAGCAGCATGCGATAGATAGAGCTAAGCGATCCCATAACCAACGGATCAGATCTAAGCTTTGCAGTCCTGCCACATCCAGCCGGTGGTGGACAATTAAACAACTAACTGGAGGAGGTGGCTCCACAAATATCCCCATCCTCAATGATGGGGGAGCCCAGCACATCAGTGCGAAAGATAAGGCTGAAGCATTTGCAACAATCTTCAGCCAGAAGTGCCGAGTTGATGATCCATCTCGGCCTCCTCCTGAAGTTCCCAGCATCACAGATGCCAGACTTCAGACAATTCAATTCACTCCATGTGATATCCAGAAAGGACTGAAAGCACTGGATACTGCAAAAGCTATGGGCCCTGACAATATTCCGGCAATAGTACTGAAGACCTGTGCTCCAGAACTTGCCGCGCCCCTAGCCAAGCTGTTCCAGTACAGCTACAACACTGGCATCTACCCTGCAATGTGGAAAATTGCCCAGGTATGTCCTGTACACAAAAAGCAGGACAAGTCCAACCCGGCTAATTACCGCCCCGTCAGCCTACTCTCAATCATCAGTAAAGTGATGGAAGGTGTCATCAACAGTGCCATCAAGCGGCATTTGCTTAGCAATAACTTGCTCTGTGATGCTCAGTTTGGGTTCTGCCAGGGCCACTCAGCTCCTGACCTCATTACAGCCTTGGTTCAAACATGGACAAAAGAGCTGAACTCAAGAGGTGAGGTGAGAGTGACTGCCCTTGACATCAAGGCAGCATTTGACTGAGTATGGCATCAAGGAGCCCAATCAAAACTGAATTCAATGGGAATCGGGGGAAAACTCTCCACTGGTTGGAGTCATACCTAGCGCAAAGGAAGATGGTTGTGGTTGTTGGAGGTCAATCATCTCAGCTCCTGGACATCACTGCAGAAGTTCCTCACAGTAGCGTCCTAGGCCCAACCATCTTTAGCTGCTTCATCAATGACCTTCCTGTGCGGCACAGTGGCGCAGTGGTTAGCATCGCAGCCTCACAGCTCCAGCAACCTGGGTTCAATTCTGGGTACTGCCTGTGTGGAGTTTGCCAGTTCTCCCTGTGACTGTGTGGGTTTTCGCCGGGTGCTCCAGTTTCCTCCCACAGCCAAAGACTTGCAGGTAATAAGTAAATTGGCCATTGTAAATTGCCCCTAGTGTAGGTAGGTGGTAGGGAATATGGGATTACTGTAGCGTTAGTTGGGCCGAAGGGCCTGTTTCAGTGCTGTATCTCTAAAAAAAAATCATAAAGGTCAGAAGTGGGGATGTTCACTGATGATTGTGCAATGTTCAGCACCATTCACAACTCCTCAGATGCTGAAGTAGTCTGTGTAGAAATGCAGCAAACCTGGACAATATCCAAGCTTGGGCTGATAAGTGGCAAGTAACATTCACGCCACACAAGTGCTAGGCAATGACCATCTCTAACAAGAGAGAATCTAACCATCTCCCCTTGACATTCAATGACATTATGATCGCTGATTCCCCCACTATCAACATCCTGGGGGTTACCATTGACCAGAAACTAAACTGGAGAAGCCATATAAATACCGTGGCTGCAAGAGCAGGTCAGAGGCTAGGAATCCTGAGGCGAGTATCTCACCTCCTGACTCCCCAAATCCTGTCCAGCATCTACAAGGCACAAGTTAGGAATGTTATGGAATACTCTCCACTTGCCTGCATGGGTGCAGCTCCAATAACACTCAAGAAGCTCGACACCATCCAGGACAAAGCAGCATGCTTGATTGACACCCCATCCACAAACATTCACTCCCTCCACTACCGACATACAGTGGCAGCAGTGTGTACCATCTACAAGATGCACTGCAGCAATACACCAAGGTTCCTTAGACAGCACCTTCCAAACCAGCGACCTCTACCACCTAGAAGGACAAGGGCAGCAAATGCATGGGAACACCACTACCTGCAAGTTCCCTTCCAAGCCACACACCATCCTGACTTGAAACTATATCGCCGTTCCTTCGCTGCTGCTGGGTCAAAATCCTAGAACTCCCTTCCTAATCGCACTGTGGGTGTATCTACCCCATGTGGACTGCAGCGGTTCAAGAACGCGGCTCACCACCACCTTCTCAAGGGCAATTAGGAATGGCCCAGCCTGGCCCAGCCTGTGACGCCCACATCCCATGAATGAATTTTTTTTTTTAAATCACTGAGTGGTGTCTCAAGTGCGTGTTGTACACTTGATCCCATACTATTTTGTAAGTTTGTTTTTGTACCTCTGATCTTAGAATATTGCTTTGCTTTTGACCTTCAAAGACAATTTTTTAAGATGGTGTTGTGCATTGTGTGAATTGATGGGATTCTGTGTGCCTACACCTTCGGGTTTTAAAAAAAGTGTGCTTGATTTTTGTAGTGCCAGTGGGGTTCCCAGCGCTGGGCCGAAATGACACGGGTAATGCCGCTTCAGCCTTTGTGATCCCCTGAACCCCATCCCTTTTAAAGATGGGGATCCCACCTCCAAGAGCTGCCGGCCAATTACTGTTGGTACTGCAGAGGCCTTGGACCCAAGCCTAGCACTAGAGACCCGGATCAGAGGTAGGTGAGGCAGGGTCAATCTGGAAGACCCCAGTGAAGCGGAGTGGGAGGGTGAGCGTTAAGTGCAGGGGTTGTGGGGTCCAGAAAGTTGGAGTTATTCCTGGTGGGGTGGGGGGGAGGTGCTCTGTGGGCCAGAGATTGCCCACAGAGGAGAGACCGCTCCCCAAGCCCGTAAGGAGGGCGCCTCCTGTTAGTAAGCGACCTCCCCGCTTGGCGGAGGCACCCCCCACCACTGGTGAAATCCCTGGAGCGGGGCGGAAGAGGCCCTCAAGTGGCTGTTAATAGGCCACTTAAAGTCCTCAATTGGCCTCTGGCCGGGAAGTCCCCTGACAAAATCGCTTGGCGATGGGGAGGCTACTGACCCTCTGCCCCCACCTCCTGTCACAATTCTATGGGTCCCCACTTCTGACATGCTTTCGGGGCCCATAAATCCAGCCCAGTGGATGCATTGGTTTTAATCTTTCAAAATTCCCTCGATTCTAGAAAGCTCCCTATGAATTGGTAGATAGCAAGCATAAACCTAATATTCAGGAAAGGAGGGAGAGAGAAAACAGGAATAAAGCAGAAACTGCTGGAAATACTGGCAGCATCTACGGAGAGAAAAGCAGAGTTTACGTTTCAGGTCTGTGACCTTTCATCAGAGAGAAAACAGGGATGTTTAGTCCTCTTAGATACATCAGTAGTAGGAAAATGCTAGACTTTATTATTAATCATGTGGAAACCGGGCCCTTGGAAAATCATAATATGATTAGGCAGAGTCAACACAGATTTAAGAAAGGAAAAACCTGTTTGACAAATCTGTTAGAGTTTTTTGAGGTTGTTATGAGTAGGCAAGATAAGGGCCAACCAGTGGAGGTAGTGTGCCACACAAGAGGTTATTGCACAAAATCTGGGCTAATGGGATTGAGGTTACAATATTAGCATGGATTGAGGATTAGTTAATGGCTTTGGCAAGGTGTAACTGGTGGGATACTGCAAGAGACAGTGCTTGGGCCTTAGCTATTTACAATCTATTATCAATGACTTAGATGGGTGTAATGTATCTAAGTTTGTTGACAATACAAAGTTAGATAGGAAAGTAAGCAGTGAGGAGGATGCAAAGATGCTGCAAAATGATTTAGACAAGTTGAGTGAGTGGGCAAGAATGTGGCAGATGAAATATAATGTTGAGAAATGTGAAATTATCCACTTTGATAGGAAAAATTGATAAGCAGAATATTTTTTAAATGATGAGAGATGGGGAAAAGCTGATATTTAGACAGTTCACAGAAAGTTAACACGCAGATACAGCAAGCAATTAAGAAAGCAAATGATATGTTAGCCTTTCTTGCAAAGGGGTTGGAGTTTAGGAGTAACAAAGTCTTGACAATTGTATAGGTTCTTAGTGAGACCACCCCTGGAGTACTGTGTACAGTTTTGGTTTCCTTACCTCAGGAAGGATATACTTGCCTTTGAGAGAGTGCAATGAAGGTTCACTGGACTGATTCCTGGGATGAGGGGATTGTCCTATGTGGAGAGATTGAGTAGACTAGGTTGACATTCTCTCGCGTTTAAAGGAATGAGAGGTGATCTCATTAAAACAGATAAAATTCTCAAGGGGCTTGACCAAGTAGATTCTGGAAGGATGTTTCATCTGGCTGGGGAATCTAGAGCTAAAGGGTTATAGTCTCAGAATAGGAGTCAGCCAATTAGGACTGAAATGAGGAGAAATTTCTTCACTCAATCGGTTGCGAATCTTTGGAATTCTCTACCCCAGAGAGTTGTGGATGCTCAGTCGCTGCGTAAATTCAAGACAGAGGTCGATAGATTTTTGCACGCTAAGGAAATCAAGGGATATGGGGATGGTGTGGGAAGCTGTAGCTGAGGTAGATTACCAGCCACGATCTTATTGAATGGCAGAGCAGGCTTGTGGGGCTAAATGGCCTACTCCTGCTCCTATCCTCTTATGTTCTTATTATATTTTGTGGCGCAGTCAAAAGCATGGTGCTTCCCAGTCATTGTTAAGATCCACAGTTACTCAAGGACAACTTGTCACTAATCTATCACTAAATTTATCACTATGATAGTAGACCATATTCATCTGCACCAGACAACAAGCTTTTGGGCCATGTTTTATCCATCAGGGATCTGCTAACTCAACAATCATAAAGGATTAACCCTAGATTTTCATGATCTGTTTGGTTCAGTTCCCTCCCCCAGCAATGCCTGTGACTGCCATTCACTCAGTGAGCAGAAGATGGTTTAAAACAGCCAGGGAGGAGACCACACAACTCCAGGATAAGAGAGCAAACGGTAGCCTCCTTCCAGCAGCACATGGCTTTGGAACCATGTCTGCAGATGGGCTCAGAGATCGCTATTGAGTCCAGAGCAAGTTCAGGGGGAGTCAGAGGCTAACATAAGAGCAGGATCCCGGAACTTGGAGTGAGTAGGGGAAGGGAAAGGCCATTCTTGGGCTGTGTGTGAACAAGATATACCAGGGTAAGGGATACAGAATGGGAAGAACTTGCTATTTAAAATCATTGCTACTTTCTCTCCTCAAACCAACAATGAACATTCCTGCTTTAGTTTCAGTCTCAAGCTGTTTCCTGCTAATTTTAAAGCTGAGCTTGATAGATTTTTGTCAACCAAAGGTATTAAGGGATACAAGGCAAAGGCAGGTATATGGGGCAGGATTTTTAGGCCTCGATGGGGACGAGTGTAGAGGCATGCGGACGCTAAAATTTGTGCTGCTGGCTGACTTGCCAGTTTGCCGACTCCATCCCACACCTGAAGGCAGGATTGGAATCGGCAGGGCTACCTGCCTGCAAGTGGTGGGTAGCCAATTAATGGCAGTCTATTAAGGCCCATTGCCAGATGCTGATTGCAATCTTACAGTCAACCTTTGGCCCCCGAAGTTTCAGGGACTTGGCCAGCTGCCTGGAGGCAGCTCGTGGCGGCAGACTGGGTACCAGCACTCATGACAGGGTTTGATGCCCTCCCCACCTGCCTGGCCTCAGCTGCAGCTGCAGTCCACCCTGCAGAGGGGTTCCCTCTCCACAATGGTGGCCCGGCTGCTGAATTTATCAGTTTAAAAAGTTGGAGAGAGGGTGCCTCAAAAATGGAAGCACTCTCACTTTCTCTCTCTCTCTCTCTCTCTTTCTCTTTCTCTTTCTCTTTCCTTAACTGAAAGCTGCTGCCTCCTTTTGGCCCTCCGCTTCAAGAGCCCGCCAGCCTACCATCCTTCATTGCCCCTAATTTGCCAATTCAGGGAAGATCACTGCCAGGTGACTATTTCCCACAGCGTGCGGGATTGTGACCACAATTGACCACGATGTCGGGTCCCGACCCAAAGGGCAAAATCCTGCCCATGGAGGTAGGTCACAGATCAGCCACAATCTTATTGAATGAGGGAAAAGCTTGCAGGCTGAATGGCCTACTCCTGGTCCGATGTTTTTGTTTTTGGACAGTTCAATCAACTAGCCATGCATTTACCAATGACGTCCTGAGGTGACTTATAATCAAGACATATGCACTTAGCCAGTGCTCTCTTCTATGACGTTGCCCATCTCTATAATTCAAAACGCAGCTGGAGAAGGATATTTTCATCATTTGAGTTAGTTTTGTTAATTGCCAGATTTATTTTTGTTAATGAGAATTTTGGTTAAATCTGAATGTCATCAATAGACTTTTTGTTCTGATGTTTCACGACATCATGACTAATTTTGTAATGTCCTGTTTCTTTGTGCAGCATTATTTTACTATAAATTTTGGCCATGAAGGGCATAAACCTTTGGAGCTCCGGATTGAGGAAGAGGCTGACTGTGAAACATGGGTGGATGCTATTCAACAGGCCAGGTACAGCCATTTACATTTTGTATATTTGAATCCATAAACTGCCCTTAGGATGACAACAACTTACATTTAATGTCATCACTTAAAAAATGTTGCCACGCATTTTATAAACCAGGAGGTTGGTAATGAACTGATAAAGGAAGAATTTAGTGAGGGAAAGCAAAGACATGGTTTAAAAGATAGATTTTTTAGAAGGTTTCTGAAGAAAATCCAGTGAGCAGGTGGTAGCAACTGAACAATCAGCTTCCAAAAGTTAAGTGAAGGGAGTAAAGAACAAGGAGACACAGAGACATGGTTGCAAGATGGTACAACATGGATTTGTGATTGGAAAAATTCACTGAGTGGAGTGGGATCCTGGAGGGATTTGAAGACCGGTCGAAGGATCTTGAAGTTACTTTCAGTGGCACTGGGGACTAACGGAACTTAGCAAGGAAATAGAATGATGAGTGTGGGGGCTTTGTGAGGGAGAATGCACTTGCTGAGGAATTTTGGATTTGCTGAAGTTTGTAAAGAGTGCAGCATGGATGCTAAAAAAGGTTTAAAATGACAAAACAATGGATTACGATTTCAGCAGGAAATGGACAGTGTTCCCTTACTGCCTAATGTCTTGTTTGTTTGACTTAATCTAAAAAAATACTGTTAACAGAATTTGGAAAATCACTGAAATGCATAAAGGCATTATAGTTTCTTCTGAGCGAATCAGTAGAAGGTGTTCTATATTGACTTTGCTTGTCAAAATAGTTGCAAGTATTCTGTCTGTTAGAAATAGATAAATGTTTAAATATTAAAAAAGAAAGATAATGCATTTTACAGTGCATTCTGCATTCTTGGGACAACCGAAGTATTTTTTAACCAATTAATTAATTTTGAAGTGCAGTCACTGTTGTAGGCAAATGCAAGGTATCACAAATAGCAAATGACCAGATAGTTTGATTTTGTTGGCATTGGCTGAGGGAGGAATGTTGGCCAGAAGAACATAAATAGTGCCATAGGATCTTTATTTTTAGTAGTTATTTATTTTCTTCTAATGAATTGCTTTAGATTCCACATTTTCCAATATTCTTTTTACTGTGCCATTAATGTGCGATTACAATCCCCTCACAAACAAAACCCAATGTAGAGAATGGGAAATCTGTCTCCTACCCTTTCTATAAATACAGTACCAATAGCTCAGTCACAAATTCCTGCTTGCCATACTCATTCCCCACACAATTAGATAGTCCAACTCTGTCCCAGAAACCAGCCTGAGATATTTTACCTCCTGGGCCTCTAAGAATCTCATGGACTTGTTTCCCACCCAATTTGGGAAACCCAGCTACTTTGTCAGCACAATATCTAATGGGTCAGCCAGAGGCCTAATTAAAGTGTGAATGCTGCTCTTAATGTGAGGTTGCATTTCCTTCTGCAAGATTTTGCTGCTGGAGTGGCAGAGCAAGAGTTATTCAGCATGAATTGCAGACAGACCTTCATGGACGAAGTCAGAGTGAGGAGGAAAGTTCTCATTCCAGATCATGGGAAGAAGATCCCAAAGCACCAAGTGCACCAGGCATGGAGCGAGATTGCTGAGGTTGTCAGCTCCAGGAGCATCAACCCTCGATCCTGGATGCAGCAGAAGAAGAGATTTGATGCCCTCCCAAATGTAACAAGGGTGAATAGCGTTCTCCATTTCTCCATCTTTCTCAACAGAACATAACAACAGTCCTTTCCGTCCTGTTCCAGTCCTCCCCTCCATCACATCAGTTGAGTTTAGAAAAATAGCTCTGAGAATCCCTGGCCATGCCTGTGTAATCAACCTGTGTATAATGAACCAGCCAGGAACTAGATTGGGACCAAATGATATCGGGTCCCACTCAGTACTGAAGTGCTGATGGTCTGTAGGGGGTGAACCCTTCACCCAGCTCAAACATCTCTATCAATCAGTCTAAACATCTGACCCAATGGACCCACCTCCGATTCCAGGCTGAGATTATTGTCTGGGATCCCAGAGGTAGCCCTTGTGAAGTGAGCAACTACACCTTGTATCTGAGGCAGGGCCCAATGCATTCCTCCAGTGCTGCGCCCCACCTCACCCAGCCAGCCCACTTCTGCTGGACGTTCCAGGCTTGCTGCAATGACGGGCATCCCAAAAATGTTCTTAGTGGCACAACAGCCTACCTATAGTAGACAAATGAAAAGACCTCTTCCAATCTCATGAACTTTGGCAAGATCAATGGCAGAGGTCCAGGAGTGTGCACCTTAACACTTGGTGTGGAGATGCATCATCCTGCGGGTTTTCTTAGGCCCATATCCTCAGGTGGAAGCAAATTTCCTGCCAGTAATAACTACTGTAAATCTAGTATTATCTAACGTAACGAAAATTACAGCTCAAATCAGCAAAGCGTAATTCATATTTATAGCCAATTATATCTCATATGGGACCTGAAGCATTTTTGGCAGATATGCAGTACGGGAAAATCATCAGTACTTTATTACTTTTCATTACATAATCAGTAAATCTTGTCAACATGTACACATTAAAATGTATCTATCTCTTGTAAAGCTCAGAAAGATTGATTTTAAGTAAATTTTAACAGTTTATAGCAAAACAGAATAAAACTTTGAATAAAATATATATGAATACTAAGCGCAGAAGACAAGGCTGAAGCATTTACAATCATATTCAGGTGGAAGTGCTGAGTGAATGATCCATCTTGGCCTGCTCCTGAGGTCCCCAGCCTCACAGATGCCAGTTTTCAGCCAGTTACCTTCACTCCATGTGATATTAAGAAATGGCTGAGTGCACTGGATATAGCAAAGGCTATCAACCCCAACAACATCCCGATTGTACTGCTGAAGACTTGTGCTCCAGATCTAGCTGCGCCCTTAGCCAAGCTGTTCCAGTATAGCTACAACAATGGCATCTACCCCAACAAAGTGTAAAATTGCCCAGGTATGTCCCGTCCACAAAAAGCAGGATAAATCCAATCCAGCTAATTACCGCCTCATCAGTCTACTTTCAGTCATCAACAAAGTGATGGAAGGTGTCATTGACAATGCTATCAAGCAGCATTTACTCAGCAATGACCTGCTTATCTATGTTCAGTTTGGGTTCTCCAGGACCACTTGGTTCCAGACCTCATTACAGCCTTGTTCCAGTGATAAGGTGTGACTGCAAGCCTTTAACATCAAGGGAGCATTTGACTCTGTGGCATCAAGGAGCACTGGTAAAATTAAAATCAATGGGAATCAGTTAGAAAACCCACTTTTGGCTAGACACATACCTAGCACAAAGGAAGATGGTTTTAATTGTTGGAGACCAATTATCTCAGCCCCAGAGCATCACTGCAAAAGTTTATCAGGGAAGTGTCCTAGGCCACCTCAGCTGCTTCAAAATTGACCTTCCCTTCATCAAAAGGTCAGAATGGAGCTGTTTGCTGATGATTGTACAGTGTTCAGTTCAATTCACACTCTTCAGATACTGAAGCAGACCGTGCCCGCATGCAGTAAGACCTGGATAACATTCAGGCATGGCTGATAAGTGGGAAGTAACATTCGTGCCACACAAATGTCAGGTATGATCATCTCCAACAAGGTAGATTCTAACCACCTCCCCTTGAGATTCAACGGCATTACCATCAACCCCACTATCAACATCCTGGTGGTTACCATTGACCAGATACTTAACTGGACCAGCCACATAAATACTGTGGCTACAAGAGTAGATCAGAGACAGGCAAATCTGTGGTTAGTGACTCACTTCCTGACTCCCCAAAGCCTGCCCACCATCTACAGGGTATAAGTCTGGAGTGTGATGGAATGCTTACCACTTGCCTGAATGAGTGCAACTCCAACACTCGAAGCACGACACCATCCAGGACAAAGCAGCCCGCTTGATTGGTACCCCATCCACCTCCTCCACTACCGACGCACAGTGGCAGCAGTGTGTACCATCTACAAGATGCACTGCAGCAATGCACCAAGGCTCCTGCGACAGCACCTTCCAAACCTGATACTTCTAACACCTAGAAAGACAAGGGCAGCAGATGCATGGGAACACCACCACCTGCAAGTTCCCCTCCAACCACACATCATCCTGACTTGGAACTATATCACCGTTCCTTCACTGTCGCTGGGTCAAAATCCTGGAACTCCCTTCCAAACAGCACTGTGGGTGTACCAACACTACAAGGACTGCAGCAGTTCAAGAAGGTGGTTCACCACCATCTTCTCAAGGGCAAATAGGGATGGGTAATAAATGTCAGCCTTGCCAGTGACGGTCATGTCCCATGAATGAATAAATGTTTAAAAATTGCTGATCACTGTAAATGGTTTTGAATGTGTGTTCTTCTCTACTCATCATAACTAGACTGTTTGAAAGTGATTTCCCATCACTTTCCCTTAAATAAAAACATAAATGCAGGAAATACTCAACAGGTCAGGTAGCATCTGTGGAGAGAGAAGCAGAGTTAATGGGGGAACATTAACCTTCAAAAATGGATGGGTTTGCATCGGGTTTGAAGTGAAAATTAAAAAAAATTTTCAAGCCGGATTCCAACCTTCTTTGAAGTTGCCCACTTCTGGTTTTAACAGCGGAGGGACAGTAGGTGGGTGATCCATCTGCTGTCAGGGAGGTTTTGGGGGAGGGGGGGCGTGGGTGGTGGGGTCAGTGGGTAAAACATTCAAAGGAGGCTGTGTGCTTCCATTTTAACAATCATCATATTTTTAACTCCTGTTGGCTGGTTTCCCTGGCCTTCAGAGACCCAGCAGGTAAAATGAAATATCCGTAAGCATTCACAGCAATGCTTGTGGGCTAGGAGGAACAGGATTGTTTCCTATGGCCCAACAAAGTTACCCTGTGAACACCCCACGATCTCTCTGCTCCCACCCTCCCCCACCCCCTGTGACATCCACCCCCAACCACCATATCCCCCCCATGAACTGTAGCCCCCACCCGCACCTCCCCCCACACTGAGCACCATCCTCCCACTCATCCCCGTGCTCTATTTCCCCAGGTCCACCATCTCCCCAGGACCACCATCCCCCCCCCCCACTCCCCGACCCTCTTCCTCCCCCTCCCCCCCCATTATCTCTCCCTTCTGATCACCATCTTCTCACCCCTGTGATCTATTCCCCCGACCACCATCTCTCCCCACACAGTTTCTCTCTCTCCCGAGCATTGTCTCCTCCCCCACCCCCAACACCATCCCTCCCCTACATTTACCCTTTCCACCAACTCCACAATCTCCCCCCTCAACTCACCCCTAGTGATCTCTCTCTCCCTCCCCCCCTCTCTCTCTCTGCCTACTCCTTGGCTTTTCCTTCCATTGCAGGCTTTCCCCCCTGATGGGCAGCTAGCCTGGCAATCCAACTGGCTGTCAGGTGGGAAACCTGGAGAAAACATTTAAAAGGCATCCAGTTAAAAACTGCAGGACGGTCACAAAACCCGTACTTCTGCTTTTTCCATCCATACCGCCTTCTCCCCGCTCTGACCACACACACCAGTAAATATCAGGGCCAACGCTTCAGGTCGATAACGCTCGGTGGACTTCAGTATTTTGGCTCTTTGCAGAGTTAGGTATGATTCTCAGTTTTAAATAGGTGTGCATCTGTCATAATTTTCTGTGTCATTGTACTTTGGTTTAATTTACTAAGTAGTGTCTTGAATTAGTGTTCAAGTTGACCTGTTGTGTTTCTGAAACTACATTAAAATACACTGACATCCCACAGCAGTGTGGTTTAAGGTGTGAGCTGTCTTCCCATGTTTCTATTTCTTATTGTATTTTCTGACAGCTGGCTAGAGGAAAGAATGCCAAACTCGACTAGTTCCATATGCCTTCTGAAATTCCCCGCCTGAAGGGTACAGCTCAAACATTATGTCTAATACTCAAAGCCACAGAAGGCCCAGAATTTCCACTGAAAGAGTGTGCTCCACTGTTGAATCTCTCCACCTTCTACAGGCTTCATCTATTGTCTCAGCTGATCTCGGCAACAGCTATGTCCCATGATTCTTAGTCTACCTTTATCCAAGTGATTTCTGAGTGTGTAAAAGCAGGAAATGTAAACCTGCAGCCTTATTATAACATCTAAAGCAACTTAACACTTGGCAGGTGGAACACAGTGGTGCCAAATAGTGCAAAGGAATTCGGGGGAGCGGGGTGGGACGGAGGGGATTGATTTTGGAGCGTAAAACTGGCAAAAACAGCTTCTGCTATATTTTACTGCCAGGGAAGGTTTATTGCCCCAGTTTTACACTTAAGTTACACTGAAAATGATGTGGAAAGTCTAGAGCATTACGTTTGGCTGTGCTATTAGTCTGTTTAATTCTATTTCTCTGCTGCAAAAGAGCTGTGAGTGCATTCTGAAGAACTTTTAGTGTCTCATTGTAATTTATTTTGCACTGAGTTCTGCTGGAGTGCATAGAGTGTCAAGAAGGGAGTTTGCTAAGTGAGGGTCTTTGGTAAGGAGTGGAACTATAAATTAGTTTTAAAAAATAAATTTAATTTAATTAACGCAAAGATGGCAGGACAGACGATATGTTGCAACTGCAGTATGTGGGAGCTCCTGGATGCCACAGCAACCACGGCACCCACCGTCTGTAGTAAGTGTCTGCAGCTTGAGGAGCTTCGGCTCACAGTCATTGAGCTGGTGGCCAAGCTGCAGACGGTTCAATGCATCAGGGAGGGGAAAGTTACCTGGACACTTTTTGTTCCAGAAAGCAGTCACACCCCTTAGGATAAGATTGTCTGTTTTGGTCAGTGGTCAGGGACAGGATGGTGTGATTGTGAGTCAGGCAGGTAAAGGGATCGAGAAGGTGGCAGTGGAGGAGCCTCAGCCCTTGCAATTGAGCAACAAGTTTGATGCTCTTGCAGCCTATATGGACAAGAGCGAGGGCTGTAGTGTGGATGAGCAGACTGACCATGGCACCATGGTACAGGAAGCTGTTCAAGCAGGGGTAGTAAAATGGAAAGTAGTGGTAGTAGGGGACAGTATAGTAAGGGGGATTGACACTGTTCTCTGCAGTAAAGAGCAAGAGTCCAGAAGGCTGTATTTCTTGCCTGGTGCCAGGGTGCGGGACATCTGTTCAGGGCTGGAGAGGATCTTACAGTGGGAGGGGGAGGATCCAGTCATCATGGTCCATGTAGGTATCAACAACATGGGCAGGACAAGGAAAGAGGTTCTGCATAGTCAGTATGAGGATCTAAGTGCCAAATTAAGAAGCAGAACCTCAAAGGTAATAATCTCTGGATTATTATTACCTGAGCCACGTGCAAATTGGAGTAGGGCAAATAAGATTAGAGAAATGAATGTGTGGCTCAAAGACTGGTGTGGCAGAACTGGGTTCCACTTCATGGGGCACTGGCACCAGTAATGGGGAAAGTGGGGGTTGTACTGTTGGGATGGTCTACACCTGAACCATGCTGGGACCAGTGTTCTAGCGAGCTGCATAACCAGGGAAGTAGAGAGGGTTTTAAACTAAATAGTGGGGGCAAGGGATCAAATTTGGGAAGATGTGGTAAATCAAAGAATAGATACAAGGCAAGAGAGAAAGGTATTAATATGGGAAAAGATAAACAGACCGTGACAGGAAGGGAAAGTGAGTACAAATCTAAGAGTAAATCAGCAGAAAGACTAGAGGTTACAAAAATAATAAAAGGACAAAATTAAAGGCTCTGTATCTGAATAATGCAGCATTCAAAACAAAACAGATGAACGAATAGCACAAATAGAAATAAGTACAATCTGATAGCCATTACAGAGACATGGCTGCAGGATGACATAGATTGGGACCTGAATATTGAAGGGTACATGACATTTATGAAGGACAGGAAGCTAGGAAAAGATGTTAATTAATGATGGTGTTAGCACAATAGAGAAGGATGACCTACGTTCAGGAAACCAGGATGTAGAAATGGTTTGGGTAGAGATGAGAAATGATAAAGGTAAGAAGTCACCTGTGGGAGTGGTGTACAGGCCCCATAACAGTAACCACATGGTAGGACAAGGTATAAAGTAAGAAATAATGGGTGCTTGTTAGAAATAATCATGGGGGATTTTAATCTACATATAGACTGGAAAAATCAGATGGGCAAAGGTAGCATAGATGCAGAGTTCATAGAATGTTTTCGGGATTGTTTTTTAGAACAGCATGGTCTGGCGCCAACCAGAGTGCAGGCTCTACTAGACCTGGTATTGTGCAATGAGATAGGATTAATTAATACCTCAAAGTGAAGGCGCCCCTAGGTAGCAGTGTTCATAATATGATTGAATTTTACATTCAGTATGAGGGAGAGAAGAGTCGGTCTAAGACTAACATTTTTAAACTTAAATAAGGGCAATTATGAGAGCATGAAAGCAGAGCTAGCTAAAGTGAACTGGAAAATTAGGTTAAGGGGTAGGTCAACAGCGATGCAGTGGCAGACATTTAAGGGGATATTTCAGAATGCACAGAATAGATACATTCCAACGAGTAAGAAAAATTCCAAGGGGAGGACCCACAATCCATGGTTAACTAAAAAAGTTATCGTAGTAAACTTAAAGAAAAAGCCTCTAATTGCGTAAAAATGGGTGGCAGCTCAGAAGATTGGACAGAATATAAAAAGCAGCAAGGAATGACTAAAAGATTAATAAGGAGGGGAAAATGAGAGTACAAGAGAAAGCTGGCTAGAAATATAAAAACAGATAGTAAGAGTTTCTATAGATATTTAAAAAAGAAAAGTTAACAAAGTGAGAATTGGTCCTATAGAAAGTGAGTCTGGGGCATTAATAATGGAAAATAAGGAGATGGCAGATGAATTGAACAGGTATTTTGCATTGGTTTCACCATAGACGATACGAGTAACATCCCAGAAATAGCTGTAGATCAGGAAATGGAAGGGAGGGAGGTACTCAAGAAAATTATAATCACCAGGGAAATAGTATTGAGCAAATTGTTGGAGCTGTGGGCTGACAAGTCCCCGGGTCCTGATGGACATCATCCTATCTATTCAAAGAGGGCTAACTACATTTCATTGTCATTTGCCAGAGGGAAGCAGGTGGAATGCGCACACAGCTTTGCTAGGATTGCAGACATCCCCATCCTGCCATTTACAGCATGCATATCCCTTTGCAGGTACCACGCATCGACTCTGCCATATACTGAAACCAAAAGGGTTTCCACTCCCTTAATGTCCAGCTGGTGTGTGTCCATAGGCAGTGATCATGCAGATCAATGCCCAGTATCCTGGCACCAGACATGATGCCTTCATTCTGCAGCAGTCTGCTGTGCCAGCTGCATGAGCCATCACGACACAACAAAATGTGGCTACCGCTGATGACATGGCTGATAACTTTGGTGTGCACCCTACGCACACGTGCATGTCATGAATACAGTGAAAGCAATGATGCCATATGAAATGTGATCGAAATGGACTCTGCAGTACTCAACAGAGCAGATGTCAAGTTGGTGGTCTGCTGCATGCCTAAGAACCTCGTTATCATGAGGTCATGGCCCTTGCCACCAGACGTATGGCAAGCAGCTGAGGAACAAGAGAATGAGAAGGAGGAAAAGGAGGCAGAAGAAGAAGAGGAGGAGGTAACCTAGACAGCCGCTTTCTGGCTGGGCTGCTCATGAAGAACTCGACCAAGTGCAATACCTGTAATCGCAACCATAATCAGCAAGTCCCACACCTTCCCTTCCCTCTGTCACTGACCATCACTGTACCCTCTTGACCACAGTTCTGTCATTTTCAATGGTAAGCCCCACCCCTGGTCATGGCCTCAGCAAACGCCATCCAAATAATGACCAACAGCGTCTTCTCGTGGGGGTTAGGAAATGCAGTTGCAGCTGTCCCCCTCTGATTAGCTCTAGCTGCTTCCAGTTTTGCGCCACCTTCTCCTGTAAGAGAGAGGGAAGTGTGTTAGTGAGTATGGTGAAATCTGTTTGACTGTTGTGGCTTCATGGTACAATAGCTGACAGTATGTGCAACCTGTGAGATAGGGGTGTGAGGTTTGCAGCTGTGCTAAGTGTGTGAGGGTGAGGTGAAGCATATGAATGTTAGATATAAGTCCAGATTGATCAGGATCATTGGTAGGTGGGTGATGGAGGTGTGGTGATTTGAACAGTGTCTGAGACCAGTGGTGCAGTTGGTAGGGTATGGCACTTGAAGATGCATTCACTGACCTTGACCACTTGTGTGAGATCATTGAACTTCTTGCGGCAGTACATCCAGGTCCTCGGGACTTGAGTCCTAGTGTTGACCTTTGTAACTATATGCTCACACTGCCTTCTGAGCATGTGTCTGGAGGACCTCCTTTTTCCACCACCGCCACCCACCCCCTGCCCCTTGCAGATACAGGATGTTTCTCCTCCTTTCCACCTCCTCCACCAAGCCCTCCGGTATGGCATCCTAAAACCTTGGAGCCTGTCCTCTCTTCCCTTGTGCCATTCCTCACTCTTTCCCAGGTCTTTTCTCTTCAACCACAACTCGTAACACCTGCTCCAGCCACAATGTATTTCCTCTTTAAGAGGGGTTAGCCACTCAAGATATTGGCCTCTGACTGGTGTGTCCAGCCAATAAAAGTGTGAGTAGGACTGGCTGGATGCAAAGACCATTCAAATGAGCAGACAGCCCAAAGATGGCATGTCACCTACATTGCAATCAATGGGCACTGGTTAGTTGTACATCGTGATTCCCATACTCGTTTTCTGGGGTAACCAATTTAGTTCCCCCCCCACCTTGCTTTAACTTCCTCCAATGACAGTGGCAGTCATGCTGAAATTGTGTCATATATTCATATTTTATTTGTCAATGATTGACAGGCTTCTTGTCCCTTTGAGTGCAAATAAGAGTCTCTAATATGTTTGGATTCTTTGGGAGTAAATTGCTTTGCATTCTTTTGATATGTTTCCAGGTCTCTCTACACAATGTGTTATATATTTGATTTCTACAGTGCTCCATTTCTTTTGAACAGCAATAAAAGTCAATCATATTGCCTTACATAATATAAATACCTACAACCAACAGGCTTATATTTGCAATAGTCTTGTACTTGACTGGAGTCCCACGCATGAGGTCATAATCTGCCACTTTTATAGGCTAGGATTGTAATACAAATGTACGTCCTTTCCTCACACCGGTGGGGGGCCCCCGTTCTCACAGTGCAGTCAACACAGAAAAGGTCTTATCCGTACAGTTATGGGGAATTTTGTCCCACACATTCACAACAATTAGTTTCTGCAGCCTTAATATGAAAGATCCAGTTACAAACAATGTAGGAGGAATAGAAGAGGGGACCTGCAAATTATGGATTGCAAGAAACAGAAAATGGTGGAAATGCACTGCATGTCTGTCACTGTCTGTCAAGAGAAACAGGTTCATGTATCAGGGTGAGACCCTTCATCAAAACGGGTTACTTTTTATTAAATAACTTATTTGCTGAGATTCTGAACAAAATCTAAATTGTACAAAGAATAAATGATCATGAAGTCACAGCTATTCAGGAGAATATAACAAATACAATGAAATAATGAAGCCCAGTAGAAGTGTTGGAAACATTTACCTGTTGTGCAAATACAAGTCGTGCCTTCAGCACAATGAGTTACATTTTACATCTCTTTATATAGTATGGAAGATCATAAACAGCCAAAAAGATGGAATTAATATTCATTTCTGATGAAGATCATATCCAAAAGGTTAACCAACCTTTTCCCTTTTAAAGGTGCTGACAGGCCTCCTGTGTATTTTCAGCATTTTCTGGATCATTTAAAAATCCTTTCTTTTCTGACTTCTGATTTCAATTTGCTTTATTTGCATTTACTATGACAGTATTGATTCATTTCGGAATGTTCTGTGTTTTTGCCCCAACAATCCTGTCAATGCTATTGAGACCAACTTATGGTAATACACTGAATCCTCGAATGTCCAAATGAACAGCTGACAAAACATCGGAGGTAATGGTTGGAAGGGTGTAAAATGGTGCAGGGGTGGACTCAATAGACGAGGGAGGGCCTGGAAAACAAAATTGCATAATAAAACAAAAATGATGTCAAGTCAAAGAAGGAAATAGTAGGAGAGGTGAACTAAAGTCTGTTCAAAGAGATAGGTTTTAAGGAGGGCCTTAAAAGAAGGAAGAGAAATGGAAAGGCAGGGGTATAATAAAAGCAAAATACTGCGGATGCTGGAAATCTGAAATAAAAACAAGAAATGCTGGAACCACTCAGCAGGTCTGGCAGCAGCTGTGGAAAGAGAAGCAGAGTTAACATTTCAGGTCAGTGACCCTTCATCGGAACTGACAAATATTAGAAAAGTCACAGGTTATAAGCAAGTGAGGTGGGGGTGGGGCAAGAGATAACAAAGGAGGTCTAGATTGGACCAGGCCACATAGCTGACCGAAAGGTCACGGAGCAAAGGCAAACAATATGTTAATGGTGTGTTGAAAGACAAAGCATTAGTACAGATTAGCTGTTAATACACTGAATATTGAACAGCAGCAAGTGCAAACCTGAAAAAAAACAGTGGGTAAGCAAACTGAACAAGCTAAGATGAAATGAACTAAATGCAAAAAAAAGAAGATTGTAAAAAATGTGAAAAAGAATGTAAAAAAAAAGGAAGAAAAAAATAACTAAAAATGAAAGTAAAATGGGGGGCTGTCATGCTCTGAAATTATTGAACTCAATGTTCAGTCCGGCAGGCTGGAAAGGCAGGGGGTTGTGTAGACCTGTATGAGTTTACAGAGATTGGGAGGCTCAAGGAAAAAACAAGGATTAGAATTTTATATTGCAGGTGTTAAAGGATCAGGATTTAATATAAATCAACAGGAGTGATGGATGATCAGGACTTGGAGTGGGGCAGGATACAACCAGTTTCTGATGAGCTAAAGTTTATAGAGTATGGAGGGTGAGAATGTATTGGAATAGTAAAATCTGGAGAAGACAAAGGAACGGATGAGAGTTTCAGCAGCAAAAGGATGAAGCTGGGATAGAGGTGGGCTATGATATGGAGGTGGAAGTAGGTGGTCTTTGTGATGGAGAGAATATGGAGCCAGAGGTTCAGCTTGCCGTCGAATAAGATGCCAAATCTGTAACAGTATGAATCAAATTGGGACAGTGGCCAATGAGAGAGATGGAACCACTGCAAAGGGACAATGTTTGTTGTGGGGATCAAAGATGATGACTTTGGTTTTCCCAATTGTGAAATTGTGATTCTGAATGTTAGACAAGCATTAAGGCAGCGGGGGAGACTGAGAGAGGTCTTGTTTTTTTTCAGATTTCCAGCATCTGCAGTATTTTTCTTTTATTATAGAACTAGGTGTCATCAGCTTCCATCTGGGCAGAATTTTCAAGGGCCCTTGGAGGTGGGTCTCGAGGTGGGGGGTTCCCGAAAACAGGAGGGAAATCCTGTTGGCCTGGCTTCACGACATGTTCCTTCCTCCATGGGATTCTGCAGGAGGTGGAGTGACGGCAGGACTGGTTCCCTGAACTGCCACTGCGGGTAGCTAATTAAGTCCCTTGAGGCTTAATTGAGGGCACTTTCCCAACACTGTCTGGATTTTCCAGCTGGTGTACAGGATACCTGTCAAGGCAGGAGGCCATCTGTGAAACGGTGACAAGCTCCCAGCGGCAGGCTGGGTAGCCATTGAAGCCGGAGGCTCCATTCAATGGGGAAGACGCCGTGTTAATAAACAGCCGCAGCCACAGCAGTGCCCATTACTGAGGGGGCTTTCTCACTCCTCTTCGATGCTCCTAACCCTTTTGGCTCTTCTTATATTCCTCATTTGTGGCTGGCGACTGGGAATGAAGCTGCCCTCACGCCTCCCTACACACTTCAGCAGCGCCCATCTCTGATGGTGGGGCTGCCGATCTTTCAGTGCTGGATCGCCTCCTATTACCTCTCCAGACCTGAGAGCCTGTCCACTGTCCTTAATTGGCCTCTGCCTCCAAAATCTCCTCTGGTGTCCCACCGCTGGCATTCCCGAGTTCTCAACCTGTATTTCTTCCCAACGGCGGGATTGGGGACTTAGGAATGAAAATTTGGCCTTGTGTCTTTGGATGATGTTATCATGGAGCAGCAAGTAGAGATAGCAATGTCGGGGTGAGAAAGCAAAGCCATCGCTGGAGATTCTCTGGCTACAATTGGATAGGTAAGAGTGGAACCAAATAAGTGCACTCCCAATGAGCTGCGCATTGGAGGAGGATGGTTGCAGGGAGGTTGAGGGGGATCAGGTGGGAAAATATTTCACGGTCACAGTCACAAATGATTTTTATTTGTGACTTTGATTTGGACTGTTTCAGTACTATGACAGCGAGGAAGCCTGATTGTAAGGGGATTCAAATATCGAGTTGCAGGCAAGATGGACATGAATTTGGGAGACGCCAACACTTTCAAGGACTTTGGAGAGGAAAGGGAGATTAGAAATGAGACAGAGGTTTTGCTGCTTGTTAATTGCTGAAAAACAGCTTGAAAAATCCATTCTTTCATTTCTGGGAAAAGATTTTTCTAATCATCTCAGTGAAAGTTGATATTTGAGAAAAGATTGACATTGATCAAAACCCCAGAACATGGGCACTTCCTGGTTTGACAAGACATGCAGGGAACTGTTGCTTCTGTTCTACAAGATTAAGTTATGTCAGTTGCAATTCTGGTATAAATAGCAGACTTTCTGGGACAGCAGCTTTTGATCTTATCCTGTCATTTGCACACATGCACCACTTTGAAGGGGTGCATCTTCTGACAGCAGACAAATCTATCAAAATTTAGGGTATATTTTAGAATGGGTGTAACTCCAGCATACATCATTTAAGCCCCAAATTCTGCTTCCCTACATCAGAGCTACACCACTTTGCACCAGAAAAGCTCAGACCCACTCCGTCTGGAACTCCTGTCAGAATGTCACAGGCCAGGGTATCTCGGTTCAAATTGTGAAGAATGTGTTATTTTTATAGTCATTAATAGGTTACAGACAATGCGCTGTAATATTTTTTAAACAAATTCCCAATTTGCAGCAGCACATGTATTTGCTTCTGTCACTAGCAAGCTGTGTAAATTATGGTTTGTGCCAGCATCGAATGAATTAGAGCCCAGCTGAAATCTCTGTCAAAAGACCAGAACTCAGGAATTCTTTTCACAGATACCTAGGCAAAGGATAGACCTCAAAGAGGGGTGAAGCTGATCTTGGCAGTAGTGCAAAACGAGCAACAGTGAATTGGCAACACAGTTTTACACCTTGCCCAAATTTCTTTTCCATTGACTTCAAAGCAGATCACTGATTCACTATCGCCTGTTTTGTGTCACCGTGGAATTCTAATTTCACCTCCGGAAATTCTTCTATCTCTTTTTCCCAAGACTGATGGGAAAACTGGTCTCTAATTGTAAAATGCAATGACTGAGATTATTTACAATGTGTCTCCACTGCTGGGCAAAAATGTGCAATTGTTTTAGTTGTAAATAAGACTGAAATGAATGATTTGTGACATCTTCCCTGACATTTACAGGGAGCCGGGAAACCTGGAATTCCCAGGAACTTGCAGGCCCTACTGAATTTAACCACAGGACCTCATTATCGTTTTTTAAATTCTGTTTCTGTAACGTTGTAGTGTTTTGAAATTGCAATTGCATTGTGCATTGTGTACTCTAAAGGCTGCTGTAGAACACACATGCTAGCAAAGGGAAAGTGAAAGTAAAACAGAATTAAGAAGAAGCCTTTGTGTTCAGCAGCCTGCTGCAGTCTCTGTCTTACATACCTTATACAAAATCCAGATGAACCTCACTCCAGTCCTGATGACATCACAGTTTCCAGCTTGACACCTGGCCAAAATGACAGGCTTACCAGCTGCCGGACAAAAAAACCAGCAGCAGAAGGCCACAGCTGGGGACTGTTGGAGTCTGTCCCTGGCATTCGGAAAAGATCACATGGTGGGGGAGATGGGGGTCTTGGATCATGGCAACGAGGAGGGAACAAGCGAGGGAAAGCTTGGGTTACCTTTTCCTTTGAGCATCTCACCTTGTTCCACCTCTCTTGCTTCGCACTTAGAATACTCATTCTCTATCGCACACCCAAGTACCACTTCAAACTTCTCAGTAAGGTATTTTCACTGCTTTCCTCCCTCAGTCTCTGTGACTTCTTATTTTCAGAAATTTCAACCTCCATCTCAACACATCAATACTCTCTCTTCTCTGAGTTCACTGCCGTCCCCCATCCCTTAATCTCTCCCTCCATATAAACTCCCCTACCCATATTTAAGGTTGCCCCTTGACCTTTCCATCTCATGTGACTCTCCACTCCCATTCTATCAATCGCAGATAATGCCATCTCTGATCACTTCCTTGTGTTACTTTCTACCTACATCCCCCTTCCCTCATGATCGTATTGGACCAGGCTTGAAGGGCCAAATGGCTTACTCCTACTCTTATTTCTTATATTCTTATATTCTTATGTACTTCCTGCATCTGCCCGAGAAAAACTCCCTCCCAAATCGCTTAAAACTGCACTTTCAGATTCCCAACTGTCCAGCCTTTGGTCTGCCATCCACACAACATTTCTGCAGTTACCGATCTCAACACCCTCAATCCACTTTTGATACTCAAGTTCCCGTTAAAACCATTACTCTCTCTCACTCTGGTAGTTCCTCCCAGTATGGGTCATATCTCTGCTCCCTTAAATCCAAAGAACACAGACTTGAACGTTACACTGGATAACTGGTTTAGCCATTCATTGCCGGGTCTGGCTGGACCACATAAAGCACTATGATGTCCTGTTTTCCTCTGCCAGAACTGCTCACTATTCCAGGATCATCCTGGAATGCAAAGATAATGCCCGGCTTCGTTTCTCCACAACAAGCTGTCTTCTTAAACATCTCTCCCTTGTCTCCTCCACCCTCACCTCCAAGATCATGTGCGAGGAGCTTATGGACCTCTTTGTCATTGTCATGCTCATGCAAGGGACAGTTATGAAATAAAATGAACTGGAGCAATTATGAGCTGTAAAACTGAATTGATGAACTAAACTCCAAAAAATGGAAACACTTTTTCTTACTGCAGAAAAGATGGAGTAAGATGTCAGGTGACCCCTCCTGTACTGCAAATATACATAGTGACTGTTGGAGACTAAACCCATCATCACATCTGGACTAGTCCTGGGGAAGGCACATTAAAATGCTAAATAGCCCATTCAAAGCTAAATAGCTCCTATCTTCAAGAAATGGGTTGATAAAGGCCTTCGCAAACAGGGAGACTCCGGATTCAAAGATAAGATAATAGGTTGGACATAACACTACTTTATCAAGATAAGCCACATTCAAACCCCATTATATAACAATGGCCACACGTTCAAAGACAATGTACGGACACACCAGGGGGAAACATCTATGGTCACCTGACTGAAACCAAGCCTGATAAGGTTTTCTCTTTAAAAAGAGCTCTCCAAAAGACAGAGAATGTCAGTCAGTGAGGAAGCTGAAAGATCGGTTCCAGCTAAGAAGAAGACCCTGCCTGTAACATGTTTAAACCACAGAGGCAGAGACTGCAAGGTGACCTTGAAAACTTCCAACCTGTAATAGGATTCACTTTGAACATTGATACTTAAAAGTTTCATACCTTTTAAAAAATATTCTGCTTTTCTATTCTTATGACCAAAGTGCATAACTTCACACTTCCCTGCATTATACTCCATTTGCCATCTTGTTGTCCACTCACTTAACCTGTCTATGTCTACTGGGCGGCACAGTGGCGCAGTGGTTAGCACCGCAGCCTCACAGCTCCAGCAACCTGAGTTCAGTTCTGGGTACTGCCTGTGCGGAGTTTGCAAGTTCTCCCTGTGACTGCGTGGGTTTCCGCTGGGTGCTCCGGTTTCCTCCCACAGCCAAAGACTTGCAGGTTGATAGGTAAATTGGCCATTGTAAATTGCCCCTAGTGTAGGTAGGTGGTAGGAGAATGGTGGGGATGTGGTAGGGAATATGAGATTAATGTAGGATTAGTATAAATGGGTGGTTGTTGGTCGGCACAGACTCGGTGGGCTGAAGGGCCTGTTTCAGTGCTGTATCTCTAAATAAAAAATAAATAAATATCTATTTGCAGTCTGTCTGTGTCCTCCCCACATTGATCTTTCTGCCTATCTTTGTATCATCAGCAAACTTAGATATATTACTCTTTGTCTCTTCATCTAAGTCATTAATACAGATTGTAAATAGCTGAGGCCCCAGCACTGATCCTTGCGGCACCCCACTATTTACTGACTGCCAACTTGAAAATGCTCCATTTATGCCCACTCTTTGCTTCCTGTCTGTTCACCAATCATCTATCGATATTACCTCCAACTCCATGAGCCCTTATCTTGCCTATTAACCTTTTGTGTGGCACCTTATCGAATACCTTTTGGAAATCCAGGTATACAGCAACTACTAGTTCCCCTTTATCTACCCTACTAGTTATATCCTCAAAAAACTCTAATAAATTTGTCAAGCAGGATTTTCTTTTAGTAAAACCATGTTGACTTATTCTAATCATACTGTGACTTTCTAAATGCATTATTAAAACTTACTTAATAATAGATTGCAGCATTTTCCCAACGACTGCTGTTAGGCAAACTGGACTGTAGTTCCCTGTTTTCGATAGGAACATAGGAGCCACACAGCCCATCGAGCCTGCTCCGCCATTCAATACGATCATGGCTGATCATCCACTTCAATCCCCATTTCCCTGAATGCCATTGGTATTTAGAAATCTGTCAATCTCTACTTTAAACATACTCAATGACTGAGCTTCCACAGCCCACTGGGGTAGAGAATTCCAAAGATTCACAACCCTCTGAGTAAAGAAATTTCTCCTCATCTCTGTCCTAAGTGGCTTCCCCTTTATTTTGAAATTGTGTCCCCTGGTTCTAGACGCCCAAACCAGGGGAAACATCTTACCTGCATCTACCCTGTCTATCCCTGATAGGTTTCAATGAGATCACCTCTCATTCTTAGAAACTCGAGAGGATACAGGCCAAGTTTCCCCAATCTCTCTTCATAGGACAGTCCTGCCATCCCGAGAACAAGTCTGGTGAACCTTCTTTGCACTCCCTCTATGGCAATAATATCCTTCCTAAGGTAAGGGGAACAAAACTGCACACAGTACTCCAGGTGTGGTCTCACCAAGGTTCTATACAACTGAAGCAAGACTTCACTACTCTTGTACTCGCATTCTCTTGTGATAAAGGCTAACATACCATTAGCCTTCCTAATTGCTTGCTGCACCTGCATGTTAGCTTTCAGTGACTTATTGACGAGGAAACCCAGGTCCCTTTGTACATCTACACTTTCTAATCTCTTAACATTAAAGAAATACACTGCACATCTGTTCCTCCTACCAAAGTAGATAACCTTACATTTTTCCACATTTTATTCCATCTGCCACATTCTTGCCCACTCACTAAGTCTGTCCAAATCCCCTTGAAGCTGCTTTTCATTTTCCTCACAACACACATTCTCACCTAGTTTTGTGTCATCTGCAAACTTGGAAATATTACATTTGGTTTCCACATCCAAATCATTGAAATATATTGTGAACAGCTGGGGCCCAAGTATTGATCCTTGCGGTACCCCACTAGACACAATCTGCCAACACCAGAATGACCCGTTTAGTCTTATTCTCTGTTTTCTGCCTGTTAACCAATCCTTATTCCATACCAGTATATTACCTCCTATCCCATACGATTTAATTTTGCTAACCAGCCTCCTGTGGGGGACTTTATCAAAGGCCTTCTGAAAATCCAAGTATACTACGTCCACTGACTCCCCTTTATCAATTCTGTTAGTAACATCCTCAAAAAACTCCAACAGCTTTGTCAAACATGATTTCCCATTCATAAATCCATGTTGACTTTGCCCAATCAGATCATTATTATCCAAGTGTCCATTTATCACATCTTTTAGAATAGGTTCTAAAATTTTCCCTACGACTGATGTAAGGTTAACATGTCTGTCGTTTCCCGTTTTCTTTCTACCTCCCTGATGGGGTATAGATTAAATTGTCCTTGACAGAGGACAAAGGATCGGCACAACATCGTGGGCCGAAGGGCCTGTTCTGTGCTGTATTTTTCTATGTTTTCTATGTTCTATGTTCCCTTCTTAAATAGTGGGGTGACATTTGCTTCCTTCCAATCTGCAGGAACCGTTCCAGAATCTATAGAATTTTGGAAGATAATCACCAATGCATCCACTATCTCCATAACTACCTCTTTCAACACTCTGGGATGTAGAATATCAGGTCCGGGGGACTTATCAACCTTCAGCTCCATTAAATTCTTCAATACAACCTTCTTACTAATACTAATTTCCTTCAATTCCTCATTCTCCAAGTCCCTTGGATCTCTAATTCTGGGACATTTCTTGTATCTTCCTCAGTGAAGACAGCCACAAAGCAATAATTTAGCTTCTCTGCCATTTCTCTATTCCCCATTATAAGTTCTCCTGACTCTGCCTGTAATGGGCCTACATTTGTTTTAGCCAAATGTTTCTTATTTATGTACCTGTAGAAGCTTTTACAGTCCATTTTTGTGTTTTTTGCTAGTTTACATTCACATTCTATTCTCCCTTTCTTTGTCAGTTTCTTGGTCCTCCTTTTCTGGATTCTAAAATCCTCCCAATCCTCAGATTTACGACTATTTCTGGCAACATTATAGGCCTTTTCTTTTAATCTTATACAATCCGTAACTTTATTTGTTAGCCATGGTTGACTGCCTTTACTTTTGGGGTTTTGGTGCCTTGAAGGAATGCATAGTTGCTGTAAATTATGTAATAATGTTTTGAAGACTATCCATTGTCTATACACTGTCATATCTTTTAATGTATTTTCCCAATCCACCTCAGCCAATTTGCCCCTCATATCTTCATAATTTCCTTTGTTCAAATTTAACACCCTGGCTTCAGATTGAACTATCTCACTTTCAAACATAATGTAAAATTCAAAGTTTATTATGATCACTCACCCTAAAGGTTCTTTCACAACAAAATTATTAATTAGCCCTTATTACATAATACTAGATCTAAAATAGCCTGTTCTCTAGTCGGTTCCTCAACATACTACTCCAGAAAACCATCCCTGACACACTCCAGAAATGCGTCCTCCACAGCATTAGTATTCATTAGGTTTACCCAGTCTATATGCAGATTGAATTCATCCATGATTACTGTATTACCCATGCTACATGCTTCTTTAATCTCCTGATTAATGCCATGCCCTACATGGCCACTACTGTTTGGTGGCCTATGAACAACCCCTACCAATGTTTGCTGCCCCTTGCTGTTTCTTAGCTCCACCCAAACAGATTCCACATTTTGTTCTTCCAATCTGAGATCCTCCTTTTGCTAATGTACTGATCCCATCCTTTCGATCTTCCTCCTTTCTTGAAAAGCAGTGTAACATTTGCCAACTTCCAATCTGATGGGACCGTTCCCAAATCTAAGGATTTTTTGAAAATCATAGCTAGCGCATCCACTCTCTGCAGCTATCTCTTTTAGAATGTAAGGGTGTAGGCTCAGGTCCTGGAGATTTGCAAGATTTTAGTCCCTTATGTTTCTCCAATACTTTTTCTGTGCTGATATATATTTCCTTAATTTCCTCACTCTTTTTAGCTTCTAGGTTACTGTCTATTTCTGGTATGGAACTTGTGTCTTCTACTGTGAAGACAGACACAAAATATTTGTTCAATGCTCCTGCCATTTCCTCATTCCCCATGCTGATTTCTCCTGTCTCTGCTTCTAAGAGACCAACATTTACTTTAGCTACTCTCTTCCTTTTGATATACCTATAAAAGCTCTTACAATCTGTTTTTATATTCCTGGGCCAGTTTACTCTTGGCATGCTAGGCCCCCACCTACCAAGAATGAGACTCATTAATTTTGTCATAAACATTGAATTTAAACTGTTGCCGGAGCGAGGAAATGACTTGTTAAACAGATCAGCCGTGGCAGGAAAAGACATTTGCATATTAACAGACAGTGCTTGGAAGGACATAGAACCATTCGTCGACACATTCAACCCACAATGGACCTTGATCACCAGTTATTGTGTGTAAGAGGAGCATTCCAGAGACTGGCTAAGGTGATACAATCCAGGACTGGTAAGACCAGCTGGTCACATGACTAACTGGCTGTTCCAGGGTCATTTGAACTAGCCACAGGAAGTTTGAACTCAGAAAGACTGTTTGCTCCTGGACTGAGAAGATCTCTCCTGTCTGCTTCCATCTTTTTCTCACAAGTCTCTGAATCCACTGAAGACCCATGAACCCCGAGAGAGAAACATCTCCTACAGCGAACATGGTTTAAGAAGAATACTGGACCCCAATGAAAAGCAAGAGCTACCTACAATCAAGGACTCTACAGTGAGCTTAAAGAACCGTAACAAAAACTCTTCAGATATTGCCTCAAACCTTTCCATTTTATTTTTCTTCTGCTCTTTTCTGTCTCTATTTGTATGTGTGTATTGCATATGCATGCTAGCATGGGCGTGTTGTGTATTCTTAGGCATCAACTGAATTACTGTTTAAGTCCAAGTTTAATAAATTTCAACTTTTCTTCTCTAAACTTAAGAAAACCTGTTTGTGCTGGTTTCTTTGCCTTATAATTAGAAAGCCGTAAACAAAGATTCACCAAGGGGGAGCTAAAAACAGTGTGTTTAAAATAAAACCCTGTTATGGTAAGACCAGGTGAAGGCTGCGAGGGACCCCTAGACCCCTTTCTCACCCGGTCATAACATTTCATATTCTCATATTCTATTTTTTCCTTTTTTTAATCAACTTTTCGGTGGCTCTTTGTTGGTTCTGAAAACACTCCCAATCCTCAGACTTGCTGCTCTTTTTTGCAACATTGCAAGCCTTTTGTTTTAATCCAATAACACCCTGAACTTCTTGAGTGAGCTGTTGATGGATCTTTCTTACTGCGTTTTTGTATTTCAATGGAATGTATTTTGTTCAACATTTTGAATTGTATCTTTAAAGGTTTTCCACTGTTCATTTATCACCATACCTGTTAGTCTATTTACCCAATTTACCTTAGCCAGTTCTCCCCTCATGCTTACATAATTGGCTTTGTTTAAGTTTAAGATTCTTGTTTGTGATTGGAGGGTGTCACTTTCAAACTTAACATGGAATTCAATGGTATTGTCATGAACAGATGAGAACCACCTATAAATTGTGTTTTGTGCATTGAGGTGTTATTGTTAACTGCCATTTTACACAGTATGTTTAAGTTATATTTCTTCTGTGTTCAACTTGTTAAAATGGAGGAGGTGTGACAGGTACTTGAAGGGGTCTAGTCACATGATCCAGAAGCCACCCTTTTCAGCCTGCTTGGATTTGAAACAGTTGCAGTTGAGGGAACAGCTTGTTCAAATCACAGCTGCCTTGAAGCTGCATTCTGACTTCTCTGAGGCCTCTCTGCAAGAAGAGAAAAAGAAGCCAGATTCTGCAAAACAGCAAGAAAATTAAAAAGAAGCGACAATCTGCAAAACAGCAAGAAAATTAAAAAGACAGTCTGAAGAACAGTAAGAAAATTAAAAAGACACAGTCTTTTCTCCGTCGAAAGAAAGGTGACTTCAGTAATTAAGCTGCCTCAATTTATCTCTGAGAATGCCAGGAGAAGAAAGTATAAGAGAAGAGGTTGTTTCCAACGACTCCTACCCCCACTCAGCACGTCCAGTCAGTGAACTCGTTTTGGACTTTCTGTTAATTAAAATGGACAGTTTTAACTGAAACCCATGTTACTTTGTAATTAAGCTAATTTTCTATTTAGTAAATGTTCTTGCCTTTTTTTATGCCTTAACCTTTCCTTCTTTGTTTATGAGCATGTGTTGCGAAGTTAACCTGTTCCAGAGTTTAAGACTATGTGTTAATAAACCCCACTTCTTTATTTTAACTTCAACAACAGTTTTGTTGAGGTCCTTTACAAGTCAGAATTCAAGGGGGGTGGGGGGGGCTATTCAAACACAATATGCTTATGGACAGGTTGTGGAAAAGACAAATTTGTTTTAAAAAGAAATTAACTACCTGTTGGTAATAGTATTATGATCACTATTTTCCAGTGGATCTTTACTATGACATTGCTAATTAACCCTGCTTCATTACTCAATACTAGATCTAAGATAACTTTATCCCTCGTTGGCTCCTCAATGTATTGCTCCCAGAAACTGCCCCGAAAACATTCTACAAACTCATCTTCTAGACCACTCCTGCCAATTTCATTGTCCAGTCTATATGCAGATTAAATTCACCCACAATTATTACATTGCCTTTGTTACAAGCTTCAATAATTTCTTGTTTTATTCTCTGTCTGATGCTATAACTACTGTTAGGGGGCCTATAAACTACTCACAGACGTGTTTTCTGATTCTTGCTATTTCTTATTTCTACCCATACTGATTCTACTTCATGATCTTGTGAGGCCAGATCCTTTCTCACTAATGCCCTATGTCATCCTTTACCATCAGATTAGATTAGATTAGATTAGAGATACAGCACTGAAACAGGCCGTTCGGCCCACCGAGTCTGTGCCGAACATCAACCACCCATTTATACTAATCCTACACTAATCCCATATTCCTACCAAACATCCCCACCTGTCCCTATATTTCCCTACCACCTACCTATACTAGTGACAATTTATAATGGCCAATTTACCTATCAACCTGCAAGTCTTTTGGCTTGTGGGAGGAAACCGGAGCACCCGGAGAAAACCCACGCAGACACAGGGAGAACTTGCAAACTCCACACAGGCAGTACCTGGAATCGAACCCGGGTCCCTGGAGCTGTGAGGTTGCAGTGCTAACCACTGCGCCACTGTGCCATCAGTTCCAGCCCTTCTCCTTTGCTATTCTGTCTGCCTTTCCGAAATATTGTCTACCCTGGAATATTTATTTCCAACCTTGATCACCATGTAACCATATCTCTGTAATGGCAATTAGATCTAAATCATGTATCTCCTATTTGTTCTAGTAGTTCATCTATCTTATTGTAGCTGCTTCCTACATTCAGGTAAAGAACCTTTAATTTCATTTTTTTGCTTCTATTTCCTTCAATTACCTTATTTTCTGATGTAAACTCTGTAACCTCATGGCCCGGCATATCCCCCACTCTACCATTACCATCAAGCTGGGTGCTCAACCCTGGTTCAATGAAGAGTGCAGGAGGGCATGCCAGGAGCAGCACCAGGCATACCTCAAAATGAGGTGTCAACCTGGTGAAGCTACAACACAGGACTATATGTGTGCCAAACAGGGTAAGCAGCATGTGATAGACAGAGCTAAGCGATCCCACAACCAACAGACCAGATCTAAGCTCTGCAGTCCTGCAACATCCAGTCGAGAATAGCCGTGGGCAATTAAACAACTGACAGAAGGAGGTGGCTGCACAAATATCCCCATCCTCAATGATGGGGGAGCCCAGCACATCAGTGTGAAAGATAAGGCTGAAGCATTTACAACAATCTTTAGCCAGAAGTGCCAAGTGACTGATCCGTCTTGGCCTCCTGCTGAGGTCCCCAGCATCACAGATGCCAGTCTTCAGCCAATTCTATTCACTCCGTGTGATATCAGGAAACAAGTGAAGGCACTGGATACTGCAAAAGCTATGGGCCCTGACAATATTCCAGCAATAGTAGTGAAGACCTGTGCTCCAGAACTTGCCGCGCCTCTAGCCAAGCTGTTCCCGTACAGGTACAATACTGCCATCTACCCGGTAATGTGGAAAATTGCCCAGGCATGTCCTGTAAACAAAAAACAGGACAAGCCCAACCCGACCAGTTACTGTGCCGTCAGTCTACTCTCGATCATTAGTCAAGTGATGGAAGGTGTTGTTGACAGTGCTATCAAGCGGCACTTGTTTAGCAATAACCTGCTCAGTGACATTCAGTTTGGGTTCCGCCAGGGCCACTCAGCTCCTGATTTCATTACAAACATGGACAAAAGAGCTGAAATTAAGAGGTGAGGTGAGAGTGACTGCCCTTGACATCAAGGCAACATTTGACTGAGTATGGCATCAAGGAGCCCTAGCAAAACTGAAGTTAATGGGAATCAGGGGGAAAACTCTCTGCTGGTTGGAATCATACCTAGCGCAAAGGAAGATGGTTGTTGTTGTTGGAGGTCAGTTATCTCAGCGCGAGGATATCACTGCAGGAGTTCCTCAGGTTAGTGTCCTAGGCCCAACCATCTTCAGCTGCTTCATCAATGAGGTCAGAAGTGAGGATGTTCGCTGATTGCACAATGTTCAGAACCTTTCACGACTTCTCAGATACTGAAGCAATCCATGTAGAAATGCAACAAGACATGGACAATATCCAGGCTTGGGCTGATAAGTGGCAAGTAACATTCGTGCCACACAAGTGCCAGGCAATGACCTACTCCAACAAGAGAGAATCTAACCATCTCCCCTTGACATTCAATGACATTAAATCCCCCACTATCAACATCCTGGGATTACCATTGACCAGAAACTGAACTGGAGTAGCCATATAAATACTATGGCTATAAGAGCAGGTCAGAGGCTAGGAATCCTGTCCACCATCTACAAGACACAAGTCAGGAGTGTGATGGAATACTCTCCCCTTGCCTGGATGGGTGCAGCTCCAACAACACTCAAGAAGCTTGACACCATCCAGGACAAAGCAGCCCACTCGCTTGGCACCCCATCCACAACGTTCGACATTCACTCCCTCCACCACTGACGCACAGTGGCGGCAGTGTATACCATATACAAGATGCACTGCAGCAACTCACCAAGGCTCCTTCGACAGCATCTTCCAAACCCACGACTTCTACCACCTAGAAGGACCAGGGCAGCAGATGCATGGGAGCACCACCACCTGCAAGCTCCCTTCCAAGCCACACAATATCCTGATTTGGAACTATATCGCCATTCCTTCACTGTCGCTGGGTCAAAATCCTGGAACTCCCTTCCTTCCCAACAGCACTGTGGGTGTACCTACCCCACATGGACTGCAGCAATTCAAGAAGGCAGCTCACCACCACCTTTTCAAGGGCAATTAGGGATGGGCAATAAATGCTGGCCTAGCCAGCGATGCCCACATCCCCCAAACAAATTCAAAAGAACTGATTTACCTTCAAGTAGCTCAACACCATCCAGGACATAACAGCCTGCTTGATTGGCACCCCATCCACAAACATTCACTCCCTCCACTACTGACACACAGTGGCAGCAGTGTGTACCATCTACAAGATGCACTGCAGCAATGCACCAAGGCTCCTTAGACAGCACCTTCCAAACCCACAACCTCTACCACCTAGAAGGACAAGGGTAGCAGATGCAAGTTGCCCTCCAAGTCACACAACATCCCGACTTGGAACTATATCGCTGTTCCTTCACTGTTGCTGGGTCAAAATCCTGGAACTCCCTTCCTAACCCCACTGTGAGTGTACCTACCCCATATGGACTGCAACGGTTAAAGAGGGCAGCTCACCACCACCTTCTCGAAGGCAATTAGGGATGGGTAATAAATGCTGGCCTGGCCAGTGATACTCACATCCCATGAATGAATTTAAAAAATTTTTTGTTAATCTCTCTGTCCCTTCCTGTCCCATTCTGCTTGTCTTTACCCACAACGCGATACTGTTCCGATGCCTTGGCCTTTCTCTTTGGATTTCTAAATCTCAGCTCTCCTAAAACCTCATCCTACTCTGTTAGTTCACAACCTCGAGTCTTACCTGCGGGCTCACTCTTGAGCTTTTACTGTTATGACGGAGGAGTGCACTGTTTATTCTCGTCCCACTTCTCCACAGGTGACAACATATATTTCCCACTTTCCCACTTACCGATACGGTCAATCATATATTCTATTTTACCCAACCAGGTTTCTTTAATAACAAAATTATTAGTTTGTTATAAAACAAGTCTTAGCCAATAATGAAGTAAAACATACACACATAAATTGAAATATTAAAGCCCCCCCCATGCACAACCACACACACACACACACACACATACATACACAGGTTTCCCAGGAAAAATAAAAGGGATTTTTGTTTATTGCGCTGTTACAAAGAAAACAGAAAAACCCCACTTAGGCAGAATACTTGTCCTTGGTTTTGGTTTGCCATTCCAAATGCGTATAGATGGCTGTCACTGGGATCTTTCTAGAACAGTTCTTTCCAGGCAATGTTGAAGATCAGTTTGGGTAGGCTTTCCAAGAAATGGAGCTACAGAGGCTTCAGATAGGTCTTACAGCAGAAATGCAGCAACAAGGTTTCAGTTCCCACATATTTGACATGCAGGATTTCTTCAAATACAGTTGGAAATAGCAAACTGTCCACTGTACGCAAGATTTATTTTCAAGAGGGAGGGAGAGCTGGGTCTTCTTTTGGCAGGCAGAAACCAACTGTCTTTTGTAACAGTCCAGAAGTCAAACCTCCTGACCTCTATAAATCTTGACCTGTCACCTCTTTGTAAACATCCTCAAGTCAAGAACAACCCATGCTGGGTAATTATCTACAGACAGGTATCTTCCAGTAAGACTTGTTTGCAAGCCAAATCCAGGAACCTTCTGGTAACTTTTTTAAAAAAGCACAAAATTCAGCATCTGTTCAAGATTCCAGAAGAATCAAATGTCTATATTTCAATTATAAGTTCATAAAACATATTTTGCCAAAAAAAAGCAATCTCATAACAGTATGCACTGTCCCTTCCTGCTACACACGGATTATCATTATCCTTTTTGCGATCTTTCTCTCTTGCCTTTTCCTCTCACTTTAAATTATCACATCTTCCCTCACTTGATCCCTCATGCCCACTGTTTAGTTTACAGCCCTCTCTACTGCTCTAGTTATATGACTCACCAGAACACTGGTCCCAGCACAGTTCAGGTATAGACCATCCCAAATGTACAGCTCCCACTTTTCCCCAGTACTGGTGCCAGTGCCCCATGAATCAGGAATCTAAACAGTTTCCCCTTGATCAGTACTCCTGCCACTGAGCTCCGTATCCACCCCCTTCACTACTGGCACATTGTGGCTACAGCATGTAATATCTAAGGGATGAGCTGAAACAACATACCAGGCTTAATTTGACAGCACCTTCTAGCCCTGCAACTAGTACCATGCAGATGGACGAAAGCAGTAATGTCAAGGGAATACTATGACCTGCACATTCCCCTTCAAGTTACACACCATTCTGAAATACTGCCATCGTTCAGCATTCCTGAGTCATAATTTAGGAATGCCTGACCTAACACCATTGTCGAAGCACCATCACCACAATGGCTTCAGCAGTTAAAGGAGAAGGGCTGCCAACAACTTCTCAGGACCTCTATGGATGGGCAATAAATGCAGGATTTGCAATATTACCCACATGCTGAGAACAAGTAAGACAATTGTCACGAAAACATGCTATACCGAATGATGATTTTTTTCCGGCTGGAAACCTGAATTAAATATTAAAAAAGGAAAAAAGGAACAGATAAAATGTGCCTTTGCTAACAGCAAAGATGGCCACCGCAATTTGCATTGCTATACCCTACATTCCAATGCATTGAGGCGGAGATGAGATGTCTGTCAGTCCTCTCCAGAACAATGACCTGGGGAATGTTTAACCTGCTCCCATTAACAAGACACTAAGGCAATCATGTGGGACATTAAACTGGTGGAGTTGAACCTTTCAAACCTAATCACTTGAATAATAGGACCCTGGCTGAGAGAAGGGAATTCCTAGACATAAACTGTTTAAGTTGCAAGAGGGAATACACACCGAGCCATCATGTTGAATCACTGAGTCATGTGACAGGCCCACCATCTGTGTGTTTAAGCTGGTGTTTTCTCTGCAGCAACTGAGACAAGTAATCTACACGGACAAGAAAAGACCCAAGTAGGGTTCCTCCTCCCTCTCTCTCCCTCTCCAGTCCACCTTACAAGCTTCGAACCCTGCCTGCTGGCTGTAACCACTTAGGCCGATCACTGCTGCAGACAGAGACCCCATGAAGGAAATCATCCGCGACGTTGTCTCCAGCAGGACCACTGAATCCTCTGGCTACATCTGCAAACTGGAGGCCTCAGGACCACCGCACTCAGCTGATGCCAGCTGAGTCACCAAACTCCACAGACTGCATGCCCCTTTTTATTGCTCCAGACTCTAATCTGACCAAGCTATCCTTCCCCACTCTGTATCCTATTTGTGTGTATGTGTGTGTGTGAGTGAACCTTGAGTGTGTGTATGTGTGTGAAAGTTGGAGCACAGTTTAATATTTTTCTTAGATCAGTTTAAGTACAATAAAGCTAACCTCTTTCTTTGTTAAACTCAAGGAAACCTATCCAATTTGTTTTTTATGACTATAGCATGTAAATAGTTAAACACTCACTGTATTGGTTAGCACGTACACTTTAAAAATGAAATAAATGTGTTGCGATCAAGCAAGGAGAGGGACCCTTCCTCACCAGATCGTAACATAGTGCATACCTGGAACCAGTAAGCAAGAAATGGACTTCACCTGATTACCACTCATGTGGTGAAGATAAAAATGTACCCCATTGTGTCCATTTCTGGTCACCAAGACACAATGGAGGTATTTAAGCATGGAGACCATGCAAAGAGGTGTCACTAGGCTAATTACTAGTGTCAGGGGTTTGAGTTATGAGGGAACACTTGAGCTTTTCATCTTTGAAAGGAGACATCTGAGAGATGATCCTATAGAGGTATACTGATGGGGGTATGGAAAAGGTAAACATAAATTGAAGACTGATATCAGGAAGCACAGCAAATTCCATAACACTGATGGCGACGGATCCCTATGTTAAAGTCCAGAATTATAGCTTTCATTCTACACTGCAGAGTTTCCCTGGAAATGTTGATTCAGGCAAGGAAATTGTGCTCATGGCCTGTACTAGTGAGCTGAGGGCTTATTAAAACATATAAGATTCTGAGGGGGCTTGACAGGGTAGATGCTGAGAGGATATTTTCCCTTGTGGGGAATCTAGAACTAGGGGGCACAGTTTCAAAATAAGGGGCCTCCCTTTTAAGACAGAAATGAGGAGGAATGTTTTCTCTCAGAGGGCCGTTAATCTTTGGAATTCTCTTCCCCAGAGAGGGGTGGACGCTGGGTCAATGAATATATTCAAAGCTGAGTTAGACAGACTTTTAATCGACAAGGGAGTCGAGTTATGGGGGCAGGTAGGAAAGTGGAGGTAAGGCTACAATCAGATCAGCAATGATTTTATTGAATGGCAGAGCAGGCTTGAGGGGCTGAATGGCCTATTTCTGATATTTCTTATGTTCTCAGCCTGTCTATGTTGAGAAAAGTGGCTGCCTGGGGGCAATGTATAATTTTGACACTGCTGGTTATGTCCAGGAAACCAAATTATGAGGCGGGTTTCTGCTCCTCCATCAGTGCAGCGCTGCCACATCAGTCAAGTGAGTGGCAGAGCTTTTAACTAAAGGGGCCAGAACAGAAAGATGTGGAATGTAATTTATGTTTTGTGCATGAAAGACCATAATTGTTGACACTCAACTCTGTTATTTTTTATTGTATATTCACAGAGTAAATCTACATGACGGGGGAATTTTATGCTCTCCCTGCGACGGGTTTGGAGGTGGGAGAGCATGTAATCAGGTGGGATGCTGGTGAGGGGGGACCCCGTCACCTTCCCGCCTCTGCCGAAATTAAGTCTGTTCACAGGCCTTCCCACCCCATCGCCAATTGAGGCCCTTAAGTGGGCAATTAATGTCCAATTAAGGGCCTCATCCCACCGCCGCTGTAATTAGCCCAGTGGGGAGCACAACAGGTGAAACCATGTGGGTTGCTTGCCAGCTCTGGTGGTGGTGATGGAGGCGTTCCTCGTTAAAAGGGACAGTGCCTGAATGAGGGTCCCAGCATTGGGAAGGGGGATGGCCGCTGAGAGCCACCCTACTGTCCTTGCTGCTGACCCCCTGCAGCCCTCATCCTGTGAGACCCCTCCTGTCCTAACCTACCTGTGACCTGCGTCCAGCGCCTCTCCCAGGCCTTAGGTGAGTGCTCCACTGGCAGCAGCCACCGCTTCCACAGTGGCGCCGCTCTGTTAAAAAGCTGCTGGTCTCTGATTGGCTAGCAGCTTTCACAGGGCGGGACTTGCGTAGCTGGAGTCCTTGATCCCATGGAAGGCCCGCTGCTGTCCAATTAAGTGCGCAGTTGGCACTTGATTTGACGGGCCCCCCACAGAAGGGTTGTCACGAGGTTCTCAACAGCGCTTTTGCAAGAGGTCTAGACCCCCGTCACCTGGATAAAATCCCGGCCGAGGTCTTTACTGGGAGCGTCCACGTTGAAACTTTATTTACACTGCCTGACAGAGAGGGCAGCAGAGAGGCAGCATACAAATGCTTATCTATCAGAATACAATCATCCAGTTCAATACAGTACACGACACACTCTCCCCACATAAAAACTTACACATTAAAATGTAAAATGGTACTTGTACATAATTTCCCAGAATCCAATAATGATACTTTGAAATTTAACAGGTTGGGTTGCATACTTATATAAAAACAAGAAATGCTGGAAATACTCAGTAGGTCTGGCAGCATCTGTGGAGAGAGAAGCAGAGTTAATGTTTCAGGTCAGTGACCCTTCATCAGAAGGTCATTGACCTGAAACGTTAACTCCTCTGCTTCTCTCTCCACAGATGCTGCCAGACCTGCTGAGTATTTCCAGCATTTCCTGTTTATATTTCAGATTTCCAGCATCTGCAGTATTTTGCTTTTATTTATGGGTTGCATACTTGTTGTTACTGTAATCACAGTGGCGCAGTGGTTAGCACCGCAGCCTCACAGCTCCAGCGACCCGGGTTCAATTCTGGGTACTGCCTGTGTGGAGTTTGAAGTTCTCCCTGTGCCTGCGTGGGTTTCCTCCGGGTGCTCCAGTTTCCTCCCACATGCCAAAGACTTGCAGGTTGATAGGTAAATTGGGCATTATAAATTGCCCCTAGTATAGGTAGCTGGTAGGGAAATATAGGGACAGGTGGGGATGTGGTAGGAATATGGAATTAGTGTTTCTTTTGGGCCTCCTTATCTCGAGAGACAATGGATACGCGCCTGGAGGTGGTCAGTGGTTTGTGAAGCAGCGCCTGGAGTGGCTATAAAGGCCAATTCTGGAGTGACAGGCTCTTCCACAGGTGCTGCAGAGAAATTTGTTTGTTGGGGCTGTTGCACAGTTGGCTCTCCCCTTGCGCCTCTGTCTTTTTTCCTGCCAACTACTAAGTCTCTTCGACTCGCCACAATTTAGCCCTGTCTTTATGGCTGCCCGCCAGCTCTGGCGAATGCTGGCAACTGACTCCCACGACTTGTGATCAATGTCACACGATTTCATGTCGCGTTTGCAGACGTCTTTATAACGGAGACATGGACGGCCGGTGGGTCTGATACCAGTGGCGAGCTCGCTGTACAATGTGTCTTTGGGGATCCTGCCATCTTCCATGCGGCTCACATGGCCAAGCCATCTCAAGCGCCGCTGACTCAGTAGTGTGTATAAGCTGGGGATGTTGGCCGCTTCAAGGACTTCTGTGTTGGAGATATAGTCCTGCCACCTGATGCCAAGTATTCTCCGAAGGCAGCGAAGATGGAATGAATTGAGACGTCGCTCTTGGCTGGCATACGTTGTCCAGGCCTCGCTGCCGTAGAGCAAGGTACTGAGGACACAGGCCTGATACACTCGGACTTTTGTGTTCCGTGTCAGTGCGCCATTTTCCCACACTCTCTTGGCCAGTCTGAACATAGCAGTGGAAGCCTTACCCATGCGCTTGTTGATTTCTGCATCTAGAGACAGGTTACTGGTGATAGTTGAGCCTAGGTAGGTGAACTCTTGAACCACTTCCAGAGCGTGGTCGCCAATATTGATGGATGGAGCATTTCTGACATCCTGCCCCATGATGTTCGTTTTCTTGAGGCTGATGGTTAGGCCAAATTCATTGCAGGCAGACGCAAACCTGTCGATGAGACTCTGCAGGCATTCTTCAGTGTGAGATGTTAAAGCAGCATCGTCAGCAAAGAGGAGTTCTCTGATGAGGACTTTCCGTACTTTGGACTTCGCTCTTAGACGGGCAAGGTTGAACAACCTGCCCCCTGATCTTGTGTGGAGGAAAATTCCTTCTTCAGAGGATTTGAACGCATGTGAAAGCAGCAGGGAGAAGAAAATCCCAAAAAGTGTGGGTGCGAGAACACAGCCCTGTTTCACACCACTCAGGATAGGAAAGGGCTCTGATGAGGAGCCACCATGTTGAATTGTGCCTTTCATATTGTCATGGAATGAGGTGATGATACTTAGTATCATTAGTGTAGGATTAGTATAAATGGGTGGTTGATGGTCGGCACAGACTCGGTGGGCCGAAGGGCCTGTTTCAGTGCTGTATCTCTAAATAAAATAAATAAAAAATACATCCAGAATGCATGCAGCATTCACAACAATATAGGTGAGTTGATGGTGCAAGTAGAAGTAAACGAGTATGATTTAATTGCCATTACAGAGACGTGGCTGCAGGGTGACCAAGACTGGGAACTGAATATTCAAGGATATTCAACATTTAGGAAGGACAAGCAAAAATGAAAAGGAGGTGCGGTAGTGCTGATAATAAGGGATGGGATCAGTGCATTAGTGAGAGGGGATCTTCAATCAGAAGAACTGGATGTAGAATCTGTTTGGGTGGAGCTAAGAAACAGCAAGGGCCACCAAACAGTAGTGGTAATGTAGGGCATGGTACAAATCAGGAAATTAGAAGTGCATGTAGCAAGGGCAATGCAGTAATCATGGGTGATTTCAATCTACATGTAGACTGGGTAAAACTAATGAGCACCAATGCTGTGAAAAAAGAATTCCTGGAATGTGTCCGAGATGGTTTTCTGGAGCAGTGTGTTGGGGAACCAACTAGGGAACTAGTTATTTTGGATCCGGTATTGTGCAATGAGAAAGGGCTAATTAATAATCTGATGGTAAAAGAACCTTTAGGAAAAAGTGACAATAGTATGATAGGATTTTTGATTAAGTTTGAAAAAGATGTAGGTCAATCCGAAACTCGAGTCTTACATCTAAACAAGGGTAATTATGAAGGTATGAGGAGCAAGTTGGCTGTGGTCGATTGGGAAAATGCATTAAAAGGTTTGATGGTAGATAGGCAATGGCTAGTACTTAAAAGAATTAATGCATGGTTTTCAAAAAACATACATTCCTTTAATGGCAAAAGAACCCAATAGGGAAAGCGAGTCAGCCGTGGCTAACAAAGGAAGTTAAAGATTGTATTAGATCAAAGGGGGAGGCTTATAAAGTTGCCAAAAAAAGTCGTAAGCCAGAGGATTGGGGGAATTTTAGAATCCAGCAAAGGAGGACCAAGAAATTGATAGAGAAAGAAAATAGAATATGAATGTAAGCTGTCAAGAAATATAAATACGGATTGTAAAAGCTTCTAGGTATGTAAAAAGGAAAAAAAAAGCAAAGACAAATGTGGGTCCAGTGCAGGCAGAGGTAGGAGAATTTATAATGGGAAATAGAGAAATGGCAGAGAAGCTAAATAATTACTTTATGTCTGTCTTCATGGAGGACAATACAACAAGTCTCACTGAAATATTTGATCCAGGGGTCTAGTCAGAATGAGGAACTGAAAGAAATTAGGATTAGTAAAAAAGTAGTATTGGAGAAATTAATGGGACTGAAAGTTGACAAATCCCCGGGATCCGTTGATCTTTACCCTGGAGTGTTGAAAGAGATGGCAACAGAGATAATGGATGCAATGGTGATCATCTTTCAATATTCTATAAATTCTGCAAGGTGCCTGCAGATTGGAAGATTGCAAATGTAATCCCACTGTTTAGAAAAAGAGGGAGAGAGAAAATGGGGAACTACAGATCTGTTAGCCTGACGTCGGTAGTCGGGAAAATACTAAAATCTATTATAAAGGATGTGATTACTGGCCATTTAGAAAATAATGGTCTGATTGGGCAGAGTCAACATGGATTTATGAAGGGGAAATCATGTTGAGAAACTTGTTAGGGTTTTTGAGGATGTTACTAGCAGAATTGATGAGGAGCAACCAATGGATGTGGTGTATTTGGACTTGCAGAAGGCTTTTGCTAAAGTCCCACATAGGAGGTTAGTAAGCAAAATTAGACACATGGGATTGGGGTAAATATACTGGCATGGACTGAGGATTGGGTAACAGGCAGAAAGCAGACAGTAGGAATAAATGGGTCATTCTCAGGTTGGCAGACTGTGACCAGTGGGGTACCGCAAGGATTAGTGCTTGGGGCCCCAGCTGTTCACAATCTATATCAATGATTTTGATGTGAGGACCAATTGTAATATTTCCAAGTTTACGGATGACACAAAACTTGATGGGAATGTGAGTTGTGAGGAGGATGCAAAGAGGCTTCAAAGGGATTTGGAAAGGCTGAGTGAGTTTTTTGTTATTTGGGGGTTGTGGGCATTGCTGGCTAGGTCAACATTTATTGCCCATTCCTAATTTCCCTTGAGAAGGTGGTTCTGAGCTGCCTTCTTGAACTGCTGCAGTCCTTGGGGTGTAGGTACACCAACAGTGCTGTTAGGAAGGGAGTTTCAGGATTTTGACAGTGAAGGAACGGCGATATAGTTCCAAGTCAGGATGGTGTGTGGCTTGGAGGGGAATTTGCAGGTGATGGAGTTTCCATACATCTTCTGCCCTTGACCTTCTAGGTTAGTGGTTGTTGGCTTGGAAGGTGCTGTCAAGAGCCTTGGTGGGTTGTTGCAGTGCATCTTGTAGATGGCACACACTGCTGCCACTGTGCGTTGGTGGTAGAGGGATTGAATGTTGAAGGTGGTGGATGGGTTGCCAATCAAACAGGCTGCTTTGTCCTGGATGGTGTCGAGCTTCTTGAGTGTTGTTGGAGCTGCACCCATCCAGGCAAGTGGAGAATATTCCATCACAGTCCTGACTTGTGCCTTGTAGATGGTAGAGTTGAGTTGTGCACCGCAGAATTACCAGCCTCTGACCTGCTCTTGTAGCCACAGCATTTATGTGGCTGGTCCAGTTCAGTTTCTGGTCAAAGGTGACCCCTAGGATATTTTTAGGGGGGGATTCAGCGATGGTAATGCCATTGAACATCAAGGGGAGATGTTAGATTCTCTCTTGTTTGAGACGGTCATTGCCTGGCACTTGTGTGGCACAAATGTTACTTGCCACTTATCAGCTGAAGCCTGGATGTTGTCCAGGTCTTGCTGTCTAAGGACACAGGCTGCTTCAGTATCTGAGGAGTTGCAAATGGTACTGAACATTGTGCAATCATCAGCAAACTTCCCCACTTCTGACCTTATGCTGAAGGGAAAGTAATTAATGAAGCAGCTGAAGATGGTTGGGCCGAGGACACTACCCTGAGGAACTCCTGCAGTGATGTCCTGGAACCGAGATGATTGACCTCCAACAACCACAACCATCTTCCTTTGCGCTAGGTATGACTCCAACCAGCGGAGGTGTTTTCCCCCTGATTCCCATTGACTCCAGTTTTGCTTGAGCTCCTCGATGCCATACTCGGTCAAATGCTGCCTTGACGTCAAGGGCAGTCACACTCACCTCACCTCTGGAGTTCAGCTCTTTTGTCCATGTTTGGACCAAGGCTGTAATGAGGTCAGGAGCTGAGTGGCCCTGGCGAAACCCAAACTGAGCATCAATAAGCAGGTTATTGCTAAGCAAGTTCTGCTTGATAGCATTATCAACAACCCCTTCCATCACTTTGCTGATGATTGGGAGTAGACTGCTCGGGCACTAATTGGATTTGTCCTGCTCTTCTTGCACAGGACATATCTTTGCAATTTTGCACATTGCCGGTTTGTAGCTGTACTGAAAGACCTTGGCTAGGGGCACGGCTAGTTTTAGAGAACAAGTCTTCAGTACTATTGCTCAAATGTTGTCATGGCCCACAGCCTTTGCAGTAGCCAGTGCTTTCAGCCGTTTCTTGATATCATGTGGAGTGAATCAGATTGGCTGAAGACTGGCATCTGTGATACTGGGGACCTCAGGAAAAGGCTGAAATTGATCATACACTCGGTGCTTCTGGCTGAAGATGGATGCAAATGCTTCAGCCTTGTGTTTTACAATGATGTGATGGGCTGCCCCATCGTTGAGGTTGGGGATGTTAGTGCAGTGTCCTCCTCCTGTCAGTTGTTTAATTGACCACCACCATTCACGACTGGATGTGGCAGGACTGTAGAGCTTAAGATCTGATCCGTTGGTTGTGGTATCTCTTAGCTCTGTCTATTGCATGCTGCTTCCGCTGTTTGGCATGTAAGATGGATAAGTGTGAGGTTATCCGCTTTGGTAGAAGGAACGGAGGTGCAGAGTATTTCTTAAATGGTGACAGATTGGAAAGTGTTGATGTCCAAAGGAACCTAGGTGCCCTTGTTCATGAGTCACTGAAAGCTAGCATGCAGGTGCAGCAAGCAATTAGGAAGACAAACGGTATGTTAGCCTTTATCGCAAGAGGATTTGAGTACAGGAGCAAAGAGGTCTTGGTACAATTGTATAGAGAATTGGTGAGGCCACACCTGGAATATTGTGTGCAGTTCTAGTCCCCTTGCCTGAGGATTGATATACTTGCCTTAGAGGAAGTGCAGTGGAGGGTCACCAGACTGATTCCTGGGATGGTGGGATTTTCCAATGAGGAGAGATTAAAGAGACTGGGCCCTTATTCTCTGAGTTTAGAAGAATGAGAGGCGATCTCACAGAAATTTACAAAATTCTTAAAGGGATAGATAGGGTAGATGCAGAAAGGATGTTTCCTCTGGCTGGGGGAAACCATTTAGGACTGAGATGAAGAGGAACTTCTTCACTTAGAGGGTGGTAAATCTTTGGAATTCTCTGCCCCAGAGGGTGGTGGAAGCTCTGTCACTGAGTTTGTTCAAGACAGAGATCGATAGATTTCTAGTTGCTAATGACATCAAGGGATATAAGGACAGTGCGGGAATATGGTGTTGAGGTAGACAATTAGCCATCATCTAGGATGGCAGAGCAGGCTAAAAGGGCTGAATGACCTACTCCTACACCTATGTTCCTTCCATTTCCATCAGCTTGACTCTGCTCTGCCAACATCTCAGTCAATGTCGACCCTGAACATTGACTTTGACTACCAACTCCACTTAATGGTCAGGACTGTGAAATTGATTGATTAGCCTTAATCAAAGACCTGAATCACTTTGCTCGACCGGTGGATTCTGTGATACTGGCAAACTTTCAGTTTCTTTGTGACTTTCACTTTCATCTGACTTTCTCTTGGGACTGTAGGAAGTTGGACTATAGGAGGTTTCTCATGCTCTCTTTTTGTCAGATTTCCTCTTTCAAGTAAATGATTTACATTGCACTGTCTCCAATCTTCACTAGATATGTGAATACACCTAGTCCTTTTACAATAACTCCAAATACATACTTCTCCTTATCATCTTGATGGGTGTTTCACTATGACCTTCTGGTCAGCACTGAACTCTCTAAGTTTCATGTCTGGAGTATCATCACTCATCTTCACTCTGTCTTGCTTTTCTCTTAATTTGCAATTGACGTCAGGCTTAAGCAAACTAAGCCTTGTCTTAGGAGCATGTTTAAACACTAATTCATAAGGCGAGCAGCCTGTTGTAGGCTGTTGGGTTATTCTGTTAGAGAATAGAAAATTGTCCAGTCTGTGTCGAAGAGAAACATATAAATTACTACCCAGCTTGTCACCTAGCAAATGCTTCTGCAAAGACCTCTTTACATTTTGTACACTTCTTTCTGCAGCAACATTGGATGCTGGGTGATATGGTGTGTGTTTTCTTTCATTCTTACTTAGAAATATTTCAAACACTTCTGACGTAAACTGTGGATCATTATTTGACACAACACTTCTGGTAACCCATAAATTGCAAAACAACATCTCAAAGCCTTAATAGTTTTGGCATTTGTGGTATTAGGCATAGACTCATCATTTATCCACTTGCTAAAGCTATCGACCAGAACAAAATACTCTTTCCTTTCCACTTCAAAGAAATCGACATGTACTTGTTCCCACAGTTTCCTTGTTTTTGACTATGGAATGAAAGGAACCTTGGTTGCATCATTTCTCATTCTGAGACATACTTCACAACTTTTCACCAACTCTTCAATATCTCTATCTACCTTTGGATACCAAAAATAGCTTCTTGCTATTGCTTTCATATGGACTATCCCTCTGTGCTCTTGATGGAGTTCCTCTAATAATCTCTTCCTAAATCTTGGTGGAATAATGACTCTTAAACCCCATAGGAAACAGCCTTGATCTACACTGAGTTCATTTCTACCTGTGAAATACTCTTGCAGTTTCTCATCATCACACTCTTTAGACCAGCCATTCATGACATAATTGAGTACTGAGCACCACATCCTTGCGAGTTTCCTTGACGTTTCTCTGGCAGACACTGACATCTCATTTCTGTGTGTAAATTAATTCACAGGTAACTCATTGGCTAAAACTGAATCTGTTTTCACTTCCTCAATGTCAGACATACTCTTACTGATCCCTACTGTAGGTAAGCTGGCCCAGTTTAACTGTATTTTCTTAAGCCAATGTCTTCCCATCAGGAAGATTTTGTTCCCTCCTACTATTACCAATGACAAGTAATAGGATGCACCATCATATTCCACCCTAAAACTAACTTCACCTAACACTGGAATACTGTTATTGGAATAACTAGTCAGTTTCACACCAGTTTTGCATAAGGGAATTTGACTTGGGGACTTCTTGTACTCTCCTTTCGAGATAACAGACTCTGTTGCAGCTGTATCAGCTACAAAAGTAAGTTGTGAATCTCTGACTTTTATTTTTACTAATTGGTGCTGGAATTATATCTTCAGCCCTTTTACTCTCAATTTCCATCTTCTGTTTTTCTTGCTGTCTGAGTATAAATCTTGATCTTCCTGCTCAATAATATCAACTTCTGTTTCCATATCTACCATGTATCCATTTGAGGACTTCCAAGGAGCCTGAACTAACTTTAGGTCGACCACAACCTGGACCCAGCATTGCTGTCACCTGGAGCATTACTGTTTCCTCAATTGTGTACTCCTGCATATCGTCTGAATATGACCGACTTTCCCACAGGTATACCAATTTGACTGGAAATAGGGTCATTTAGATGGTTGGTGGCTGCCATAGTGGTGGGGGGTGGGGGGGTGGTGTGGAAAATTGGAACGGCAGCAGCCGCCATAGAGCCTGACGCCAGGATTACTGAGCCCAATCTTCCTGGAGGTGGCAAAGCTCCGTGGCAACACCTCAGCCGCTCTACAATGGGACCTGACTTTATATATTTAAAATATCTCTTTGCATAAATTTAAATTTAATTCCCCACAATCTTACCTTTAGTTCCCAATCTTGAGCATGTCATGTGGCACTCACGCGCTTTCATTTTCCTGTCCAGGAGAAGCTGGCACCAACGATGTGGGGAAGGGGTCAACTCTGCATTATTTAGTGTATGGCGGGGGGAATGCGTCAACTCTGCATTATTTAGAACTATTTATAGGGTGGCGGCCTTTTAAAAATGGCACCAGCACCTGCTCTGGCCTCAGGTGACGCCGTGAGCAGCATTACAAATGTTGCCCCCACCATGTGATTGGGGGGCGCGGCCGCCATCAATATGTTAAGTGGCCACCCGCTGCGTTATCAAGGCGGCGTGGTGCCCGTGCAGGGCGGCAGCCATTTTCTGCACCTGCCGCTGCTCCTGGCAGCAGGACAACAAAATCAAGCCCGGGAGATGTGAATAAAGTGAATGTTTTCCTCATCATGATGGGGCCAGATGTTTTTGAGGTGGTGTTTAACCAATGTTGCCCACAAGATCCCAGTACCTTGGACTATTCAGAAATTAATGAGGTTCTGGACTCATATTATGGCACAACTAAGAATAAAATTGCACCGTGAGTTGCATTTTGTGGAAGCAGTTGCCATGTGAGTCTTTTTGGAAATTATGTTCTTGTCACTGTGGTTACGGCACAAACTTAGAAGTCAACCTTAGAGACATAATAATAAAAGCAAAATAAAAGCAACCTTAGAGACATGCTTGTTGGAGGTCTAAAGAACAGTAAAATCCAGGCCAAGCTTTTAATTAAAGGCAATAAGCTGATGTGGAAGGTGGCCTACAATGAGGCCATAGCTGTGGAAACGGCAGGAAGAAATAGTTGCAGATTGGGCAAGGAAGTTCTTTTCCTGAGCTGATAGGGGAGGTCTACTGGATTTCAGCGGGAACCAGCCCATGGCAGCCAAGTTGACAGACTCCAAGTCAGAAATTTACATACAAAACCTGACATCGGGCAGGAAACAAAATCCAGCCCCCTATTTTATTAGCTTGCAGCCAAATGTGCAACCTTTGTTCATAATTACACCAGTCCCCTTTGTTAGGGTTGAATTCCCTCATTGTCCCAAAATATGTCTTCAGTGCCATTATTTTCAATTACATACCGTGAGGACTCTCAGAGTTGTATTTGAACACGAATTGCAGACACACCCAGAGCAATCTTTCAAATCACCCAAACTTCTTCAAAATTGACCTGGGTGTTCCAAAAGGTGTATCACAATGTTCTTCAGACTTTAATCTCTCGAATAAATGTTTAAGAAAAACACTTCCGCCTCGTCACCATGCTTCTGTTGTCTATTCACAAAGTAAATCTACATGAGGTCTTTACTGGGAGCAGAAATGTTGAAACTTTATTTACACCACCTAACAGACAGCAGAGATGCAGTATAGCAGTATCCAAATGCTTAGCTATCACAATACAGTACAGTACTGTCACACCTGTCAGAGCTTTTAACTAAAGGGGCCATAACAGAAGGACATGAAATGTAGTTTATGTTTTGTGCATGAAAGACCATAATTGTTGACTCTCAACTTTGTTACTCTCAAGTCTCCCTCACAAATGGCATAAAAGCACCATTTCAGTTACCCATGAAAATGTTTAATTATTTATAAAAATACATAGATATCATGGTCATCATGAAATGTATAAAACTTTGCTTTTGGGCAGTAGTGTTCTGTCACTGCAAAACTGTTAGACATTTCATTTCAACTAAAAATAAGAGAGATACTGCAGTGGATTATTGCTAGATTTCATCTTTGCATGCCTGTTAGTGTTTGCAGAATGGATTTGTTCCCTGAGGAGGAACTTTGCCTCTGAATAAATTTTAAAACTCCAGTCTCAATTAGTGTTAGGTTTCTGCAGCTTTTCTTTTGAGGGAGTACAGCTTGGCTGGGTTTGCTATTTTTAAATGTTGCAAGACTGCAGCACAATGGCTTGCAATAAGACTCTTCAAGCTTCTTTGGAGAATATTACATGCTGTGTGAACTGTTGTTTTGAATTTTTAATCTCACACTAGGTGTAGCAGTATAAAACATAAAAAAATGTTTTCCAACTTTGCTTTTCAAGTCAGCACATTGTGATCTTTTTAAGTTGCTCTGTGTCTTTGGTGGCTATGATCATTCAAATGAATGATGACAAGCTCAACTTACATTTATATAACAGCTTCGATTTAGCAAAATGGCCTGAGGCACTTCACCAAATGGGAAGAATATTTGTACATGGGACAGGAGATTCAAAGGATGCGACCAAAGGATTGGTTGAAGAGGTAGTTCCAGGGATTCTGGGTTCCCTGGACTAGCTATTTTTTTACAAAGATCCAAGTTACATGAGGGACATTTCTCAGCCCATCTGGATCACTTCCATGGAATTTTACAAAGCCATCCCATCACAGTGTTTTACAATCACTTCAGCCAAGGCATTGTGATGCTGACACAAATCCTAATGTTGCAGTAATAAAAATTAGTTATCGATAATTCTTTATTACTGTAATATTAATTCTATATTATTTTGTTGGATCCCTGACAGTGGTCTCCTGCTGCCTGATTCCTGCTGGGTTTGGGTGAGTGTCCAATCGACATTATAGAAATAAAGGCTGGAAGCTAAAATCTTTTCCTCACTGTTTGCACCACTTTTGTGGCAATGATGTTTCAGGTGAGTTCAGGGGCAGGATGTCGGGCAGAGACCTATACTGTTGCATTCTTGCCCATTTTCTGCTGGAGGTGACACCAGCCAACTAATGTGACTTTGAATTAGCCGATAATGATGGATATTTTGTGTCATTATCACCTGAGTACTAAGAAGACCTGTATTCAACATCGCCAGGAGAGGCATATGTACTTCAATATCCAGACAAGTTTTGAAGCATAGTGGAGTGCCAGTTCTTTATGGATAGATCGTCAACGTCATTGCACCGGGAAATTTCTTTTAATGAGGCTGTGTGCCCTTTTATGCTGATGAGAGCCAGAGCATTTCTAACACAGATCCTTGGGCCACACCACTGGTTAGAACTGGGGCAAGAAATAGCAAAGGCTCAGGGTTTCATTGGGAGTAGATATTTGTGTGTGTGAGGTGAGGATAGGATTAGACTCGAGGCTCAGATGTAATGCTTCACAGGCAAGTAATCTATCAATACTCAATGACTATGTTACACATGAAGTATACTGTCTAGGGCAAATATGCAGGACTGTTGGAACTCATGGAACCGTTCCCTGGTAAGAGAGAAAAGGAAAAACATTTAGAGAGATGAATCTTTTTGCCAATATCCTGCCAGATCTTCTTCAGACAACCATACACTAACACTTTCAAGTGGGAGTCAGTAGAATGCAACCAAGAGCAGGATCATTCTCCTCCCTTGCTGATTGTTTTGCACGAATCACAAATCCTTTGCGCGTTGATGTAACAATCAACACAACAGAGCTCACAGTCAACTGTGAAGTAAGATTCAAAAATAAAAACAGAAAATGCAGGAAATAGTAGAAGATTTATGAGACTAATGGTTACACTTGAAACATTAGCCCATTATATAGCCCATGTTGGCCAATCTGCTCTGCATTTTATATTTCAAATTTACAGAATTTGCTAGGTTTTTATCTCTACCATTAACAAAAAAAAAATCACATAATTTGTATCGTTTATTTGGTGTTGAACTTTATAGTACCATTCCACAGTATAACACATTGGAAGTCTGCATGGTGCTGTGCTATATTCCACTCCAAATTGTTACCTTGCCCTCAAAACAGCATTGCATTGAATCCTAAATGAAGCATCCAAATCTGATCAACGTGTATAACATTCAATTATCACCAGTATTTCCATTTAACCAATTGTTATTTTATTTAACTTTTTAATATTCTCTTCTGTACTTACACTTGGCATTAAAGCAATACATCCACAGGAGGCATCAATATGGACAAGATATGCAAATAGTTCCATTGATCAGGATGTAAAGAGACTACTGAGCTGACTGCATCTGCCTACTGATTCATCCTTAACATTAATAAGAAGACAATTATGCCTCAAAGACAATGCTCAAAGCACTCAAAATGTTACCATCTGTATGTTGATAATTATTCTGCTGGTTTTTACTGACAATTCCTTTCATTGATTCGGATATCGCACTGCATAAAAGCATCTGATGAAACATCTTAGTATGTTCATACTATTTGGTGGGCAAAGACCAAGAACTCCTCCGTTAAAAGGAGTCATTGTTCTATTATTGTCTTGAATTGGGTAAAACTCAAATCTCGAGTCATTGAGTCGGCAGGGATGGTTGGCAGTGAGGTATCGATGAATAATGTGCATTAGAAAATGAGGTTGATCACAACAGGAGCATGAATGGCGTGAAAAGTGCTGATCAGATGGTGGAAATCTAGGATGCCAAACATACAGTTATACTTTGGTATCAGAGAAAGAAGAATACAGGCTGCAGCTGTCCACACAATATGCCAGTGTGGTTTTTATTCTCGATTACGTCAAACAAAAGGAAGTCAACAGTAATTATTCTCTATGCTATAAGCAGAATAATCACATGCGAAGCATTGGGAAGGAGAAGCCAGTGTCAGTCCTGGTGGGTGTGAGGGAGCGAAATACTGGGTTGGGCAGGGAGGCAGTGGTAGGCCTCCTGCCTGCATCTTCCTTCATTGTCCACCATGATCCCACTCGCTTTCAGGTGAGATCGTGGAAGTGTATCCAACTCCAGGTCTTACCAACAACCAGATTTATTGAATCTCTGAAGTTTACTTTGACACTAGCTGCACAAGACTCTCAAAGAGCCCATTTATAGGCAAACATCCAATGCCAAATGAGCATGACTCTGGAGCAAATGTAATAAAGTCACTGTCTGCCTCCTGGGACAGCATCGGCACCTGCTGGGGGCATGCAAAGTAAAAGAAGACTTACCCTAACCCTGATAACTTCTCCAGGATCGCTGGCCCTTGCATTTTCAGGGTCTTACAGTTCTGCTGGGTCCTTCCCACGCTTCCATTCTGCTGTCAGAGGCTTGGCAGTATTCTGGGCATCTATTGAGGTGGGAACGACTGAAGACCTGTTACCAGCACAATGTACTCACCCTGAACAAGCAAATAATTCTGTCCCCACAATTTGGGATTAGGCTTGAGCCTCTGTACTTGAGCACACTTACAGCCCACTCTGCTGTACTTCCACTAGTGTCCTGGGCTGACTGGAATTCTGGCCCTTTAATCCAGACTGATAGCTCAGTGCAGTACAGGAGAGGTGCTGTTTCAGAAGTTTTTGTAGGCTTTCAGCACCTGGCATATTTGAATCTTTCTCGCATCATTATTCATGTCATCTCTTGAATGAGGTGTTACATAGAGGCCTTGTTTGTCTATTCAGATGAGTGTAAAAGTTTCCACAGAACTTTTCAAGAAAAGCAGACAATTAACCTCGTGTCCTAGACAACATTCCTCCCTCAACCAACACCAGCGAATATACATTATCGAATGATTTGATCATTTGTTGTTTGTGGAATCTTGCTGTGTGCATATTAGCTGTTGCATTTGCTGAACAATAGTGACGACACTTCAATACGTAATTCATTGATTCTAAAGCACTTTGGGACGTCCGGATTCAAAGCTAAAATAGAAAATAAACACAGGTTTTTTTTCTATTCTGACAATATACATGCAACAAAAGAAATGAGAATAAATGTGCAAGATTTCAATTCTCTCAAACTAATATTGCATAGAGTTAATCAGCAATTGATTGTAAGAAGAACACTAAATACTTGTATTTACAGAGTGTTGTCTGTTTGGGTATGTGCAGGGGAAGGGAAGGGTTGATAACTTAACCCAATTCCTATCTAAAAATATGGAATGGGTTTCAGGATTGCCTCTGTTTTGTTACTAAAATGACCTGTAGCTGGGATCCATAGTTGGCAACAGGTATTGCTAGACGAAATAAGCATTCTGTTGCTTAACAATTATGTTCCATACGAAGACTGTTCTTTGAAATGACATTTAAATAAATCAAGTAACTGTCACAAGCTATCAAATCATTGTCTGCACAAGCTTTCCAGCATACTTCCAACATCAACACAACTGAGGGAATATTTTCAAAAATATCATACAAAATTAACTTTGCAGCGTACAAACTAACTGAAATGACATTTTTGGATTATGTGTGCTATAATGTTCAGATAATTTGTCATAGTACTTAGTTGCAGAGTAAGTGTTGATTTTTGTAATCTGTGGCCAACCAGGGTTATTTCAGATTCACAGAATCACAGAATTGTTACATTACAGAAGGAGGCCATTCAGCCCATTGAGCCCAGGCTGGCTCTCCACATAGCTATGTTGTCAGTCCCACCCCCTGGCTCGATCCCCGTAGCCCTGCAAATCTATTTCTCTCAGATGGCCATCCAACTTCCTCTTGCAGTAATTGATCATTTTTGCTTCCACCACTCTTCTAGGCAGTGAGTTCCATGTCATTACCACCCGCTGCGTAAAAAAGTGCTTCCTCATATTCCCCCTGCATCTTTTGCCCAAAACTTTCAATCTATGTCCCCAAGTCCTTGTACCATTTGTTAATGGGAACAGCTTTTCCTTGTCTAACCTATTTAAACCTGTCCTAATCTTGTACACTTCTTTTTTTTTTATTCATTCATGGTATTTTGGGCATTGCTGGCCAGGCCAGCATTTATTGCCCATCCCTAATTGCCCTTGAGAAGTTGGTGGTTAGCTGCCTTCTTGAACCGCTGCAGTCCATTTGGGGTAGGAACTTGCAGGTGGTGGTGTTCCCATGCATTTGCTGCCCTTGTCCTTCTAGTTGGTAGAGGTCGCCGGTTTGGAAGGTGCCGTCTAAGGAGCCTTGGTGCATTGCTGCAGTGCATCTTGTAGATGGTACACACTGCTGCCACTGTGCGTCGGTGGTGGAGGGCGTCAATATTTGTAGATGGGGTGCCAATCAAGTGGGCTGCTTTGTCCTGGATGGTGTTGAACTTCTTGAGTGTTGTTGGAGCTGCACCCATCCAGGCAAGTGGAGAGTATTCCTTCACACTCCTGACTTGTGCCTTGTAGATGGTGGACAGGCTTTGGGGAGTCAGGAGGTGAGTTACTCGCCTCAGGATTCCTAGCCTCTGACCTGCTCTTGTAGCCACAGTATTTATATGGCTGCTCCAGTTCAGTTTCTGGTCAATGGTAGCCCCTAGGATGTTGATAGTGGGGGATTCAGCAATGGTAATGCCATTGAATGTCAAGGGGAGATGGTTAGATTCTCTCTTGTTGGAGATGGTCATTGCCTGGCACTTGTGTGGTGTGAATGTTATGTGCCACTTATCAGCCCAAGCCTGGATAATGTCCAGGTCTTGCTGAATTTCTACACGGACTGCTTCAGTATCTGAGGAGTCTCGAATGGTGCTGAACATTGTGCAATCATCAGGGAACATCGCCACTTCTGACCTTATGATTGAAGGAAGGTCATTGATGAAGCAGCTGAAGATGGTTGGGTCTAGGACACTACACTGAGGAACTCCTGCAGTGATGTCCTGGAGCTGAGATGATTGACCTCCAACAACCACAACCATCTTCCTTTGCGCTAGGTATGACTCCAGCCAATGGAGGGTTTCCCCCCCGATTCCCATTGACCTCAGTTTTGCTTGGGCTCCTTGATGCCATACTTGGTCAAATGCTGCCTTGATGTCAAGGGCAGTCACTCTCACCTCACCTCTTGAGTTCAGCTCTTTTGTCCATGTTTGAACCAAGGCTGTAATGAGGTCAGGAGCTGAGGGCCCTGGCGGAGCCCAAACTGAGCGTCACTGAGCAGGTTATTGCTAAGCAAGTGCCGCTTGATGGCACTGTTGATGACACCTTCCATCACTTTACTGATGACTGAGAGTAGGCTGATAGGGCGGTAATTGGCTGGGTTGGACTTGTCCTGCTTTTTGTGTACAGGACATACCTGGGCAATTTTCCACACTGCAGGGTAGATGCCAGTGTTGTAGGTGTACTGGAACAGCTTGGCTAGGGGCGCGGCAAGTTCTGGAGCACAGATCTTCAGTACTATTGCTGGAATATTGTCAGGGTCCATAGCCTTTGCAGTATCCAGTCGTTTCTTGATATCACGCGGAGTGAATTGAATTGGCTGAAGTCTGGCATCTGTGATGCTGGGGACTTCAGGAGGAGGCCGAGATGGATCATCAACTCGGCACTTCAGGCTGAAGATTCTTGCAAATGCTTCAGCCTTATCTTTCGCACTGATGTGCTGGGCTCCCCCATCATTGAGAATAGGGATATTTGTGGAGCCACCTCCTCCAGTTAGTTGTTTAATTGTCCACCACCATTCATGGCTGGATGTGGCAGGACTGCAGAGCTTAGATCTGATCCGTTGGTTATAGGATCGCTTAGCTCTGTCTATCGCATCAATTAAATCTTCCCTCAGTTTCCTTTTTTCTAAGGAGAACAAACCCAGTTTTTCCAACCTCACCTTGTTACTAAAATCCTTCGTTCCTGGAACCATTCTGGTAGATCTCCTCTGCACCCTCTCAAGGACCCTCACATCCTTCCTGAAGTGTGTTGACCAGAACTGGATGCAATACTTCAGTTGGGGCTTAACCAGAGCATTATAGAGGTTCAGCATAACTTCCTTGCTTTTGTACTCAATGCCTCTATTTATGAATCCCAAAATCTCAAATGCTTTACCAGCCACTCTCTCAATTTGTCCTGCCACCTTCAAAGATCAATGCACAGGCAACCCCAGGTCCCTCTGTTCCTGCACACACTTCAGAACGGTGCCATTAAGTATATATTGCCTCTCCCTATTCCTTCTGCCAAAATGCATCACCTCACATTTGTCAGTATTAAATTCCATCTGCCACCTCTCTTTCTGCTACCCTATCTATGTCCTGTTGCAGGCGGCTCATATCATCCTCACTATTTGCCGCATCTCCAAGTTTGATATCATCAGCAAATTTTGAGATTCTACTCTGTATTCCAAGATCCAAGTCATTCATATATATATCAAAAAAGCAGTGGTCCCAGCACTGACCCTTGGGGAACACCAGTGTCTACCATCCTCCAGTCTGAAAAGCAACCATTTACTATGACCATTTACCATTTACTGTTTTCTGTCCTTAAGCCAATGTTTTATCCAGTTGAACACTGACCCTCTTATTCCATGGGCTTCAATTTTCTTAACCAGCCCTTTATGTGGTGCCATATCAAATGCTTTCTTAAAATCCATATCAACTACATTCACTGAAAAATATGATTGAATTAGTCCAGCATGATCTGCCTTTTACAAATCCATGCTGGCTATCTTTAATTAACTCAAACCTCGCTAAGTGTCCATTGATATTTTCCCTGATTATTGTTTCTAAAACCTTACCCACCACAGATGTTAAACTAATTGGCTTATAGTTGCTCGGACTGTCCTCACACCCTTTCTTGAATAAGGTTGACACATTTGTCACTCTTCAATCCTCCTGCACCTCCCCCATATCTAGGGAACATTGGAAGATTATAGCAAGCCCTTCCACTATCTCCATCCCTACTTCCTTTAGCAACCTGGGATGCAAGCCATCTGGACCAGGTGACTTATTTACCCGAAGCATAGTCAGCATTTTTAGTACCTCCCCCCTCTCAATTTTTATCCTATCTATTGCCTCTACTCTTTCTGTTTCCATTGATATTTTGCCAGCCTCTATTTCCTTAACGAACACTGATATAAAGTACTCATTAAGTATATTAGCCTTGCCCTGTGCCTCTAAGCATATATGTCCCTTCTCTGTCCCTCAAAGGCCCTACACTCTTACTACACACTTACTATTTACATGCTGGTAGAAGATCTTTGGGTTCCCTTTTATGTTGACTGCCATTCTAGTTTCATATTCTCTCTTTGCCAGTCTTATTTTCCTCTTTACCTCCCCTTGATTTATTGTATATAGCCTGGTTCTCATTTGATGAGTTCACCTGACATGCATCATAAACCCTCTTTTTTTGTTTCATCATCATTTCTACCTCCCTCGTCAACCAAGGAGCCCTGTTCTTTGTTCCCCTACCTTTCACTCTTCCTGCCAGTTTTTAGTTCCATTCTACCCTGGCTAGATCCCTTCTCATTGTGTTGAAATTAGCCCTCTTCCAATCTAGACATTCTACCTTATTTTGTTCCTTGCCTTTCTGTATTACTCGTCCAAACCTTATGATATGATGATCACTGTTACCCAAATGTTCCCCCACAGACACTTGGTCCACTTGGCGCACCTCATTTCCCAGCACCAGATCCAGAAATGCCTCTTTTTTAGTTGGGTTGAGAACATACTGATTAAGGAAATTCTCCTTTACTCTAAAATTATCTCAATTGATACTTGGGTGATTAAAGTTCCCCAATATCACCACTCTATAGTTCTTGTACATCTCTGTGATTTCCCTGCAGATTTGCTCCTCTATCTCCCTCTCACTATTTGAAGGCCTATAGAATATCCCTAGTAGCTTGATCATACCCTTTTTGCTCCTCAACTCCCCCTTCAGGGTGCTCTGCAGCCGTTCAGTGACATCCTTGATCTTGGCACCAGGGAGGTAACATACCATCCTGGATACACATCTGCGGCTACAGAAACGTCTATCTGTTCCTGACTATTGAATCTACTATCGCTATCACTCTTACAGTCTTCCTTGTACCCCCCTGTGCAGCTGAGCCACCCGTGGTGCCATGGACTTGGCTGTGGCTGCACTCCCCAAATAAACCATCACTGTCATCAGTATGCAGAACTGAATACTGGTTGGACAGTGAGATGCACTCAGGAGTCTCCTGCACTACCTGCCTGTTCCTTCTTGACTGTCTGGTGGTCACCCATTCCTTCTCTGCCTGCATACTCTTAAGCTGTGAGGTGACCACATCTATAAACGTGTTATCCACAAAACTCTCAACCTGACAGGTGCACTGCAGTGATGCCAACTGCTGCTCAAGTTCTGAAACCCGGAGCTCAAGCTGCTGCAACTGATGACACGTCCTGCACATATGGTTATCCAGGACACGGGAAGTGAGCTGGAGTTCCCACATAGCACAGGATGTGCACTCCAGAGATTGGAGCAGCCCTGCCATTCCTCTATCTATTAGATAATTTGATAAATAAACCTTGGTAGTACAACTATACCCTGCTACCAATAAACCCTGCTGCTACTAATACTAATAATCATACCAATAGCAATAAACCTCACCAATAGTAATAACAACCTTACTACTGCTAATAATAAAGAATACTAATCTGCCTTACCTCTAATAGGAAACCCTACCAATACTAAAATGTTACCAATAGTAGTAACAAAGTGTTTTCTGACAACGCAGAGAATGCACAGAGCGATTGCCAATATCATCAGTGTGTCCGAACATTTGTCAGCTTGCCAGTATGAATCTGCGCATGCACGCACCAATGTTGCCACACAATGATGCCAGATGTAATGGCATCCAAACGTTGCCTCAACCCTCGATGGCTGCAACTGCTGCCTCCATTTCCCCCTCAACAGTACCCCACTTCAGCTGCTCAATTACCGTTCACCCCCCCCCCCCCACCCCATCACCACCCCTTGGACGCTCGCTCTCGGCCTCACCACTTGCTCGCTTGCCGCTTCCCCACCTCAGCCGATCGCTCTCTGCCATGCCGCCCAGAAAAGTGGCGGGGAGCGAGCTGCCAAGAGTGGAGCAAGTGGCCAAGCGGTGACAGGGTGCACAGGGAGCGAGCTGCCAAGATGGGGGAAGCGGCGAGGGTGGGAGCGAGTGGCCAGGATGGGGGGCAGGGGGAAGCGGGGAGTGGGCGGCTGAGAGGGCAAGTGGCGAGGTGGGGAGTGAGTGGCTGAGGGGAGGCAATGGCGAAGTGGGGAGGGAGCGAGAAGAGAGGCGTGATGGCAGGAGGGAGCGGGATACTGTTGGGGGTGGGATGGAGGCGGCGATTGCAGCTATTGAGGGGGTTTGGGTTTAATTCGTTTTTTGTGACAAATTGAGCAGTGCCATTTTTATTACTGGCAGCTGCCTGAGACATTGTAGACAGTGACGTTTCAGTCGATGAGGCTGCATTTCAACATGTGCCAGTACTGTGCCACCTAGTGGTTGCGCTGTCAGCAAGCGCAGCCCAACCTTAATAATCTCACCAATAGTAATAAACCTTACCTATAGTAATAACAATAACTAGAAAATACTCCCAGCCAATCTAGTAAGCTTTACTACTATTAGTAAACATTACCACTATGAATAAAACCTTACAGTTATTAAAATTACCTGAGTTTTGGAAGATACTCCCTGGCCAATCAACTACCTATTTTCCTGTAATGTCACACTTGGATTTCTCTCAGAATGCAGTTGATCTGCTCTGGAACCACAGTCTAATTCTTTTTTGAATGCTTTGATTGAACATGCCTGCACCCACTCTCAGGCAGTACATTCCAGATCTTAACCACTTGCTGTGTGAAAAGGTTTTGTCTTCATGTCACCATTACCTCTGTTGCCAATTACCAGTGTGTACCATTTACAAGATGCACTGCAGCAACTCACCAAGGCTCCATCAACAACACCTTCCAAACCCGAGACCTCTACCACCTAGAAGGACAAGAGCAGTAGACACATTGGAACACTGCTACCTGCAATTTCCCTTTCAAACCACACACCATCCTGACTTGCAACTATATCGCCGTTCCTTCGTTGTTGCTGGGTCAAAATCCTGGAACTCCCTTCCTAATAACACTGTGGGTGTACCTACACTAGCTGGACTGCAGCAGTTCAAAAAGGCAGCTCACCACCATCTTCTCAAGGGCAATTACAGATGGGCAATAAATGCTGGCCTGGTCAGCGATGCTCACGGTCACACATGAATAAAAAACGTTTCTATACGCTGAGGTATTTTGAATTTCATTGGGCTGGAATTTCAGGCTGGGGTCAGGAACTGGAAGTTGGGACCAGTTCAAGTTCTTGACACCATAAGGCATGTTCCTGACACACCTAACCAGATTTTTAAATGGCCAGGCCAATTAGTGGCAAGGAGCAGGCTTGCTATCCAATTAAGGACAGTAAGCAGGCTCCCAAGGCTGTAGGGCCAATGGAAGACCCTCCAGCGCCGATCCATCGGTGCCTTCTGAAGAAGGAGTCAGTTTTTAAAAATTAAAAATGGCTAGAGCTGCCTGGCCTTTATTGTGGAGGGGCAACGCACATGGAATGGCCAGCAACTGCAGCTGTGGCTGGCGGCCATGACTGGTGCAGGTGGTGTGTCCCTCGTGGGATGAGGCGCAGCCCCCTCACCCTTTTCCCAACGTAAGACCACTAGGTTTGCCTGGCTACGGTCCAGGCCAATGCCTCTCGCCCGCATTGCTGACTGGAAATCCCAATTGGCATGGGACAATTGGCTCTAATTGCTCTCAATGGTTGGCGGGTAGCTGTTTTGACCCCGACCCAGCCTCTCCAAAAATGGCTTGGTGTTGGGATTGTGGCCGAACCGACATGACGACCGGCAGCATGAAATTGCGGCCCACCCGCCTCCAATCCTGACCCTCAGCTTCTTTTAAAATCCAGCCCATTGTTTCAAAATCACAGTTCACTACGCTGACTGGTTTGTCAAACTGATGTTTTTATGTTGCAAGAGACATTGCATTCATCTTCATGACACTACTTTGCATTAATTGATGTTATTTTCTCCTAGTTACTGTGATATTCTAATTGAACGAGAGGTACTGATGCAGAAGTATATTCATCTGGTTCAGATAGTGGAAACGGAGAAAATTGCAGCCCATCAGCTCCGGCAACAACTTGAGGATCAGGACACTGAAATTGAGAGATTGAAAGCTGAGGTGTGTTATTCAAATAATCAGAAACGTCTCTTATTTTTCTTTTTCATGTACTCGTGCTTTTTAACCTCTGCATCTTGCTTTGCTCAGATCTATGACACACTATACCTAATGGCTTTACCGCATGCAGTACTCGTAGATCTTCAGCATTTATAACATAGAAACATAGAAAATAGGAGCAGAAGTAGGCCATTCAGCCCTTCGAGCCTGCTCCACCATTCATTATCATTTATTTATTTAGAGATACAGCACTGAAACAGGCCCTTCGGCCCACCGAGTCTGCGCCGACCATCAACCACCCATTTATACTAATCCTACACTAATTCCATATTTCTACCACATCCCCACCTGTCCCTATATTTCCCTATCACCTACCTATACTAGGGGCTATTTATAATGGCCAATTTACCTATCAACCTGCAAGTCTTTGGCATGTGGGAGGAAACCGAAGCACCCGGAGGAAACCCATGCAGACACAGGGAGAACTTGCAAACTCCACACAGGCAGTACCCAGAATTGAACCCGGGTCGCTGGAGCTGTGAGGCTGCAGTGCTAACCACTGCGCCACAGTGCCGCCCATCATCATGGCTGATCATCCAACTCAGTAGCCTGTTCCTGCTTTTGCCCCATACCCTTTGATCACTTTAGACACAAGAGCTATATCTAACTCCTTTTTGAAAACATACAATGTTTTGGCCTCAACTGCTTTCTGTGGTAGAGAATTCCACAGGTTCACCACTCTCTGGGTGAAGAAATTTCTCCTCATCTCAGTCCTGAAAGGTTTACCCCATATCCTTAGACTATGATCCCTGGTTCTGGACTCCCCCACCATCGGGAACATCCTTCTTGCATCTACCCTGTCAAGTCCTGTTAGAATTTTATAGGTTTCTATGAGATCCCCCCTCACTCTTCTGAACTCCAGCGAATATAATCCTAACCGACTCAATCTCTCCTCATACGTCAGTCTTGCCATCCTAGGAATCAGTCTGGTAAACCTTTGCTGCACTCCCTCTATAGCAAGAACATCCTTCCTCAGATAAGGAGACCAAAACTGCACACAATATTCCTGGTGTGGCCTTACCAAGGCCCTGTATAATTGCAGCAAGACATCCCTGCCCCTGCTCCTGTACTCGAATCCAATCGCTATGAAGGCCAACATACCATTTGCCTTTTTTACTGCCTGTTGCACCTGAATACATACCTTCAGCGACTGGTGTACGAGAACACCCAGGTCTTGCTGCATATTCCCCTCTCTCAGTTTATAGCCGTTCAGATAATAATCTTCCCTCCTGTTTTTGCTACCAAAGTGGATAACCTCACATTTATCCACATTATACTGCATCTGCCATGCATTAGCCCACTCACTCAACTTGTCCAAATCACCCTGAAGCCTCTCTACATCCTCCTCACAACACACCCTCCTACCCAGTTTTGTGTCATCTGTAAATTTGGAGATATTACATTTAGTTCCCTCATCTAAATCATTAATATATATTGTGAATAGCTGGGGTCCTAGCACCGATCCCTGCGGTACCCCACTAGTCACTGCCTGCCATTTGGAAAAAGACCCATTCATCCCTACTCTTTGTTTCCTGTCCGCCAACCAATTTTCTATCCATCGCAATACACTACCCCCAATCCCATGCATTTTAATTTTCCATGCTAATCTCTTATGTGGGACTTTGTCAAAAGCCTTCTGAAAATCCAAATAAAGCACATCCACTGGCTCCCCTCCATCAACTCTACTGGTTACATCCTCGAAGATTTCTAGTAGATTTGTCAAGCATGATTTCCCTTTTGTAAATCCATGCTGACTCTGCCTGATTCTACCACTGTTCTCTAAGTGCTCTGCTATAAAATCTTAGATAATGGACTCTAGCATTTTCCCCACTACTGACATCAGGCTGACTGGTCTATAATTCCCTACTTTCTCTCTACCTCCCTTTTTCAATAGTGGGGTTACATTAGCTACCCTCCAATTTGTAGGAACTGTTCCAGAGTCTGTAGAATCTTGGAAGATGACCACCAATGCATCCACTATTTCTAGGGCCACATCCTTAAGGACTCTGGGATGCAGATTATCAGGCCCTGGGAATTTATCGGCCTTCAATCCCATCAATTTCCCCAGCACCATTTCTCTACTAATACTGATTTCTTTCAGTTCCTCTCTCTCACTAAGCCCTGTGTTCCCCAACATTTCTGGTATGATATTTGTGTCCTCCTTTGTGAAGACAGAACCAAAGTATGCATTTGGTTGGTCAGCCATTTCTTTATTCCCCATAATAAAATCCCCTGTTTCTGACTGTAAGGGACCTACATTTGTCTTCACCAATCTTTTTCTCTTCACATACCTATAGACATACCTATAGACCTATATAACAACATAAGTCCATTCAATTGAATGGTGATGAGGATGGGTTGAGTAAAACTAAATACTCCCGCTAAGGTCTAAACTAAGAGCTTGATTCACTTGGCTTTGTTTTTGATTTGAAGAACTGAATTTCAGTCTGAAGCTCAATCTGAAGGTTCAAGCTCAGTCTCGTTACCCAAGTCTTGTTATCCAAGTCACTCAACTAACAGGGTACAATCATGTGTCTTATGTTGTGATAGGAACTTAGGAACAAAAGTAGACCATTTAGCGCCTTGAGCCTGTTCCATCATTCAATGGGAATCATGTCTGATCTATGACCTAACTCCATATACCTGCCTTTGCCCCATTGCTTTAGGTTAATAAAAATAGCGAAGAAATGTAAGAAGATATGCGTGAAAAGATGAGCGTTTGCTGAAGAATGCCTAATGGCTTTGCACATACATTCTGACGTGTTTTGACATATTGTTTCTAATATATTTTGAAGGGAGATTCCGCCCCAAACCAAAATAATAATGAGAAATAAAGACACATAATACTGGACATGCACAGCAGATCAGCCAGCATCTGAAAGAGAGATAAAGACAACAAAAAAAATGCAAATGCTCTTCTTAAAAATGGTACACCCAAAATATTAATCTGCTGTGACGGCTTATAGATGCTGTCTGACCTGCTGTGTATTTTCAGCATTTTGTTTTCCTGAGCGACTTAGTTCATGTATTGAATGGGACCCTTCATCAGAAAATAATGTTCAAAAGTGAATAGCAGAAATTTCAATTCACATGACTGGGTATATTTTACTAATACGAACAAAAACTGTGCTAGTCAAAAATGGGGAAACTAATTTTATACTCACCCTGACTTCTCCAACATTAAATATTGCCCAATATTTTTGAAAACTTTCATTATTAATTTGATTAGTAGAAACTTTGAAAATCATTTGAAATAATGTTTCCTTTATTAAATAGTTCAATATCATGTAACTGCCCTAAATGTTGCTGTATTTGTTGTATTGATCTGCTCAATGGATGGAATTATCAGCCTAAGGGACAAATATGAGGAACACAAGATTGATAATGATCGGGTCACCAGAAAAGATAGTTCCACAAAAATGGCTTGCAATGTAAAAGTGGCAGCTGCTATGTTGGAGTATTGACTCTGAGTGAACTTTCGTGCTAATGAAAACAGTGAATCATCTGAATTAATACTCTGTTTAGTCTCCTGACAGCAATCTGGATATCCAGTGACATCATAAACCAACAGTCCAGTGCAGAGTTTCATTAGCAACAAAAGCGCAATATAAATTTAACAATTCAAGTTTTATGCTCAGTATCTTAAACTTGCAAAGATTCTACACTATTCTGAGAGGCCAAGGAAAATAGGATTGATTAGATGAAAGTGTTGAGACGATGCTGTAAGTACAGCATTTTTGCAATAGTAATAGCGGCATCTGTACTAGTTGTGGTGTTTTACATCATAATTAGCAGCACCGTTGAGAAAAAGTCAGGAATTCTACAGAAACAGTAAGCTTAATAAGGTGTAAAATGCTCCATTCAATCAAATGTAGCTAAATTGTACTAATTCCTAGAGTCTGTAATAATGAAGCAGCCCATGTCCATATGCAGCAAGACCTGGACAACATCCAGGCTTGGGCTGATAAGTAGCAAGTAACATTCGTGCCACACAAGTGCCAGGACATGACCATCTCAAATAAGAGAAAATCTAACCATCTCCCCTTGACGTTCAATGGCATTACCACCACTGAATCCCCCACTATCAACATCCTGGGGGTCACCATTGACCAGAAACTGAACTGGACCAGCCACATAAATGGTGTGGCTACAACAGCAGGTCAGATGCTGGGAATTCTGTGGTGAGTAACTCACCTCCTGTCCCCCCATTGCCTGTCCACCATCTGCAAGACACAAGTCAGGAGTGTGATGGAATACTCTCCACTTGCCTGGATGAGTGCAGCTCCAACAAGACTCAAGAAGCTCAACACCATCCAGGGCAAAGCAGCCTGCTTGATTGGCACCCCATCCACCACCTTCAACATTCACTCCCTTCACCACTGACGCAGAGTTGTAGCAGTGTGTACCATATGCAAGATGCACGACAGCAACTCACCAAGGCTCCTTTGACAGCCCCTTCCAAACCCACAACCTCTACCACAAGGGCTGCAGATGCATGGGAACACCACCACCTGCAAGTTCCCCTTCAAGCCACACACCATCCTGACTTGGAACTATATCACCGTTCCCTCACTGTCGCTGCGTCAAAATCCTGAAACTCCCTTCCTAACAGCACTGTGGGTGTACCTACCTCACATAGACTGCAGCGGTTCAAGAAGGCAGCTCACCACCACCTTCTTAAGGGCAATTAGGGATGGGCAAAAAATGCTGGCCTGGCCAGCGACACCCACACCCCGGGAATGAATAATAAAAAAAAAATGACTGATTGTTTTACCCTGGTCCACCTCAATTCTGATTGCCCAGCACTCTGAGGCTTTTGGTTTTAATTTTCCACAAAAGAACTGTCTCAGGAAAGAACATGCTTTGAATCCAAGTTCAATGTACCTGGTAGTACATTCAACAAGTCAACTGTTCAGATAGCAGTCTGCACACATGCAGTTCATCACAATACAAGCCATTTGGTCCAATATGTCTGCCTGGGCATTTACCCTCCACAAGAGCGAATAGTTCTGATCACTTTTACTCAAAATGTTCCAATACCTTTCATTCACTTTCCCTTATCCACTTGAATGCAATCCTACCTTGACCATTGACATGGGGGGATTTTATGCTCACCCCCACAGCAAGTTTGGAGGTGGGGAGAGCATTTAATCAGGCGAGATGGTGGGGGGAGGGGGGAAACAGCCGCTACCTTCTTGCCTCCATCCCAATTAATTCCGTGGCCAATTAACCCATATGGTTTTTGTTGACATGCCCCCCATTCTGCCTCCACCAGTATTATCCCAGTGACAGTGGGCCTGTCACCATGTGGGGAGCACGTCTAGCAAAACCGTATGGGTTGCTTGCCAGCTTTGGGGGTGGGGTGTCCGTTGTTAAAAGGTACAGTGCCTGATTGGGAGACCAGCATCAGCAAGGGTTGGCAGCAGCGGCCGCTGAGAGTCATTCCCCCTACCCTTGCTGCAGCCCCCTACAATCTCCTCCCCCATGACCGAGAAATCCCTTCTGCCCTGACTCACCTGTGGCCTGGGTGCAGGGTCTCAGGTGAGTCCATTACCGGCAGCAGCCACCACCACTGCTCAGTAAAAGAGATGCTGGCCTCTGATTGGCCAGCAATTCTCAGCAGGTGGGACTTCTGTCACCGGGTCCTAGGGAAGGCCCACCGCTGTCCACTTAAGTGCCCTAATTGGCACGTAATGTGGCAGAGGCGGCGACTTGGGGCTCTCGCCGACACTTTAGCTGGTAGCCGAGACTTCCTGTCACCTACATAAAATCTCCCTCATCGGTCGGGATTTTACAAAGTTCCCAACGTCAGGCTCTGTGGCGGAGGGGACCGGAATATTGTTCTGGCAGCGGCCTGCCATGGAGCCCAAGGCTGGGAGGACTGAGCCCGATCATCCCAGCGGCAACGAGGTTCCGTAGTGGCCCCCCTGCCACTGGGCGATGGGACCTGGATTACCATATTTAAATCATTGACATGAATAGATTTAAGTAAAATTAAAAGCAATCTTACCCCCGGGCCCCGATCTTCTGAGCGGCGGCCGGCACTCTCACGCCTTCACTTTCCCGTCTAAGGAAGGACCAATGTGGTGGGAAAGGGGGTGCTTATGATTTTTAATGCAGTGGGGGGTGGCAGGGGGAACAGGGTCAAATTTTCATCACTAGTGTTGGGGATGGTGGAAAGGGGTGACCTCTGCATTTTGTTCAGTTTGGCAGGCGGGAAGATCATGTTTGAAAGGTAAGTGTTTTGGTGCGGGAGGAAGGCAAATACTGAATTTTATTGTTATGGGGGGGGCAGATTTTTGATTGGAACAGTGGGGTGGGTGGGGGGGGGGTGCGGTATAACTTCAAAAGTATAAATTATCCGGCAGGGCTGGCTGCCCTTTAAAAATGGCACCAGCGCCTGCGCTTAGGCAGCTGATGCCATTGCCAGTGTTGGAGAGCCTGCCCCTCCATGTGATTGGGGGGGTGGTGGGGAGGGGGTGCAGGCCGACCAGCGTGTTTAAATTAGTCGCCGCACACAATATCGCAGAGGCTTGGTGGAGCAGGGCCAGCACACTCTGCGGCGGGCATATAAAATCCAGCCCACAGTTTCTGCTTCAGTCACTAACCCTGGAAGTGAATTCCACCGCCTCATGAGTCTCCTGTCACAAAGCTTCTCCTGCTTTCTGTTCTAAATCTATTACATTTAATCTTGTATCTATGACTCTTCAGCCTAGACCCCTCAACTGCTGGAAACATTCATTGAAATTGATCAATAACAGACTGTTTTCATAAAGAGCAGATTTAAATAGGTGAGAAGTGTTATTTTTAATCGAATGCAGCTAAATATGATTTGTAATACTTAATCACTCATTGAAATGATTCATTGAAATTGATCGATAGCAGACTCTTCATTCAATAGCAGATTTAACAATGCACAAAATGCTGTTTAATCCCTGTAACAACTCAAATGCATGAGCCTTTGTTGAACATTTTAATGGTAGAAAGAGCAGAAAATATCCTGTAAATTTGGAAGCAAAGGAGCAATAACATTGCATCCAAGATACTGCTGCAATGTTCTACTGAGAAAGATCTACAGTTGTAATAAATGATCCAGTAAGTACCAGGGCTGATCAACTATAGCTGCACAGCCTAAGAATTTACCTAAGAGACATATCCACTGCTATTATAATTATTATTCTTTTGTTACTAAGATTGTTGCCGTGAACAAGACTAAAGAACGGATGCGCCCTTACCAAGGAAATCCAGAGGATGAAGACCCAGACATTAAAAAGATTAAAAAGGTAATATAAGAATGAATGAAACTACTAATGTACAGAATTTTTATTAAAAACTGAAGCACAATGGCATTATGGTTCCTCAGTCACTTCAAATGATGCTATGAATCTAGTGGCCTGAATATTCTGCTGAAGAGGTGATTATTTTCTGAACAAGTCATTATTTGATATCATCTCCATGTAGTATTTTTATGCTGTCACATCTAATTACTGGAAGTTTTCTTTGCTTGAATATTCATTTGTAGAGGTGATTTAAAACATACCGAGAATTGGAAATGTATCAAATGGTTCGAGACTCTTTGCCTGGAAGTCTTAGCAACATGTCCCCTCCCACAGGAGGGGATAGGTTGATGCAATTCAAAGCACAGCAGCTGTACAGAATGTGTGACCCAACCTAAAAACAGCATTAGAAAAGGTCGGATAGCCCTATCTGGCAGTTGGGACAAACTGTCTGTTCACCGCACTCTGTTGATCTATTTCATGCCACCTCAAAATATCAAATCCATAAATTAAGACCCTTAAGTTAGCTAGTTAGCCCCAGGATGGAAGAGTAGCAAGGCAAGGAACCAATGGACTTTCTACTATTACTTTCTCTGGAAAACTTGTTACCATCCCAAGAAGACTAATCCAACTCTCTAAATTTTCATGTTTGTACATCCTTAAAGTCCAAACACATTTAAGATCAATCGGGAGGCATGTGTATGCAAAACATGAGTCACAGGTTTGCTGCCCAAAGAATCACCTTTAAGGTGTGAAGACCTTAGTCACATCTAATACTCTGAGATGTCTTTTTGTGCATGAGGAATACTGTAGAATATATGGTGTGGTTATTGAATGGAAGTTGTTGGCTGGCGGATAACTCTGGAATACATCTTCGGGATGTATTATTAAGTTTTCTTTGCTCCCATTAAATGTCACCCTCATTGCTGACTGGTCTTATTGTATGTGTAGGCAAAGGAATACTAAGCTAAAACAATAGTTTGAGATTGCTGAACCTTGCATAGGAAATACCTGACTCTGTATTTTCCAGAAATTACTGGACTATAGACAATATCAATGGATGAACAGTTAACGGGCTTTATGATGCACCTCTGTCTACTATTTTAATACAGGACCATTTATGTTAAATGGGTTAATACCTCTGAACAAATTATTGACAGATGAATGCTTAACATTCGTCTGTTACTGTCACCAAACAATAATTTCTGGGATATAGACAGTATTTATGTTTCTTTCAAAGAGACCTGCTGTGGTGTTCTTTTTAAATTTATATGTTTTATGTTAAATTTTTAATATTTTTAAATAAGTGATGGTAATGAACTGTTATCCATTCCTGCTCTGTCTCTTGCTTCCTCATCCTTAATTAATCTTCAGAATTTCTTGTTGTTGATTTGTGTGCCCTTTCCTTGATTTCTCTGACCTTTCTCCCCATGATCATGAAATCTCTTGTTGCTTTGGAATATTGTTTGCTAATCTGAGAGTCTTTCTGCTACAAAAGGCCCTCTAGCCATTGAACCAGGATTCTTTGAACCCTATACAGTTTTCCAGTGCTTCTTCACTTGAATCCTTTTATCGCCCCGGACCTCCATTCTCATAGAAATATAATCCTCAGTATGTTGAAATTTTCAGTGTTGACATTGTTACATTTGGGCTTTAAGGGAATGTACAAAAATGGGCGTGATCGTTGATAAAGGAAGTGATGTCACACAACGTGTGACCTTGCACTTGTAGCACGTGGATCCCTCGACTAGACATGCCTCGTGGGCTCTCCTGTAATCTATCTGTAACAGTCCTAGTCTTCAAATAAAAGAACCTACCTTATTCATACGAGTCATCTCAGTCTGATTGGTAAGTGTGTGCTCAGCAAGCAAGGGACACAACAGGCATCTGCATTTATTTCTACTCAGATCCCTTTTACTGGAAGGACTGCACATACTGGGCTGTGAAGTAACCAGCCATTGGGAAGCACAATTTGGGCCAGTTACATAGAATTACATAGAATTTACAGTGTAGAAATAGAATATTTGGCCAAACTGGCCTGTAGCCATCTTCCACTCTATTTCATTGAACCCTATCAGCATTGCTGGATCAGGTTGAATCTGGTTTTGATATTTATTTTCTCTTGTTTATATATGCCATTTCAAGAACTGATAAGACTCATCCAGCCAACAAATAAGTTTAAGAGCCTTTGGTTTTTAGGTTGGGAAAGTCAATTGTCTTCATGAAAAAGTGTTTTGTGATCCTTTTTTATTTCAGAAGAACTAAGGAGCTCTGCATCATATTTGTCAGTGTAACATTACACTCAAATGATGCATTTGAACATGATTTGCATCATTGCATTGTTAATAAATAGACAAAAGTTTGACAAACACTTTGGGGGTGAAGTGGGTCTTGGGTGGGGCTGCAAAACAGGCAATAGTGCATTGTTATCCTGTTTTACACTCGCCTGACTTTCTTCGTTTTTGCATTGTGGAGTGTAAAACGAGCTGCCAATACCATCACCTGTTTTGTGGTACTGTCCAAGATGAATTTCACCACACAAAGTCTTTGCCAAATCTTTAAGACAACTTGGTGTATGAAGCTACAAATGTGGAAAACATGCAGAGCAGTTATATGAGGTGATTGGAATCACACCTGTCATTGCACTAATATTCAAACAGATTGCTTTCAATCTCGTCACCATGTTTATTGAATCCATTCACAGTATGGTATCAGTAATCAGGAGGAGACTAGTGTTATATCTACAAAATCACATGCATGGGCATGCATAAGAAGAAAATTACCATTTTTATTTAAGTGCATTTAACAAGCTAGTTTAGAAATATTAGTTAACATATAAAAGGTAATTTTATAATGTCTGTTGTTAGCAGGGACCCTTGCCCATCTTGTGTGCATATGGGAAACACAAAGAACAAAGAAAATTACAGCACAGGAACAGGCCCTTCGGCCCTCCAAGCCTACGCCGATCCAAATCCTCTATCTAAACCTGTCGCCTATTTTCTAAGGGTCTGTATCTCTTTACTTCCTGCCCATTCATGTATCTGTCTAGATACATCTTAAAAGACGCTATCGTGCCCGCGTCTACCACCTCCGCTGGCAACGCGTTCCATGCACCCACCACCCTCTGCGTAAAGAAATTTCCACGCATATCCCCCCTAAACTTTTCCCCTTTCACTTTGAACTCGTGTCCCCTTGTAACTGAATCCCCCACTCTGGGAAAAAGCTTCTTGCTATCCACCCTGTCTATACCTCTCATGATTTTGTACACCTCAATCAGGTCCCCCCTCAACCTCCGTCTTTCTAATGAAAATAATCCTAATCTACTCAACCTCTCTTCATAGCTAGCGCCCTCCATACCAGGCAACATCCTGGTGAATCTCCTCTGCACCCTCTCCAAAGCATCCACATCCTTTTGGTAATGTGGCGACCAGAACTGCATGCAGTATTCCAATTGTGGCCGAACCAAAGTCCTATACAACTGTAACATGACCTGCCAACTCTTGTACTCAATACCCCGTCCGATGAAGGAAAGCATGCCGTATGCCTTCTTGACCACTCTATTGACCTGCGTTGCCACCTTCAGGGAACAATGGACCTGAACACCCAAATCTCTCTGTACATCAATTTTCCCCAGGACTTTTCCATTTACTGTATAGTTCACTTTTGAATTGGATCTTCCAAAATGCATCACCTCGCATTTGCCCTGATTGAACTCCATCTGCCATTTCTCTGACCAACTCTCCAACCTATCTATATTCTGCTGTATTCTCTGACAGTCCCCTTCAGTATCTGCTACTCCACCAATCTTAGTGTCGTCTGCAAACTTGCTAATCAGACCACCTATACTTTCCTCCAAATCATTTATGTATATCACAAACAAATTTGGGCACATGTTGCCCACATTTGACAGATCATTTGCAGCATACACTTGAATTTCTGATATGTCCTGCTGCCAGGTGAGGCTCACCTCTAGCAGCATGGGTTTGTTAAATTGCTTCATATGTCTTCTATACAAAGATACAAAGTAGACCCAAGCATGACTTGCTGTTATATAGTGCCTTTAATGTAAAAAAAAAAGTGTTCTACATGCATGAAGTTTGATCTGAGTCAAGAAGGAAGGGCTGGCCAGGGGCCAAAGATGAATTTTGAAAACATTCTTAGAAGGCGTAGCAAGGGGTGTAGAGACTTGGGACAGAGGTGGTTAAAGGCTCTGCCACTAATGATGTATCGAATGGAGGCATTTTGAACAAGTTAGAGTTAATGGAGGGTAGCGAAGGAGAGGCCAGCAGAGAGAGGATTAGAGTAGGTGAACCCAGAAGTAACAAAAGCTTAGGGTAGCAGTGATGGAACTGAAGTTGGGGCAGAGGAATGCAGTGCTGCAGAGGTGCAAATAAGTATTTTTTTGATGGCTAGGATATGGGGTTTAAGCTCAGGGTTATAATAGGATGCTAAGATTGCTAATGGTCTACTTCAGCCCAAGAAAGTGAAGTCAGTGGGAAGGTGCACTTTGTAACACAAGGATGAAACAGTGACTTGTCCAGGACTTGATGTCAATCAACCAGTCTAATTTCATGGAGGCAATCAAGGGACAGGAGAAGTGGTAGAAAGGTACATCTCAGTATCACCAGTATACATGTGACAGCAGTTCCTGTGTCTTTGGATGTTGTTACTGATGCGGTGGGGAAATGAGCGTACCTTCTGTCTGCACCCTCACTCCCCCATCCCATGTTCTGACAGCAGTTCAGGGGTGTGGGGATGGGAGAGCAACTTCAGGAATTCCAGCCAGCATGCCACTCTTAGGCCCAGTGGATCCAGAGTCTGCTGAGAGCAGGTATGGTTTCTGTACTGGGCCTTCCAAAAGCCCAATGAGATTACTGACCAAAATGAATCGACCTGAGAGAGGATTGATTATCTCTGAATGCAGGCCTTCATTTCCCTGCAGGGAAGAGTTTTAACAAAATGACTACCTCTTTGATCACTTAAGGGCCTGAGGCTCATCATTGCTCTGATTTTCCACCAGCACTTCCAAGAAAACAACTCTGTTGCACCTCTTCAGGTGCAGGCTGCCCACCGCAAATACTAAAAGGATGTAGCCCAAGGATTTGGAACAGGGTTAATGGTCCGTGCAATCCCTCCCTGTTACACTTCCGACGGCAAAGTGGGATCCCAGCAATCTCTGGTCCCAAGTTTTTTTAACAGTTACCGGACGAACATTTTCCCACTGACTGTGCATGGATAGACAGATCATTCAATAATAAGACTGCTCAGTTCAAAACTGGAAGGGCAGCAACCCTGTTTTTAATAGGTTTCTTAACTACTGTGTAACTATTGGCTATACATCGAACTCCGAATAGTCTCCTAATGTTAATATGGCTGCATCCCAATAAGGCACACACATGCTCCAGAAGCATGGAAGGGATAATGTGCTGCTACCATATAAAGTGGCACATACCAAAGATGATACATGGTGAAATATGGAATATAGAACAAGCTGCATTGATGTACACCGCAAAATAATTTAGTCCCAAATAACTTTACAAATAACTTTGAGCATATCCAGATTGGTTTCTGATGAAGATGTTTCCCCTGATTGGGGAGTCTAGAACCAGGGGACACAATTTCAAAATAAAGGGGAAGCCACTTAGGACAGAGATGAGGAGAAATTTCTTTACTCAGAGGGTTGTGAATCTTTGGAATTCTCTACCCCAGAGGGCTGTGGAAGCTCAGTCATTGAGTATATTTAAAGCAGAGATTGGCAGATTTCTAAATACCAATGACATAAGGGCATATGGGGATAGTGTGGGAAAAAGGCATTGAAGTGGATGGGCGGCACAGTGGGGCAGTGGTTAGCACCACAGCCTCACAGCTCCAGCGACCTGGGTTCAATTCTGGGTACTGCCTGTGTGGAGTTTGCAAGTTCTCCCTGTGTCTGCGTGGGTTTTCGCCGGGTACTCCGGTTTCCTCCCACCACCAAAAGACTTGCAGATTGGCCGTTATAAATTGCCCCTAGTATAGGTAGGTGGTAGGAGAATATAGGGGCAGGTGGGGATATGGTAGGAATGTGGGATTAGTGTAGGATCAGTATAAATGGGTGGTTGATGGTCGGCACAGACTCGGTGGGCCGAAGGGCCTGTTTCAGTGCTGTATCTCTAAATAAAAAATAAATCAGCCATGATCATATTGAATGGCGGGGCAGGCTTGATGGGCTGAATGGCCTTCTCCTGCTCCTATGTTCCTATGAAAATAAAGCAGGCTATTTAGATACAAATGGCATTTGCTTTCTTCCATCAAATGTGAGACATGGAGAAGTCTACTGCACTAGATTGGTTAGCACTCCATCTAGTGGGTCAAATATTATTGCAGCATTTTCCATTTATTGTTAATACATTTGGGGTGAAATTGATCGACATCAGCAGCCTGAAACCGGCTGGTGGCAAATCTTTTCACCGCACCCAATCCTTTTTCCACTGAAGTTCACAGGACGACAGTTCAAACTCATTGTGGAGACTCGTTTTCTAATCTCACTGTCGTTCTTAACTTGGTTTGAAATTGCAAATCTTGGCAATATTTTCCAAGTCAATGGAAAATAAAAACCGGTGCAGTGTATAACAAGCTGCAGATTTGCAACAAGCACGTTTCGCACTTCTGGCGTCGACTAATTTCACCCTTTCTATATTTAGCAAGAGTCACAACAAGCCATGGAATGATTTATTAAGATCTAATGTTGCATATCATCAACTGTATCCTTGACTTATAAAAATTGTGCTTTACATGACTTCACAGTGTAATCAAAATAGCTCCTAAATCACTTTGAATTTATCGAGGAGACATTGAATCACTTATTTGAATCTGGATCCTCTAAGATAGTAGAGATGAAATTCAGACAGAGGCATTAAATGTTTCCGCACTGGTATCCACAAGTTAATTCAAGGGTCATCGTCATTAAATATAAATCTTACTGTTCCAGTCAGTGAACAGTAATGGTAACACATGTATTGTTCTCGCCCTTGTATAATTACCCATTGTGTCCCAAGACAAGGAGGCTGAAGAAGAAGAAGATAATCAGAATATATTTAAAATATATTTTTGCACATTAAATTCTGTTCACTCATGCTTCTTTGAGCTATGAAATATTAATCAGAAGTTGAACAGCGCACTGAATTTTTCACTGGGAATTGGCTCAAGTTTTCTCACGATCGGCTGCAGTAACTTCGATGGAATGTCAATGGAAACTCCCATTGAGAATTTTCTGCGACCTCTCCCGCTCCTCTGCTGTAGCGTTGGTGAATGTGACGTGTGGTGCACATTCGCTATAGGTGCATCGTGTCTCAGTAATCACCTTGGGATTTGTCATGCGACTCATCAGTTGATTCCTTTGTTCTTTCTCCCTGTCTATCTCTCTCCCTCCCCTAGTGATCCGGTAAGCAGCAAACACTTGCAGCTCCTGAAACTACTGTAAGTTAACTTGTTATTTTTATATGTGTAAATAAAATGTTGATACTCTTTATAACAGCTCATGGCTATGCCTACTGTTATGGACAAATGGTGGCAGCAGTGGTAGTGATTGTTCAAAGTGACTTTGGAGACTTAAACAAGGCTATCAAGTGAATGCATTATCCTCTACCAATGAAGATGCAGATATATGCCTACACCGTGCCAAAGTCTTCACCATTCGCTATGCCCAAAATGGGTTGTGGCACGTGAGTCTCGATGAACAGTGGTCATATCTTACAATATTCCACATGCCTTTTGGATGATACCACTGGAAACATATGCCATTTAGGATCAGTTCAGTGCCAGAAGTTTTACAGCAAAAGATGAATGAGCTAGTGGAAGGACTACAGCGGATAGAGGTAATTGCAGATGATTTTGTGACATTTGGTTTTGAAGAAATTCTTGAAGTAACGATTTCAGACGTTGCTAAAACCTAGAAGCTTTCCTACATCAATGCAATGATTGTGGAGTCGTGTTAAACCATGAAATGCCGTAAGCCAGAGGTTCGTTTTATTGGACACATTGATGCATGACGAGGACTTTATGTAGATCCAGTCAAAGTTAAAGTGGCTTTGGAGATGCCATCACTGCCTGATGCAACAGGGATCCAGTGACTGCTTAGACTTTCTGAAAACAAAAGGGCAGTAACGGGGGATTTCAACTATCTAATATTAACTGAGATAGATTCAGTGTACAAGGTACAGAGGGAACGGAATTCTTAAAATATATTCAGGACAACTTTATTTCAGTCAGTGCACAGCAAGCCCAACAAGAGCAAGGGTAGTACTGGATTTAGTTTTAGGAATGAAGCTGGGCAGGTGGAAGGGGTATCAGTGGGAGAGCATTTTACGGGTAGTGATCGTAATTCAGTTAGATTTAAAGTAGTTATGGAAAAGGATAATGATAGACTAAGAGTAAAAGCTTTAAATTGGGGAAAGGCCAACTTTACTAAGCTGAAATGTGATTTGGCAAAAGTGGACGAGAAACAGCTACTTGAAGGTCAGTGTCAGAACAATGTGAGGTATTCAAAGAAGAGCTAAAAAGAGTTCAGAACAAACCTATTCCCTGAAAGAAAAAGGGTGGGACTCTCAAATCTAGACCTCCCTGAATGTCATAGAGGATATAGAATAGGATAAGGCAAAAAAAAGCTTACGTCAGATGCCAAAATGTCTATACTGCAGAAAGCCTACACAGTATAGAAAGTGTAGGGGTGAAATTAAAAAGGAAATTAGAAAATCAAAGAGAGGACATGAAAAAATATTGGCAAGTAAAATCAAGAAAAACCCAAAGATGTTTTATAAATACGTAAAGAGCAAGAGAATAACTAAGGAAAGAGTGAGGCCAATTAGAGAGCAAAAAGTTAACATGTGTGTGGAGGCAGAAGACATGGGCATGGATCTTAATGAATATTTTGCATCCGTTTTCACAAGAGAGAGGGATGAAGCAGACATTGTAGTTAAGGAGGAGGAGTGTGAAATATTGGATGGGATAAACATAGTAATGGAGGAAATATTAAGGTGTTTAGCATCCTTGAAAGTGGATAAATCTATAGGCCTCGATGAAAAATTCCTACGCTGCTGGGAAGCAAGGAAAGAAATAGCAGAGGCTCTGACCATCATTTTCCAATCCTCTCTGGCTACAGACATGGTGCTGGAGGACTGCTAACGTTTTACTGTTGTTTAAAAAGGGAGAAAGGGATAAACTGAGTAATACAGATCAATCAACCTAACCTCGGTGGTGGGTAAATGATAGAAAAAATTCTGAGAAACAGTATAAATCATCAATTAGAGAGGCCTGAATTAATCAAGGGCAGTCAGCATGGATTTGGATTAACAAAAGGTTGTGTCTGGCCAACTTGACTGAAATTTTTAAGGAAGTAACAAGGAGGGTTGATGAGGGTAACACATTTGATATGGCCTACATGGATTTTATCAAGGTTTTTGACAAGGTCCCATATGGGGGACTGGTCCAAAAATTAAAAGCTCATAGGATCCAAGGACAAGTGACAAAGGGTGATGCTCGACGGCTGTTTTTGTGATTGAAAGGCTGTTTCCAATGGGATTCCGCTGGGCTCTCTACTGGGACCTTTGGTATTCGTGGTGTATATCAATGATTTAGACTTAAATGAAGGGGGATGATTAAGAAGTTTGCAGGTGATTTGAAAATTTGCCATGTTGATAGTAAGGAAGAAAGCAATAGACTACAGGAAGATATCAATGGATTGTCAGGTGGGCAGAAAAATGGCAAATGAAATTCAATCTGGAGAAGTGTGAGGTAATATATTTGGGAGGACAAGCAAGGTAAGGGAATACACAATAAGTGGTAGGATTCTGAGAAATGTAGAGGAACAAAGGGACCTTGAAGCGCATGTCTACAGATCCCTGAAGGTAGCAGGACAGGTAGATAAGATAGCCAAAGAAGGCATATACGATACTTTCCTTTATTGGCTGAGGCCTAGAGTATAAGAGCAGGGAGGTTATGCTAGAACTGTATAAAACATGAGTTAGACTGCAGCAAAAGTACTCTGTACAGTTCTGGTCACCACATTATCAGAAGGATGTGATCACACTCGAGATGTTACAAGCTAGATTTATGGGGATGTTGCAAGGAATGGAGAATTTTAGCTACAAGGAAAGATTGGATAGGCTGGGTTTGTTTTCCTGGAACAGAGGAGGCTGAGGAGAGAATTAATTGAGGTGTATAAAATTATGAGGAGCCTAGATAGAGTGGATAGGAAGGACCTGCTTACCTTCATAGAAGCCAATAACGAGAGGCCATAAATTTAAATTAATTGGTAGGAGGATTAGAGGGGAGTTGAGGAGTGATATTTTTTCACCCACAGGGTGGTGGGGATCTGGAACTTATTGGCTGAAAGGTGGTAGAGTCAGAAACCCACATCAAATTTTTAAAAAATGGTTGGATATGCACTTGAGGTGCCCTATAGGGCTGTGGACCAAGAGCTGGAAGGAGGAATTAGATTGGATAGCTCTTATTTGACTGGCATGGACATGATGGACCAAATGGCCTCCTTCTGTGCTGTAAATCTTTCTATGTTTCTACATTTCTATTAATATCAGAGTAAATTTCTCCTGCATCTGTCAGACATAATAAAACCATTCAAAGATTTAATGCAGAAAGACACAGAATGGTTCTGAGGAGAATCGCAAGAATTGGCACTGCAATGGTTTAAAGAAATGGTCACCAACACTCCAGTCCTTAACTATTATAATCTCAAGCAAGAAGCCACTCTGAAATGTGATTCATTTCAATCTGAATGTGGAGCAGCACTGATGCAGAATGGACAAGTCGCTTATGCATCAAGGGCATTAACAGCAACAGAGACAAGATACACACAGATTGAGAACAAAATCCTCATGATTAGAATTAGAATTAGAATTAGAACATTACAGCGCAGTACAGGCCCTTCGTCCCTCGATGTTGCGCCGACCTGTGAAACCATCTGACCTACACTATTCCATTTACATCCATATGTCTATCCAATGACCACTTAAATGCCCTTAATGTTGGCGAGTCTACTACTGTTGCAGGCAGGGCGTTCCACGCCCCTACTACTCTCTGCGTAAAGAAACTACCTCTGACATCTGTCCTATATCTATCACCCCTCAACTTAAAGCTATGTCCCCTCGTGTTTGCCATCACCATCCGAGGAAAAAGACTCTCACTATCCACCCTATCTAACCCTCTGATTATCTTATATGTCTCTATTAAGTCACCTCTCCTCCTCCTTCTCTCCAACGAAAACAACCTCAAGTCCCTCAGCCTTTCCTCGTAAGACCTTCCCTCCATACCAGGCAACATCCTAGTAAATCTCCTCTGCATCTTTCCAAAGCTTCCACATCCTTCCTATAATGCGGTGACCAGAACTGCACGCAATACTCCAGGTGCGGTCTCACCAGAGTTTTGTACAGCTGCAGCATGACCTCGTGGCTCCGAAACTCGATCCCCCTACTAATAAAAGCTAACACACCATATGCCTTCTTAACAGTCCTATTAACCTGGGTAGCAACCTTCAGGGATTTATGCACCTGGTCACCAAGATCTCTCTGTTCATCTACACTACCAAGAATCTTCCCATTAGCCCAGTATTCTGCATTCCTGTTACTCCTTCCAAAGTGAATCACCTCGCACTTTTCCGCATTAAACTCCATTTGCCATCTCTCAGCCCAGCTCTGCAGCCTATCTATGTCCCTCTGTACCCTACAACATCCTTCGGCACTATTCACAACTCCACCGACCTTAGTGTCATCCGCAAATTTACTAACCCACCCTTCTACACCCTCTTCCAGGTCATTTATAAAAATGACAAACAGCAGTGGCCCCAAAACAGATCCTTGCGGTACACCACTAGTAACTGAACTCCAGGATGAACATTTGCCATCAACCACCACCCTCTGTCTTCTTTCAGCTAGCCAATTTCTGATCCAAAGCTCTAAACCACCTTCAACCCCATACTTCTGTATTTTCTGCAATAGCCTACCATGGGGAACCTTATCAAACGCCTTACTGAAATCCATATACACCACATCCACTGCTTTACCCTCATCCACCTGTTTGGTCACCTTCTCGAAAAACTCAATAAGGTTTGTGAGGCACGACCTACCCGTCACAAAACCGTGCTGACTATCGCTAATGAACTTATTCTTTTCAAGATGATTATAAATCCTGTCTCTTATAACCTTTTCCAACATTTTACCCACAACCGAAGTAAGGCTCACAGGTCTATAATTACCAGGGCTGTCTCTACTCCCCTTCTTGAACAAGGGGACAACATTTGCTATCCTCCAGTCTTCCGGCACTATTCCTGTCGACAATGACGACATAAAGATCAAGGACAAAGGCTCTGCAATCTCCTCCCTAGCTTCCCACGGAATCCTAGGATAAATCCCATCTGGCCCAGGGGACTTATCTATTTTCACACTTTCCAAAATTGATAACACCTCCTCCTTGTGAACCTCAATCCCATCTAGCCTAGTAGCCTGAATCTCAGTATTCTCCTCGACAACATTTTCTTTCTCTACTGTAAATACTGACGCAAAATATTCATTTAACACTTCCCCTACCTCCTCTGATTCCACACACAACTTCTCACTACTATCCTTGATTGGCCCTAATCTAACTCTAGTCATTCTTTTATTCCTGATATACCTATAGAAAGCCTTAGGGTTTTCCCTGATCCTATCCGCCAATGACTTCTCGTGTCCTCTCCTTGCTCTTCTTAGCCCTCCCTTTAGATCCTTCCTGGCTAGCTTGTAACTCTCAAGTGCCCTAACTGAGCCTTCACGTCTCATCCTAACATAAGCCTTCTTCTTCCTCTTGACAAGCGCTTCAACTTCTTTAGTAAACCACGGCTCCCTCGCTCGACAACTTCCTCCCTGCCTCACAGGTACATACTTATCAAGTATGATTGTGTTTGCCTGTGATAAATTTGAAACTTGCAGCAATGGCCAGAGCGTGGTGAATATTGCAACAAATCGTCTCTCAAGCCACTAAGTGATGCACCCAAGAGGCTTTAAAGAACGCTGTTAAAACTCCAAAAAAAATTTCTGAAAGTATCTTATAAGATAAAGGGGAAGATGGTCTTGGCAGATACACTGAGCAGAGCATATCTGCCAGATATGAACAACTGTGATTTTACACGTGAATTGGAAGAAATTGATCATTGAGAATCACTTCCAGTTGGAGATTCATACTGGAAACAACAGCATCAAACTGCAATGGACGACCCAGTTCAGAAGCAACTGCATGTTGTAATTTAACAAGGTTGGCTTGGGATCAAGTCAGAGGTACCTGAATGCCTCCACCTTTACTTTGACTTACAAGGTGAACTAACTGTCCAAAGGGTGTTTGATATTCAAAGGATAGCAGCTCGTGGTGCCAGCAGCATTGTGTAAGGAATTAATGTCAGTAGCTCATTCAACACACATTGGTTGTATCCAAAGAGTCCGTGACAGCCTCTATTGTCCTGGGATGTCAACCAAGGTTAAACAGTAAATAAATTGCAATGGGTGATATCTGTTTGACTCATTGGAGTTCTCCAAGTAAGGAACCAATTACTTCAGCAAAAAATAGTGGCTCGGCCTTGGCTGAAGGTTGGGACTGACCTTTGTGAGTTACATGCTTGTGTGTGACTATTACAGTACAGTAGCCAGTCTTACTTCTATTAGTCCATGCAATGTTCTGTGAGTAATGGAGGCTGGGTCATTGAATATATTCAAGGCACAGTTGGACAGATTTTTGATTGACAAGGGCGTCAAGGGTTATGGGGGGCAGGCAGGAAAGTGGAGTTAAGGCCACAATCAGATCAGCCATGATCTTATTGAGCAGGCTCAAGGGACCAAATAGCATACTCCTACTCCCATTCTTATGAGAGAACTCCAAGAGATATTTGCAAGATTTAGGACACAGACAGCATAGTAATCGATAACGGTCCACAATTAACATCTGCAAAATTTGAAGTGTTTGCCAAGAGATGGGGATTTAGACATGTGGATCTGGATTTTGCCATGCTGGCGTGGGACAAAAAGGTGAGGGGAACCCCGACTCGGTCTTTTGAAACCCCCCCCAACCCCCCACCGTAGCGCTATGTAATGGCACTTGAGCACTTAAATGCCCGGCACCGGGATCCCTGTCCCTTTAAAGACAGGGATCCCACCTCCAAGAGCTGCCAGCCAATCACAAGGCTGGCAGTTAAGTAGGTTTGGCAATGCCAGTGGGAGTAGTACTGCTAGAGGCCTTGGACCCAGGCCTAGCACTGGAGCCTGGACCCAAGGTGAGTGAGGTGGGGTTGCCAGGGCCAGACCTGCAGGCCCTGGCAACGGGGGTGCGGGGGGGTGGGGCGGGGTGGTAGGGAGGTGGGTGAAGGGGTTTGCGAGGAGGGGGGTGGTAGGAGGGTGGGCTTTGGCTGGTAATAGGCCACTTAAGAGCATCAAGGTGGAAGGCCATCTTCGGCCTATCCTGCCCCTGACAAAATTGCGTTGCGACGGGAAGGCAACCGGCCATCTGCCTCCTGTTGCAATTCTGTGGGCCCCCCCCACCACCTCCGAGCCCGTCTCCGGGGGAGCCCATAAGATGTCATCACAGTGGAGAATACAGTCAAGAATGTCAAATAACTCTTCTGAAAATGCAAAGAGTCCAGTCAACTGTGGCAGATTGACACAACATACCGACTGAGGTTTAGGAACAAGACCTGCACAACAGACATCTGAGTTGTAGATGCAAGACATTACTTCCTATAGCAGGAGCACTCCTGCAGTCTAGATATTTGACTGGGGAAGACATTCAGGTGCTTATTGGCCCAAAGCTTCCTTTTGGCCTCCTTGTCTTGAGAGACAATGGGTAAGCGCCTAGAGGTGGTCAGTAGTTTGTGGAGCAGCGACTGAAGTGGCTATAAAGGCCAATTCTAGAGTGACAGACTCTTCCACAGGCGCTGCAGGTAAAGTTGGTTGTCGGAGCCTCTACACTGTTGGCTCTTTCCTTACACTTGTCTCTTTTCCTGCCAACTGCTGAGATTCTTTGACTCGCCTCTCTTCAGCCCCACCTTTATAGCTGTCTGCCAGCTCTGGCGATCGCTGGCAATTGGCTCCCACGACTTGCGGTCAATGTCACAAGACTTCATGTCGCATTTGCAAACGTCTTTAAAGCGGAGACATGGATGGCCTGATACCAGTGACGAGCTCGCTGTACAATACGTCCTTGGGGATCCTGCCATCCTCCATGCGGCTCACATGGCCAAGCCATCTCAAGCGCTGCTGACTCAGTAGTGTGTAGATGCTGGGGATGTTGGCTGCCTTGAGGACTTTTGTGTTGGAGATATGGTCCTGCCACCTGATGCCAAGGATTCTCTGGAGACAGCGAAGATGGAATGAGTTGAGACATCGCTCTTGGCTGACATACATTGTCCGGGCCTCGCTGCCATAGGTACTGAGGACACAGGCTTGAAACACTCGGACTTTTATGTTCCGTGTCAGTGCGCCATTTTCCCACACCCTCTTGGCCAGTCTGGACATAGCAGCAGACGCCTTTCCCATGTGCTTGTTGATTTTTGCATCGAGAGACAGGTTGCTGGTAATGGTTGAGCCCAGGTAGGTGAACTCTTGAACCACTTCCAGAGTATTGATGGATGGAGCATTTCTGACGTCCTGTCCCATGATGTTCATTTTCTTGAAATTGATGGTTAGGCCAAATTCGTTTCAGCAGCCACAAGCCTGTCGATGAGTCTCTGCAGACACTCTTCTGTGTGGGATGTTAATGCAGCATCATCGGCAAAGAGGAGTTCCCTAATGAGGACTTTCTGTACTTTGGTCTTTGCTCTAAGACGGACAAGGTTGAACAACCTGCCATCTGATCTTGTGTGGAGGAAAATTCCTTCTTCTGAAGACTTAAACGCATGTGAGAGCAGCAGTGAGAAGAAGATCCCAAACAGTGTGGGTGCAAGAACACAGCCCTGTTTTACATCACTCAGGATGGGAAAGGAATCTGATGATGCACCGTTATGCTGAATTGTGCCTTTCATATTGTCATGGAACGAGGTGATGATGCTTAGTAGCTTTGGTGGACATCCAATCTTTGCTAGTAGTTTGAGGAGACCACGTCTGCTGACAAGGTCAAAGGCTTTGGTGAGATCCGCGAAGGCAACGTAGAGGGGCATCCATTGATCGCGGCATTTCTCCTGTAGCTGGTGAAGGGAGAACAGCATGTCAATGGTGGATCTCTCTGCCTGAAAGCCGCACTGTGCCTCAGGGTAGACGCGCTCAGCCAGCTTCTGGAGTCTGTTTAAAATGACTCGAGTGAAGGCTTTCCCCACTGTGCTGAGCAGGGAAATTCCACCGTAATTGTTGCAGTCACTGCGGTCACCCTTGTTCTTATAGAGGGTGATGATATTGGCATCATGCATGTCCTGTGGTACTGCTCCCTCATCCCAGCACAGGCAAAGCAGTTCATAGAGTGCTGAGAGTATAGCAGGCTTGGCACTCTTGATTATTTCAGGCGTAATGCCATCCTTTCCAGGGGCATTTCTGCTGGCTAGAGAATCAATGGCATCACTGAGCTCCGATTTTGTTGGCTGTTCATCCATGACTAGCAGAGACTGGGCTGCATTGAGGGCGGTATCAGTGACATCATTTTCCCTGGAGTACAGTTCTAGGTAGTGCTCCACCCAGCGGTCTATTTGCTTGCTTGGTCAGTGATCGTTTCCCCTGATTTATACTTGAGGGGGGCGATCTTCTTGATGGTTGGCCCAAAAGCTCTCTTAATGCCGTCATATATCACCAGTAACCTGTCTCTAGATGCAGAAATCAACAAGCGCATGGGTAAGGCTTCCACTGCTATGTCCAGACTGGCCAAGAGAGTGTGGGAAAATGGCGCACTGACACGGAACACAAAAGTCCGAGTGTATCAGGCCTGTGCCCTCAGTACCTTGCTCTACGGCAGCGAGGCCTGGACAACGTATGCCAGCCAAGAGCGACGTCTCAATTCATTCCATCTTCGCTGCCTTCGGAGAATACTTGGCATCAGGTGGCAGGACTATATCTCCAACACAGAAGTCCTTGAAGCGGCCAACACCCCCAGCTTATACACACTACTGAGTCAGCGGCACTTGAGATGGCTTGGCCATGTGAGCCGCATGGAAGATGGCAGGATCCCCAAAGACACATTGTACAGCGAGCTCGCCACTGGTATCAGACCCACCGACCGTCCATGTCTCCGCTATAAAGTCGTCTGCAAACGCGACATGAAATCGTGTGACATTGATCACAAGTCGTGGGAGTCAGTTGCCAGCATTCGCCAGAGCTGGCGGGCAGCCATAAAGACAGGGCTAAATTGTGGCGAGTCGAAGAGACTTAGTAGTTGGCAGGAAAAAAGACAGAGGCGCAAGGGGAGAGCCAACTGTGCAACAGCCCCGACAAACAAATTTCTCTGCAGCACCTGTGGAAGAGCCTGTCACTCCAGAATTGGCCTTTATAGCCACTCCAGGCGCTGCTTCACAAACCACTGACCACCACCAGGCGCGTATCCATTGTCTCTCGAGATAAGGAGGCCCCAAAGAAAGAAACATTCCTCTGATGTTTCTAGTGTCAGAGACCAGCTGAATACCACCGCATAGGTGTTGCCAGTAGTCATTTGCACAGCGTCTGGCTATTTTTTGTGCAGCGCTTCTGGCGGCTTTAAGTGCTAAGGATGTTAACTCACTGGGGGCTTTCTTGTAGTTCAACAGTGCAGTGCGCTTAGTGGCTATGACAGGTTCCATCTCTTCAAAGTGAGACTGAAACCAGTTTACATTCTGCTTCTCACATTTGCCAAAGGTGTTCATTGCTGAGTCATCGAAGGCGTCTCTGATGTGGGCCCACTTGGTCTCTGCATCCTCTGTAGGAGTGTTTTGAAGGGCTTTTTCAAGTGAATTGAGAAATTTTTGAGACAGCTGTGGGTAAGAAATTCTGTTAGTGTTGATGTGCGGGCGGCCATTCTGCTTGGAGTGATGTAACTTCTTTGGTTTGAGTTTAATTTTGCTGCACACCAGGGAGTGGTCTGTGTTGCAGTCCACACTGTGGAAGCTGCTTGTGATTTGAACGCTGTTTATAGAGGCTTGCCTTGTGACGATGAGGTCCAGCTGGTGCCAACAATGTGATCTTGGGTGGCTCCATGAAACCTGGTGACAGGGTTTAGTTTGAAAGAACGAGTTGGTGATGCAGAAGTTGTGGTAGGTACACAACTCCAGCAGTCTCTGTCCATTCTCATTCATCCTTCCAATGCCATAGCGCCCGAGGCAGGAGGGCCATGAGTCATGGTCTGCCCCAACCCTGGCGTTAAAGTCCCCAGCAGGAACAAATGTTCAGTATTAGGAATGTTACTAATGATATTATGGAGTTCTTCATAGAACTGGTCTTTAACTTCAGGTGGGGAGCAGAATGTTGGAGCATAGATGCTGAGTAGGTGTACTGGACCAGAGGTGGTGAGCAGTCGAATGGACAGTATGCATTCCGAGCCATTTGTAGGTGCGTCTATCACACTGAGCAAAGAGTTTCTGATAGCGAAGCCCACTCCATGGTTCTTCTGGATCCCTACCCTGCCAGTAGAAGGTGTAGTCTTGCTCCCTTAGTGATCCGCTCACAGGGAGGCATGTCTTCTGAAGTGCAGCAATGTCCACCTTGAGTCTAATGAGCTCGTTGTTAATGATGGCGGTCTTCCGAGAGTTGTCGATTTGTGTATTGGCCTCTAGTGCGATCGTGAGTCCAGTCTGGGAGCCCCGTTTCAAGGGCTCGGAGAGCCGGGGTGCAGGGGGCGGCTTTGCTGGGGAAATATCTCCTGGTGAAGACGGATTCTCTTTATTCGGCGCTCATTTGCCTCGAATTATGACCGGGGGATAGCACGGACTCAATGGGCCGAGCAGCCGCAGATATTTGGGGCTTTTGCTACAACTATTGTGGATGGTGGCGGGCATCTCAGCATAGAGGGTGTACTCTACTCGTTAGCTCGTATTCCTGAGCAGGCGCCCTAGCAACCCCACTGCCTTGTGGGCGTCTCGGGAGAGACTAAGGCTAAGGGAGTAAACCCTATCAGGAAATCTGGAACGGAGCCCCTAAGGCGGTCATCTGTCACCTTTGGCATCTTTCCGGCAGTTCCTGCAGCCAAACTGGTGCCAAACGTTGTGCTCTGCACTCCTTTGTACCCCAATAGGAAGGCCAAGAGGGGGGTTTTGATGCTTGGGCAACTCACAACCTCCATACATTCCGCCCAGGCATGCGCCATGGAGAGATCACTCCATAGTCGCCTCACAGCAACCAAAACAACACGGAAGGCAGCAGTTATGGGTTTTAAGTCCAGCTCAATTAGCGTACAGATTGGGCGCCGCGGGTTGCCTTTGTCGGTGGGAGAGGCCGTCGCATCTCATTGGTGAGCTACCACCCGCCTCAAACCGGGCAGCCCATGGTCAGAAAGGTTCTGTCCTGCCACAGTCCACCTGCTTCAATGGGTGCTTGGAGCTTAGGGTCATTGCCTGACAAGTGGACTGTAATACTGCACCAAACAGCATGACAAAAAATGGAAAGAAGGTACCAGCCCTTCAATTTGCAAGCTGAAACGTCAGAACTATGTGTCCTGGCCTATCGGAAGATCTTACAGGCACAAAGCAACGTCAGCAATATTATCATGACACAAATACTAAACCACTTCAAGAAATACACTCTGGTGATATAGTGCAATGAAATTCCCTAGCCAGCTATTTGGAGTGCTGGAACATGCACTCGTGTGGTGGATTCTAGTGGTTATGAGGTGCAAGTTGTAAACTCATCGTAGCGCAGGAATCGTTTTCAGTGATTATGTTAATAAGTCACCTGTGAGCAAAACTCCTGAGAATCAGGACTTTTCTGAAATACAGATACCCAACAGTCCTCTGAGCTGTCGTATGTCTCCAAAGAAAGAAACAACAACTGCAACACCTGAAATGCCTGGTAGTCAAACACCAACCGAGGATCGCAGGTTTGGAGGAAAGCGCCAGCCTCTACCTTGATTGAAATGTATCTTGTTTTCACGGTGCCTGTTTGTGATTGTGTTTTGTTTTGGCTAAATTTGAGAGTTCTTCTGCGTGTTTTTTAAAATCTTTTTAAAATAGGTAGATAGTATATCCTTTTTCTTTTGCGGGGAAGGACATATCGTAAGGCGCACATACGCTATAGGCGCTTAGCGTCTGCATAATCATCAAAGGGTTTGTCAAGCGAGTCTATCCTCTGTGTGTGATCCTGAAAGCATTAATCACTTGCAGCTCCCAAAACTACTGAAAGTTTACTTGATATTTTTATATAGGTAAATAAAATTTTAATACTCTTTAATGCAACTCACAGTTAGATATTAACACAGTGAAACCCTGTTTACACTGAACTTCCATCAAAGTTACTCTGGCAAGGCAGTTAAAGCTCCATGGAGGTACACCTCTAGCGGGGGGGGGGGGGGCTCCTGCAAATCACTTGGCTCAGTTGGTAGCATTCTTGCTTCTGAATCACAAGGTTTTGGGTTCAAGTCCCACTCCAGCACTTGAATTCAAAAATCAAGGCTGATACTCCAGTGCAGTACTGAGGGAATGCTGCACTGACGGAGGTGCTGTCTTTCAGATGAGACTTTAAACTGAGGCCCCATCTGCATGCTTGGGTGGATGTAAAAGAACCTATGGTGCTATTTCGAAGAAGGGCAGGGGAGTTATCCCTCAATCATCATTAAAAAAAACAGATTATCTGGGGCACAAATTTAAAGTGATTGGTAGAAGGATTAGAGGGGACAGGAGGAAAATGTTTTTCTCGCAGAGGGTGATGGGTGTCTGGAATTCACTGCCAGGAATGGTGTTGGAGGCAGAAACGCTCAATTCTTTTAAAAGGTACTTGGACATGCACCTGAAGTGCTGTAACCTGCAAGGCTATGTGTTGGAAGGTGGGATTAGATTGGGCGGCTAGTTTTTTCCACTGGCATGGACATGATGGACTGAATGGCCTCCTTCTGTGCCGTAGTTTTTCTATGGTTCTATTCCATTGCTGTTGTGGGAGTTTGCTGCACTGGCTGCTGCGTTTCCTACATTGCAACAATGACTACACTTCAAAAAGTACTTCATTGTCTGTAAAGCACTTTAAGATGTCTGTTGGTCATGAAAGGCGCTATATAAATGCAAGTCTTTCTTTCAAAGGTGTTCGGGAGAGACCCAGAGGAAATTCCTGGTGACAGTTTTTAACAGATTCTGGTCAGTCATGAGCCACAGAATAAAGAATAAAAAGATAAAAACGTAAAGCTTCATTTGTTAACGGAGCCCTGCTTCAGACTTGGATCCATTTTCTTGCTAATATTAACGAATGGAGGAAAATGTGGCAATTATGTTTTCTTTTAAATCTTAAGACGTTTAGAAAATCCATTTTCACAATTTTCTGCCTGGTGATCAGTACAAGAAGGTTGAAATGAAAGTTGTTAGCAAAAGTGTCAATTACAAGATTTATTACTTTTCACAGTTTATGTTTTCAGTGATAACAAGAGGATGCTTGTAGCACTGTGGAGTACCAGCTGCAAAAGTGAAATTCTGTGAAGGTGTGCAGTCGCTAACACTTCGTCCAGCTACCTTTGTTTTTAATTTTCTCATTCATACTTGTAGGTTCAGAGTTTCATGAGGGGCTGGCTGTGTAGAAGGAAATGGAAGACGATTGTTCAGGACTACATCTGCTCCCCACATGCAGAAAGCATGAGGAAAAGGAACCAAATCGTCTTCAACATGGTGGAAGCAGAGTCAGAGTATGTGCAGCAGTTGTATATCCTGGTCAACTGCTTTCTGAGGCCCTTGAGGATGGCTGCCAGCTCAAAGAAGCCTCCTATCAGTCACGATGATGTCAGCAGCATTTTTCTCAACAGGTATTTAACAAAGGACTCATGTCATCATGGGAATACTTATTTGTACCCAAGCAGAAATCCTCATTAATTTTGTTCAATAATTTTTTGAGTAAGTTCCTTCTCTTAAAGGTTGTCACATGTTTACAAGAACAAGCAGCCTCTTAAGTATTTCATTGTACAATGTCCAACTTCTTATACCCACCAACTGTTCTGCTTATCTGCCAGAGTTTTCGCAGGACAAACCCTTGCTCCCTTGCTTGAGAATTATGAACTGAAGTTTCTCCAGTGGGGCTTGAACCCACAACCTTCTTATTTAGAGACAAATGAGGTAAAGGTCACATCTAAAAGCCAAAACCTAATGATGAGCCTACATAAAATCTTAAGAAGCTAGAGTACTGGTATTGGGCTCCACAATTTAGGAAGAATATTGAGGCTTTTAGAGAGGGTACATCACAGACTCATTAGGTTGCTGCCTGGTCTGAGGAAATATAAATATGAGAAAGAGTTGGAAATTTTTTTTTGCATTAGAATGGAATAAATTATGGGACAATATGATAGAAGTATCTAAAAGTATGGAAGAGTAGGAGACAATAGCTAAAGCAGACTCTTTCCAAAAGTTGAGGGATCCACAATGAGGAATTATAGATACAAGACTCAAAGTAAAAGATTTAGATCAGAGAGAATGCAACGAGTCGTGAATGAGGAATTTAATTCCAGGATTAGTACTTGAGGCAAAAAACATATCAGCACTCAAGATTAGATTGGACGGATGAAAAAAGGAAAAGTGTATGAGGGGTCTAGGAACATTGCGTGAAGGGTAAATGCTGACACTGCTTGGGCAGAATGGCCTATTTCTATTTCAAACACATCTTCCCTTCCCCTCCCCATCAGCATTGCGAAGGGATCATTCCCTCCACAACGCCCTGGTCCACTCCTCCATTACCCCTGACCCCTCGTCCCCTTCCCACGGCACCTTCCCATCTTCCCATGCAATTGCAGGTGGTGTAATACTGGCTCTTTTACCTCCTATCTCCTCACCATTCCAAGGCCCCAAACACTCCTTCAAGGTGAAGCAGCGATTTACTTGTACTTCCATCAATTTAGTATACTGTATTCGCTGCTCACAATGCGGTCGTCTCTACATGGGGAGACCAAAGACAGAACACCTTTGCTGAACACCTTCGCTCAGTCCGAAAGCATGACCCTGAGCTTCTGGTTGCTTGCCAGTTCCACACACCCCTCCCCCCCACCGCTCTCATGCCCACATTTCTGTCCTTGGCCTGCTCTAGTGTTCCAGTGAACATCAACATAAGCTCGAGGAGCAGCACCTGATCTTTTAATTAGACACTCTACAACCTCACGGACTCTGCAATTTCAGAGTGTGACTGGCCTTTTTTTATATTTTTCATTTTTTAAATTATTTTATTTTATTATTTAACCATGTGCCTGTTTTTTCATGTGGACAGAGCTTCTCATTACTCTGCCATTAACATTCTCTCTGGACTAATGCTTTGTTCTTCACCACAAGCATTAACACTCTCTTTGCCATTGTCCCAGGACAGCGTTATTATTTATAATCTCTCCTACCCTCTGCCCTATCACACACCTTCCCTTTTGCTGTCTTCCGCATCAACCCATCCCACCCCTACTTCACTTGCTTAAAACCTAACTCTTTTCTAACCTTTGCCAATTCTGATGAAAGTTCACAGACCTGAAACGTTAACTCTGCTTCTCTCTCCACAGATGCTGCCAGACCTGCTGAGTATTTCCAGCACTTTCTGTTTTTATTATGACCTATTTCTATGTTCCTTTAAGTATTTCTATAAAAGGTAGATCGTGCTTGACTCATCTAATTGAATTTTTTGATGAAGTAATTGAGAATGTTGATGAAGGGAATGCACTGGATGTTGTCTAATAGATTTTAAAGCTTTTAACAAAAGACCACATAAAAGTCTGGTTAACAAAATTGAGGCTTATGGAATAGGAGGGTCAGTGTCAGCTTGGATAAATTGGCTTAAGGACAGGAAACAGCGAGTCGTGGTAAATGGTTGTTTTTCAGACTGGAGGATGGTATACAGTGATGTTTCCTAAGCGTCAGGGCTGGGACCACTGCTTTTATATAAATGAATTGTATATTGGAATACGGGATAAAATTTCAAAATTTGCCGATGTGGCAAACAGGGAGGATGATGCCAATCAACTGCAACAGGACAAAGATATGTTAGCAAAATGGAAAAACAACTGGTAGATGGAATTTAATACAGAGAAATGTGAGGTAATACATTTAGGCAGAAGGGATAGGGAGAGGCAATATAGACTTTATGGCACAGTTCTAAAGAGTGTACAGGGACAGAGGAACCTGGGGGTTCACGTGTATAGGGTTTAACATGGCAGGACATATTGAGAGAGTTATTAGCAAAGCATATGGGATCTTGGGTTTTGTAATTGGAGGCATTGAGTACAAAAGCAGGGAAGTTATGCTGGACCTTTAGAAAACTCTGGTTCAGCCATAACTTGAGCATTGCATCCAGTTCTGGCCATCACACTTTAGGAAGGATATGAGGTTCCTTGAAAGGATGCAGAGGAGATTTACCAGAATGGTTCCAGGGATGAGGGATTTTTAGCTACAAAGTTAGGTTGGAGAAGCTGGAGTTGTTCTCCTTGGAGCAAATGAGATTGAGGGGAGATTTGATAGAGATGTACAAAATTATAAGAGGTTTAGGTAAGACAGACAAGGAAAAGCTGTTCCCGTTAGCTGATGGTACAAGGACTAGGAGACACGGATTTAAGGTTTTGACATCAGATATGCAGGTGGGATTTGAGGAAGAACCTCTTTATGTAGTGAGTGGTAATGTCCTGGAACTTGCCACCTAATTGGTTGGTGGAAGTGGAGATGATCAATAATTTCAAAAGGAAATTGGATGGATACTTGAGGCAACTTGCAGGGCTATGGGATAGAGCAGGGAATGGAACTGACTGGATTGCTGTACAGAGAGCCAGCATGGACTCAATGGGCCAAATAGCCTCCTTCTGTGCCATAATGGGCTGGATTTTACCTGCTTGCTGCCATTCTCGCTGGCAAGCTTCAAAAAAGGTGCGGCAAATGAGCGAGATGTGCGCCACGGAGCCGCCATGATATTTCGTGTGGCAGCTCATTTACATGTAGGGGGCGGACCGCCCGCTCCGTATGACATAGAGGGGGGAGGGCGCTTTGTCCCCGGCAGCAGTATCCGGCACCACCGCACAGGCGCCGGCGCCATTTTTAAAGGGCTTCAATTTTAATTTTTAAAGAGAAATTCATGTTATATTACATTTTTTAAATTAAATGTAAGATCAAAGAACCTTTCCCATCCCCTCCAATAACCACACACTTTATTTATTGCCTTCTCCACCCAAAAAAGGTTTAATCCGATCCCGAACTTACCCCCCCACCCCCAAGCTTTAATAACTTTGACCTTCCCACCATCTCTTCAACTAATAGAAAGAGTTTACCCTGCCCTACCCCCCCACCCTAAATACCTCCCCCTTCCCCCTCCCAACCAGTGTTCGGCCTTGGATCTCTGAATGGAGATCCGAAGGCACAGGAATTCTGGCAACCAGCCGGAATATTGGAGCGGGACTGCCGTTGCGAAAAGTTAAGTGTTTATTCATCTAATTTACGTTAATTAACATATTTTAATTTGGCCCCGTCGCCGAGTGGTGGGGGGGCCACCACGAGGCCTCGCCACCGCCAGTAATATGGGGCGAGGCCTTCCCGGCATCGAGGCCCGTGACGGGCCTCTCCCGGTATTTACCGGGCCCACCCGTACTGGCCCCGACATTGGGGGAGCTGGTAAAATCCAGCCCAATGACTCTATGACTCTATCTATACATAAAGATGTAACCAGCACAAATTGGACCTGAACAGATGTAGAGCTATTAGCACCGTATAATTATCAGGGGTGATATTAATGATTAATACAAGTTACACAGATCATAATTCATTTAAATATTTGGAATGGTATTTACTTTTGAGAATTGTAATCAACGTGGTAGTGGAATGCACGTGTGTTCATGTGAGGAGTATTACAAGTAAAGTTGATGAGCTACGGGCACAAGTTGCAACATGGGGTTATGATTATAGTGACTATAACGGCAACCTGGTTTAAACATGGGCAGGAACAGGAACTAAACATTCCCACCACAATGTATTCAGTAGGAATAGGGAAGGAAACAAGATAGAATGGGAAGGAGTGGCAGTATTGATCAAAGGTAATATTATAGTTATACAGGGAGATGATATGCTGCAGAGTTTGAGACTGAATCTTTTTTTTATTCATTCTTGGGATATGTGCATCACCGGCACGGCCAGCATTTATTGCCCATCCCTAATTGCCCATGAGAAGGTAGTGGTGAGCTGCTTTCTTGAACTGCTGCAGCTCATTTGACTTTTCTGGAGCAGTTTGATACAACTGAGTGGCTTGATATGCCATTGCAGATGGCAGTTAAGAGTCAAGCACTTTGCTGTGGATCTGGAATCACATGTAGGCCAGACTAGGTAAGGATAGATTTCCTCCTCTGAAGGACATTAGTGAACAAGAGAGTTTTTTTTACAACAGTTCAGTCATTTCATGATCATCATTACTGAGACTACCTTTTTATTCCAAATGCATTAAATTTAAGTTCCCTTAGCTGCTGTGGTCAATTTTGAACTCATATCTCCGAAGCATTAGTCAGGGTCTCTGGATTACTAGCCCAGTAACATTACCACTATGCTAACATTCCCACAACAATTTGGTTAGAGTTAAGGAACAGAGAAGGAGTTGTTACATTGTTTAATATGGACCCCCAAATAGTGAGAAGGAGACAGAGGAACAAACCTATAGGCAAATTTCATAAATATAAAAGTAGTAGAGCAGAAATAGTAGGAGACTTCAATTACCCTAATGTAGACAGGGGGAAAACAGTGTAAAGGGCATGAAGGATGAAGAATTCCTTAAGTGTGTACCAAATAACTTTCTTAATCAGTCTGTTGTTATGATCCCCATAGAGATCAACAAACCAAAAGGACCCAATTTACTGAACAACTCCAAATACAAACAAAAAGTTGGATAAGATTTCACTTTTATAACTTTACTTCAACAATGAAACCAAAATCATCATAAATTAAACATGAATTAACAGACAGATCATGGTTTACATATTACAAATTACACATTAACTATCCGGTATAACAGAGATAGATCTCACAGATTTACTGGGCAGTCCACTCAGCATATAGGGCACCAATTACAGCCACAAAGTTTTCCAACTCGCTGAACTTCCTCAGGTAGATCTCCAGCTTCTTTCTTCAAAGATGTAGCCACCGATTCTCATCTGACAGCAGTTCCCCTTTAACTCTAACTGCATGGGTACAGTCTTCACCCAAAACAGTGCACACCTCCAGAAGCTCCTCAGCTGTGCTCACAACAGTCTTGATGGTGTGAACCCACCAGTATTACCTTTATCCAAGCCCTTCAGTGGCAGTCCTATGCACTGTAAGGTCAGGTCTGGTTCCTCAGTTACTTTCAGTAACAGCAATCTCTGTAGCATCTCATATTTCCTATTGACAGCTCTTGTTCCAGCCTTCATTTTCTTCAGCCTGCCAGCTCTCTGCATGATCTGAGCTTGGATGACTTTGCGTCCTTTTTATCTGGTTTCAACCAGTTTCTGTTTCCCCAGAAACTTGAAGTGTTAGTTTCCCTTTAAGTTAGAGTCTGTCTTTGAAACCAGGATCTGTGCACCTAACAGAACATTCGACAAGTTATCTGTTCAGACAACACATTCCCCACTGGTACCACAAACCAAGGATTCCATCGCCATGTTTCTAGTCCAATGAGGAAGGAAGCAGTTCTGGATCTAGTTCTGGAGAATGAAGTAGGGCAAGTAAAGTATGCTTCAGTGGGAGAATATCTTGTAATAGTGATCATAATATAATTAGGTTTAAAGTAGTTAGGAAAGGGACAAAGAAAATCAAAGGTGAAAACACCCAACTGGAAGAGATCCAATTTCAGTGATTTGAGAAGGGATAGTGCAGCTGGACTGGAAAGCAAGATTGGCCAGGAAACCAGAAAATGAGCAATGGCAGGTCTACAAGGCAGAGCTAGTTCAGGTACAAACCAAGCATGTTTCCAAAAGGTGGAAAGAGGGCCATCCAAAGCTAGAGCTTCCTGGATGACAAAAGAAATAGTGGGTATGTATGACAGATGTCAGGTTGATAATACAAGTGAGAACAAGGCTGAATATAGAAGGTTCAGAGGGGAAGTGAAAAACGTAATGAGAAGCAAAGGGAGAGTCTGGCAGCTAACATAATAGAGCATCCAAAAGTCTTCTATAGGCATATAAATAGTAAAAAAGTTGTTAAAGGCAAGGTGGGTTGATTAGGGACCAAAAAGGAGATTTGCACATGGTGGTAGAGGGCATGGCTGAGGTATTAAATGAGTACTTTGCATCTGTATTTACCAAGGAAAAAGACGCTGCCCAATTCATAGTGAAAGAGGAGTTAGTTGAGACACTGGATGGGAGGTATTAGAGTGGTTGACTGTACTTAAATTTGATAAGTCACCAGGACGGGGTTGAGATGCATCAGAGGATACTGAGAGAAGGAAGGGAGGAAATTGTGTAAACACTGGCTAGAACCTTACAATCTTCCTTACATACAGGGTTGGTGCCAAAGGACTGGAGAATTGCAAATAGTACACTCTTGTTCAAAAAAGCCCAGCAACTACAGGCCAGTCAGTTTAACTTCGGTGGTGGGAAACCTTTTATAAACGATAATCTGGGACAAAATTAAGTCACTTGAACAAATGTGGATTAATTAAGGAAAGCCAGCATGGATTTTTTAAGGGCAAATAGTGTTTAAATAATTTGCTTGAGTTTTTTGGTGAGGTAACAGAGAGGGTTGATGAGGTAATGTAGTTGATGTGGTGTACATGGACTTCTACAAGGCATTTGATAAAATGCCACATTACAGCCTTGCCAGCAACATTAAAGCCCATGGAATAAAAGGGACAGTAGCAGTATGGATACGAAGTTGGCTGAGTGATGGGAGGAAAGTATGCAGTGGTGTTCCTAAGGGTTGGTACTAGGACCACTGCTTTTCTTGATATATATTGATGATCTAGATTTGGGTGTGCAGGGCACAATTTCAAAATTTGTAGATGATGCAAAACTTGGAAGTATTGGGAACTGTGAGGAGGATAGTGATAGACATCAAGAGGACCTAGACAGGCTGATGGAATGGCAAGTGGCAGATGAAATTTAAATGCAGAGAAGTGTGAAGTCAACTTAAAGAACATAAGAAATAGGAACAGGAGTAGAAGACAAGGCCCACCAAGCCTGCTCCACCATTCAATACAATCATGGCTGATCTTGAGCTTCAACTCCACTTTCCCACCTGCTCCCCATATCTTGTGATTCCCCGAGGGACCAAAAATCTGTCTCTCCCGGCCTCAAATATATTCTACTCTCTGGGGTAGAGAATTCCAAAGATAAACAACCCTTTGAAGAAATTTCTCCTCATCTCTATCCTGAATGATCGTCCCCTTATCCCATGTTTTAGATTCCCCCAGCCAATAGAAACAATCTCTCTGTGTCTACCCTGTCAAGCCCCTTCAGAATCTTTTAAGTTTCAATAAGAACACCTCTCATTCTTCTAAAGCGGTACATTTATGTAGAGAAAATGAGGAGAGGCAAAATAAAATAAGGGATACATTTCTAAAAGGGGTGCAGGAGCAGAAGGACCTGAGGGTGTATTTGCATAAATCATTGAAAGTTGCAGGGCAGTTTGAAAGATTGGTTAATATAGGCATACAGGATTCTGGGCTGTATAAATAGAGGCATAGGCTAGGATTTTAATGGCCCTGGAAGGCGGGCTGGAGGGTGCAAGTAAAATGGTCCCACCGCCAGGCATTTCCACTGTGGTGGCTTCGGAAGTGGAGAGACTACCACTTTGGGGAGGGCGGGCAGTCGGTTACCATAATTAAAGGTTCAATTAGGGGCCATTTTATGGTGCCATCGGAATTTTGCGAATGGCAGGACATTCCCCCCTCACAGAGAGGCCGCCAACTAAGTGGAGATGTCCTCTCTGCGGCAATCCAGGGAAACTGTCTCTAGCCCAAAGAGGGGCTCGTGGACAGGGAAGGCAGACCCCGCAGCCCAAATGATCTCATGGGAGGGGGTCTCCCCACCTCCAACTCATGGTCTGCTGAGGCTTCAGAGCTGCCAGCCGTCTGATTAGGCCAGCAGCATCAGGAGCCATTTGTTATTCAAAAGGCAATAGGATAATTAGCTGAAGAGAAAAAAAATTGCAGGGCTACGTGGAAAGGGCTGGGAAGTGGCACTAGCTAAGTTGCTTTTGCAGACAGCCGGTGCAGACACAAAGGGTTGAATGGCCTCCTGTGTTGTAACCATTCTATGATTCTATGAGAAATGTTAAGTACAGAAATTGAATAGAAAACCGGGCAGAAAACAGAGTGCTGAGGGAAAATTGAAATCAGATATAAAAAAGACAAAGGGAGAATATAAGAAAAGATTAGTGGGCAACATAAAAGGGAATCCAAAAATATTCTATAAACATACAAGTAAAATTATAGTTAAAGTAATGGTGGTTCCAAATCGGAACAAAAAAGGAAATCTTCTATGAAGGCAGAGGGCATGACTGAGGTACTGAAGGAATGCTTTGCATCTGTCTTCACAAAAGAAGAGGATGAAGTTAATGTCACTGTAGAGGAAGGGAGAGTAGGGTTATTGAATAGGATACAAATAGATAGAAAGGAGGTGATAGGTTGGCATTCAATATTAACAAGTCACCCAGTCAAGATAGCATGCATGTTCGGTCGTTGAAGGAACCTAAGATGGAGAGAGCAGAAGCTCTGACCACAATGTTTCAATCCTGTTTGGATATGGAATTGATGCCAGGGGACTGGAGGATTGTAACTATTACGGCCGTGTTCAAAAAAGGGGAGAGGGATAAACTTGATAACTACAAGCCAATCAGTCAAATGGCAGTGGTGAGAAAACTACTAGGGATTATTGTCATGGACAAAATTACTTCTCTTTTGGTTGAATTGTGGTATATACTTACTTTTTATATATAATATATGTTCTATATATTATGATGGTGCTTCTATATTTTTGTTCAGTTTTTTTTGGAAGACTCATGTATTTTAGAATCATGGACATTGTTTGATTTGGGAAAACGGAAAAGGATTCCATGTATGTTTTTTTCAGTGAGGTCTTCGGAAGGTCTTTTGGACCTGGTTTGTAAACAACCCTTACTGGAAGTCACCTGTCTTCAACTAAATACCCAGCAGGGGCTTTTTGACTAGGAGGAGATGTTTACAGAGAAGTGACAAAATTTATAGGGGTCAGGAAGCTTGACTCTTGAGATTGTTTTTGGCTACGCATTGGACAATCAGTTGGGGTTTGGACAGTGTTTTGAAAGGAGTTTTAAAAACCAGACAAAGGGTTGAATGGCCCTCGGGCGGCACAGTGGCGCAGTGGTTAGCACCGCAGCCTCACAGCTCCAGCGACCCAGTTTCAGTTCTGGGCACTGCCTGTGCGGAGTTTGCAAGTTCTCCCTGTGTCTGCGTGGGTTTCCGCCGGGTGCTCTGGTTTCCTCCCACAGCTAAAGACTTGCAGGTTGATAGGTAAATTGGCCATTGTAAATTGCCCCTAGTGTAGGTAGGTGGTAGGAGAATGGTGGGGATGTGGTAGAGAATATGGGGTTAATGTAGGATTAGTATAAATGGGTGGTTGTTGGTTGGCACAGACTCGGTGGGCCGAAGGGCCTGTTTCAGTGCTGTATCTCTCTAAATAAAGCAAGAGAGCAGTCACCCCAGCTCAGCCTTTATCCATCTCTTTGAAAAGCCTGCCAGCTTTTCCATCTCTTTGAGAAGCTCTTTGAAACGAGCGTACGACATAGAGAAATTGATGCTGCATTCCTCCTGAAAGGCCTGCCAGAAACCCCTGATGCTGCATTTCACCCAGAAAACCTGCCAAACTGATCTTCAACAACGCCTGAAAAGAACTGTTCTAGAAAGATCCCAGTGACAGCCATCTACACGTATTTGGGATGCCAAACCAAAAAAGGACAACTGACGTCTTTCCATATCTTCTCATTTTCTTCAAGAATTAGCAAGTATTTGGCCAAAGAATTCTTTTTTTATTTTTTTTGGTAACAGAGCTCTAAAGAAAAAAATCTCTATTTTCAGTTAACGTGTGTGTGTGTGTGAGTGAGAGAGAGAGGCGAAGGTAAAAAAAGGAAACTTTATTATTTCACTCAATGCATTTATGCTTTGGTTCGTTACTGATTAAGTCTTATTTTATAATAAACTGATAATTTTGTTTTTTTATTCAAGAAACCTGGTTGGTGTATTTTATTCTGGGATAAAGAGTAGAGTCTATGATTGACCGTATCGGTAACTGGGTAAACATTTAAAAATATGTTGTGACCTGTGGACAAGTGGAACTAGAAAGACAGTGCACTCCTCACACCTCGGTCGTAACATATAATTGGGGGCTTATCCAGGATAACCCAACGCGACGATGTGCAATTGTAAGTCGGCTAATAATAATTTTTAAAAAAGGAAAAGGACAAACCAGGATGTACACCCTTAGCCACACATGATGTGGATGTAGGGGAATCCTTTCCTATCAAATAGTGCACTCCTCCTGCCTCGGTCATAACATATAACTGGGGACGCGTCGGGATATATTAAGGATAGCACATGAAATCCCTATAACAGGACATGTGGGAATCTGGAAGACCCAATCACGTAGGGGTTGGCATTTTTACTGGCCAGGTCTTTCCAAGGACGTGGCGCAGTTTTGTAAAATGTGCCAGATTGTGGGAAAACAACAACCTTCCATAAAACCGGTACCTCTAATTCCCATACCCATTTTGGAGAACTATATTTTTTATTATTTTAGAGATACAGCACTGAAACAGGCCCTTCGGCCCACCGAGTCTGTGCCTACCATCAACCACCCATTTATACTAATCCTACATTAATCCCATGTTCCTACCACATCCCCACCTTCCTCTACCTATACTAGGTACAATTTACCTATCAGCCTGCAAGTCTTCGGCTGTGGGAGGAAACCGGAGCACCCAGCGAAAACCCATACAGTCACAGGGAGAACTTGCAAACTCCGCACAGGCAGTACACAGAATCGAACCCGAGTTAGAAGAGTAAGAGGCGACATGATTAAAATATATATGATCCTGAGGGGTCTTAACAGGGTGGATGTGGAAAGGATTTTTCCCCTTGTGGGAGAATCTAGAAATAGGGGTCATGGTTTAAAAATAAAGGGTTGCCCATTTAAGACAGAGATGAGGAGAAATTTTTTCTCTCAGAGGGTCATGAGTCTTTGGAATTCTCTTCGTCAAAAGGCAGTGGAAGCAGAGTATTTGAATATTTTTAAGGAAGAGGTAGATAGATTCTTGATAAACAAGGGGGTGAAAGGTTATCGGGGGTAGGTAGAAATGTGGAGTAATCAGTTCAGCCATGAACTTATTGAATGGCGGAGCAGGCTCGAAGGGCTGAGTGGCCTACTCCTGCTCCTAATTCGTATGTCCGTATGTATTATATTTTTTGTACACTTTATCTTTTAATATTTAAATTTAACAGTAGGGCTCAAAGCCCTTTAAAAATGGCATCAGCGCCTGTGCACAGGCAGCTAACGCCATTGCTGGGGACGGATAGCCCACCCCCTCCATGTGAATGGGGGGTGGGATGGCCCACCCTGCCCCACTCCGCCCCACTCCGCAGTATGTGGCCCGCACAGACAGGCCGTCATTGTTTTCGCCCACCACCGATTTCGGCGGCGAGATTATAAAATTCAGCCCGTTGTGTGTAGAAATGTTTTCTAGTCTCACTCCTGAAAGGTCTGGCTCTAATTTTTGGACTATATCTCCTAGTCCTAGACTTCCCAACCAGCAGAAATAGTTTCTATCTATCTAATCTGTTCCCCTTCATATCTTGAAAACTTTGATCAAATCACCCATAACCTTCTAAATTCCAGGGAATGCAATCCTAGTTTGTGTAACCTCTCCTTGTAATTTACCCCTCGGAGTCCAGGTGTCATTCTGGTAAATCTACGCTGCACTCCCTCCATGGCCAATATATCCTTCCTAACCTGTGGTTCCCAGAACTGTTGATAGTATTCCAGGTTTGGTCTAACCAAGGCTTTGTGTAGCTGTGGCATAACTTTTACTCCCTTGTGTTTCAGTCCTCTAGATATAAAGGCCAGCATTCCATTATCCTTTTTGATTATTTTCTGTACCTGTTCGTGACATTTTAATGATCTATATACTTGAACTCCCAAGTGTCTTTGGACCTCCACTAGTTTTTCACCATTAAGAAAGTACTCCGTTCTATCCCTTTTAGGTCCAAAGTGGATGACCTCACATTTGCCTAGATTGAAATCCATTTGCCAAACTTTTGCCCATTCACTTTATTAATATCTTTCTTTAATTTTATGCTTCCATCTACACTGCTTAAAATTCCTACTATCTTTACATCATCAGAAAATTTGGACATGTGGCTTTCTATCCCATTATCTAAGTTGTTAATAAGTATGGTGAATAGTTGAGGCTCCAACACAGATCTTTGCTGGACACAAACTAGTCACATCCTGCCATTAGAGAACCTGCCCATTATCCCTACTCTCTGTCTCCTGTTGCTCAGCCAATTTCCTAACCAGGACAATCACTTGTCTTCAATTCTATGAACTTCAAATTTAGCTAACTTTCTCTTGTAAGGGTCTTTATCAAATGCCTTCTGGAATTCCATGTAAATAATATCCATAGATATTCCCCTGTCGGCTACGCTAATCACCTTTTCAAAAAAAATTCAATCAGGTTTGTCAGGCATGACCTACCCTTTACAAATCCTTGCTGGCTGTCTTTAATCAGCCGAAAATTTTCAAGGTATTCAGACACTCTGTCCTTAATTATAGACTCTAGTAATTTCCCAACAACAGATGTTTGGCTAACTGGTCTATAATTCCCTGCTTTCCCTCTCTCGCCTTTCTTAAATAGCGAGTGACATGCAATTTTCCAATCTAATAGAACGGTTCCTGAATTAAGAGAGCTTTGGAAGATTATAGTTAAGTGGTTGCCTTTTCAAATGCTGGCGGGCTCGGGACCAAGTGAGGGTGCAGATCGTCTCCGGAGCAGTTGGCAATTTTCAATGTGAGGTCGGGATGGGGTGGTGGGGGAGGGCATGGGGAAGCTGCTTGTCTCCAATTAAGGGCCAATTAAGCTCATGGAGGAGCTTGTTAAGGAGTGTTCACACTGTAATTTTCAATTAGGATTCCAGCGAGCCTGACCAGTCTGAAACATGATAGTGCACAACTGTCGGGCTCACAGTGGGCAGAGGGCAAACTTTATTGTTGGAAGATGAAATGTTTTGGGCCCACAGGGATCTTGTAGCGGGCAAAATACAGGACCTTTTTTAAATTTTGGAATACTTTTTTATTCTTCTGGCCCTCCAAGGAGCTGCCTGCTCTCTTTGACAAGGCAGTGACTGGCCCCATCATGGCTGTCACCTGCCTTTGTCACTTGCACTCTGCAGGCAGCTCCCGCCTCCTGCAGACGCTTGGCGCCACTAATTGAGCACCTTCTGCCCAATTATGGCATTAACATTTAAAGAATATGCTGCATTCGTGATGCAGCTGAGATGTAGGATTGGGACCCAGAAATCATCCAGGCATCATGTTCCCAACCCCGTTTTGAAAATTCAGCCAATGGTATCTGCAATGTTCTCACATACCTTCTTCAAAAACCTGGGATATAAACCATCTGGTCCTGGAGGTTTGCTGCTCTTTAATGCTATTATTTTCTTTGTTACTGTTATTTTCCTAATATTAATTTTGGTGAGTCCCTCTCCTTGATTCGGTACTAGTTTCCTTGGCATGTCCAGCATGCTGACCTCTTCCTCTACTGGAAATACTGACACAAAGTAACTATTTAATGTCTGCATTTTCCTTATTTTCATTGACAATATCATCGTTACCAGTTTTCAAGGCCCGCTTTGCTCCTGACTGCCTTCTTTTTACTAATATAATTGTAAATTTTTTTGTGTGGCTTTCGATATCTCTTGCAATTTTCTCTTCATACTCCCTTTTGCAGCCCTCTATATCTGTTTTTCTACCCTTTACATCTTTCCCATTCACCAGCATCTGTGCTATTTTTTGCATTTTTGTATGCTTTCTCTTCTAAAGTTATGTTGTCTCTTACCTCTTTAGTTGGCCGTTTTTTTTGGCAAGTAGAGATAAGGAAATATAAATCATATTAATTTTTTTGAACACCTCCCCACTGATTACCTGTTGTTTTATCCATTAATAGATTTGTCCAGTTTACTGTGAACAGTCTCTGTCTCATCGCATTGAAGTCTGCCTTAGCTAAATCTGGAATCTTAGTAAATGTTTCAAACACTATGTTGAACTTGATCATATGATTGCAATCAGATAAATGTTCACGCATTGTTAGGTTGATAACTAAATATTGCTCATTACTCATTACTATTATGGCATGCTGCTTTTTGGTTCTTGGACATCTTGGGCAGGATTTCAATTTAGGGTTTGGGACCCTGACATCGCATTCATTTTTGGGTCCCAACCCTGCACCATGTTGGCAACATGCATGCATTGCACGTTTAATATGGTAAGGAGTTAATTGACCTAGAGTCGTGTTTGCGGCATGGCCTGCGTGGGAAGGAGGTGGGACACAGGCAGCAGTGGGCCTGATTTAAAGGGTGAGTGGCAGCCATTGCTGTGGTTACCATTCATCCCCATGATACAAGGAGGAGCTGAACAGAGGGCAGTGGGAAGAGAGGGCCTCCATGCTAGGGCAGCATCCCTACCTCCTCCCCCCCACACCACCCCCAGTTTTTCTGACGCCTCACTTGGGGTGCTGTTGGAGGCGATGACTGAACAGAGAAATATCCTGATCCCTGCCGGCAACAACAGAAAACCTGCAAGGCTCACCAAGAGGGCATGGGTGGAGGTGGTTCACAAGGTCAGTAGCAGAGCAGTGATGAAGAAGAACTGGGTTCAGTGCTGGAAACATTTCAATGATGTGCTTAGGTCTGGCAAAGTGAGTCCAAAGGTAGACCCAATGGCATGCCTCCTGATCAGGGGTCACCAGGATGCAAAAGAGAGGGGCATCCTGAGGAGGCATACTGATCTCCTGACCATGGGAGAGATGTGTGCTCAGCAGCCTTGATGACCCTTGAACATAGATCAGAACCCTCTTGCTGCTGGACAGGAGGCTGGAGTGCAGACTGCAGCAGCGTATGCGAATGGAAAGCTGCCAGTGGTGAGGGCGAGAGGCACTGTCCTAACTGCATCCTTCTTCATCTGACAGGCCAAACAGGAGAACAACATCAGGAGAGTGAAAGGGCATGTCTGGACAGTAGGATACCTCAGCTCACGTCACTGATGCATTTTGAGGAGCTGGCACTTCGTCTGGCCAGAGAGACAAACCACCAGGACTTTGGAAATGGAGAAATGGGAGTCCAATATAGACAAGGTGAAAAGATCTTAACATCTCCAGGTTCAGGGGATGCATGGCAATGCTCCCTGTGCAACGAGCTGTCAATGCATAAGCTGTCATCTCAATATTTTAAGTAGCGGAAGCATCTGTTTTCTGTCCCAATCTCTCATGATCACCTTCCCTTATGTCTCCCACAGGGCGAGCTGCAGAGGGGCAGGAGTCCACACAATGCCAACAAGTTCCCGAGGGATCAGGGGAGGAAGACACCTCAGAGTCTGCACTGTCACATCTTTCTTGTGCACCCTCCACCAGCACCGATACATGTATCTTTGTGGGTCCTTGCATGTTATTGAAGATGAAGAGGCGCACATCACATCAGAGCAGGAGGATACAGGGGAGGCAGAGTCAGCTGTGGCCAGATCCCCTCAGAGGATGGAGGACAGGCACAGCCCTGCTCAGCAGGGTGGAGATGCAGAGCCTCGGGGGTCACGAAACAGGTGGCTCTACCTGGAGAACCAGTATGAGATGTGTGCCCACATATCGGAGTTACCTGAGGCACTGTGAAGTCATGGGATGAGAATGGAGGATTGATTTAATCTCATGCTCCACATTGTCTCAGTGCTTTGAGTGCATGAGCTCCTCCATTGAGAGAGTGGCCAACCTCATGGAGAGCCATATGCAGCATCACTGAGTGAATTTAGGAGCAATGCACTGACATGCATACAAGGCATGCCACTGTCTGCAGCATTGACTGATCAGTGGTACAAATGGCAAAACAAAGCCTAGAGTGAATGCCAGCTGTGTGCCAGCTGGTGTTTCCCTCTAGTGATCAAGGGCATCATGAAAGGGCTGAGGTGGCAATAGTTGGTGATGAGGGGGCCACCCCTCATGGGGCTCTGTCATCATCATCTGTCTCCACAGTCTGTCCGATGACTGAAGCATCTGTAGAGTTTCGCACTGTGACTGCAGTGATGCCAGTGCAGCAGCCTTTGGAGGTGCCGCTCCCCCTGGTGGGCACCTCCCCCACCCCCCGGCACCTCCACGACGAGGCCGACCGCCATGGGCAACTCAGACCTAGACAGGCACTAGCTAGCAGTCTGCCTTCAAGTAATCCTGAGCCACAGGGGGAGCAGCTCATAGGAGTGCTATGAGCGGAGGCCACTGCATTGGTAATGTCACTTTGTGGGTCACTTGGGTGTGTCTGTTGTAAATAATATCACACTGTAATTTGATAAAGCACTGGACATGTTGCACTAAGGCAGATTTGTGAGTTTTAATTTCATCATGGCAAAAGGCAGGAGAATGGAAAATAAGGATTAGCAGAGCAAAGGAGTGTGTCGGGGAAGTATGTGTCAGATGGAGACTCTGGAGCCTTGCAGTGTTTGTGCCATTGGGAGGTTGCTGACTTTTGCTCTTAATGGATGCTTGCTATCACTCAGATGAAGGAGAATCTCCTCTCCATATGTTCTGTAGACTGACTATCACTCATTTTAAACCTGTGTGGATCAGAGTGGCCCTAGTGTCCCTGCCATCCGGATTAGTATTCCGTCTCCTGAGCCTACCACAGCAATATCCCTGCAAAGCATGGAGCTGTTCTCTAGTTTTCCTTCAGCCTCCTCCTCATCCTCCTCTTCTTCCTCCTTTTCCTCATCCTTTTCCTCCTCTGAAGAGCTGTGCCATTTAGCTTCTCCCTGTTCAAGGTTCACACCTCTCTGGAGGACCAATGTTATGAAATGTGCATCAGATCATCACAATGCATAAGACCCTTGAGGGAGTTTACTAGAGGGCATCACTTGACCGGTCAAGGCACCTGAACCTCATCGTCAGGAGGCTGATGGCCTGCTCAATGATGGCCCTTGTTGCTAAGGTGGCATCAGTTGTAGTGTCTCTCAGCCTCCGTGACGGGGTAACGCACCAGATTCATCAGCCATCTCCTCACTGGATGAGCCTTATCCATTCACAGCCATCCATGGATTTCTGAAGGCTCCATGAAAAGCTGCAGCTATAATTGCCGAAGGGTGAAGGCGTCATGGCAGCTTCCAGGATAGCATGCACACACTTGCAAACAGCTCTTGTTGTGGTCGCAGACCAGCTGAACATTTAGGGAGTGGAATCCCTTCCTATTGAGGAATCTCCCTGGCTGGTCAGTCAGTGCCTTGATGGCCACATGGATGCAATTGATAATCCCTTCACCTGAGGGAATCTGGTGATGGAGGCAAATCCACTGCCCTTTGACCTTGAGTGCCGCTATCCACCTTGAATTCAGTGTAATCCCCTGTCCTCTCAAACAGAGCTTCCATTACCTCTGTGATGCAATGATGTGCTGCTGCCTGCAAGATGCCACCAAGGTCTGCTGCTGCTGCTTGCAAGGACCAGGTTGGAAAAAAATGCAAGGCCACTATGACATTTACAGTCATGGGAAGGCCATGGCGATGGCTCCTGCGGACCCTCAGATGACCCTCAATGAGTTCACACAAGTCAGCTACCATCTGCTTGGAATGGCACAGCCTTCTGCAGCACTGAAACTCCGCTATGTCCAGGCAGCTTCACCTTTGGAGGTAGACCCTCTGGATGAGGGTATCACCTTCATTGCCTTCTTGTTCCTCATTCCTGACCCCTGCATCCCTGTTGCCCAGGGTCGGCCTCTGCTCCTGCAGATGCTGTTCCTCATCATTAGTTGATCCTATCTTGGAGTAGCTTAATCCCATGTCCTTTCTTCCTTTCTGTTGGAATGTATAGTCTTCCTGAATACCTGTCTCATGAATCTATGAGGCCCATAAGCAGAGGGACCTGTCCACATCCTCAAAGCCACAACCCCCTCCCTCACCAGACCCCTCCCCCCCCCACCGCACTGTCACCACCCCAAAATGCCCTTGTCAAGAGTGAGGAGGTATGACTGATAATTCTCCTGACTGTACAACTGGTTTCCTGTGAATGAGGGCCTTCTCTGAGCCTTCCCTCTTTGATGGAGTTTCATGCCTCTACCTCGCTGTTCTGAGTGGTTTCCCACTTTGTTTGCACCTCCTCCCTGTTGTGGTTTGGACCCTGCGTGGGTCCAAATTTAGAACTGGCCCTTCACGAGCTGACAACAAGCTAGTTAAGTGGTTTAAATGGCCATTTAGTGATCTTGGGCAGGTTGGCCCCTCCGGCTCTCAGCAGAGCCTCTTAAAATTTGTGCATGCTGGTTTCACATTAGGAAACCAGCACGCCCTTGCATTGAAATAAAAATCCTGTCCATTGTTGCAGAAAACTATCTTGGACACACTCAAGAAATTCAGTACCTTTCTGACATGTGCTGGTCTGCTTATCCCATTCTACATGAAAGTTAAAATACCCCAATAAAATCACTCTGTCTTTGCTACGTGCTTGTCTAATCTCTGCAATTATACAATGTACCATTTAACAGCCTCTACCTGGGGCCTAAACACAGCTCCCACTACAGTCTTAGATCATGTTCTATTTCTTAATTCTACCCAGAAAGGTTCAACTGCCTGCTTACCTCTCATTATAACCTCTCTTATCATTGAAGTGATTTCATCCTTAATCATGAAGGCTACTTCTTCCCCTCTACCATTTTCCCTGTATTTCCTGGACACCTTAGAACCTGGTAAATTTAGTTTGCAGTACTGATCGTCATGCAGCCATGTTTCAGCAATGGCTATCATGACATACCCTCCAAGTTGAATTTGCACTTAGAATTCATTCGATTTGTTCCTTATACTCAGTGTGTTTGTATAAAGAACACTTAATTTGGGCCACTCCCCCTAACCTGTCATTCTGCTCTCATGTTTTACCCTGTCCATTAGTAGAACAAAATAAAGTACACAGCAAAAATTGGAATTTCAGCTAAAAGGGAACATTTACTTAGGCATCAGTTATTTCCAATATCTGCAACAGTAAGGACCGCTGAATAAAGAGAATGGTAGAATTTGAGAACTCTGAGGGACTGTAGAGCTTTTCACACATATTAATTGTAACTTTGTTGACATGCATAAACTGCTTCAGTCCTCATGGAAGTGAAAAATACATGTAAAGATTTTTAAAACTATTTTAAGGATGTTTCTAGTCAAATAACAAGGAATGTTATATTAAGAATACGTTTGAAGGGCAAACCCCTCGTACAACAGTTGTAGATAGTGGATTTGGAATATGTTGCTGGCCTTTGCAGAGAATACTTATATTGCAATGAACCTCTTAGAATATTCAAAGGTGATATTCCTCCTGATGCCTGTATTGGTAAAAGCACTACTCAGTGTGGAACTGAGCTTTGCATATTAGGAAGGTTGCAAATTCAATCCCTGGTTCCTGCTGAATTAGCAGATCTACCATGGGATGATTAATAGGGGTGACCTTTGTCAGGGAGAAGGGAAGAAAAAAGTCAGCCAGGGTTCTTGCTGAAAATTGCATATGCATTGATATCTGGTGAAGACAGAGTTGGTTGCGGATCTATATGGTTGACAAGTCTGCTGATGCTCGAGCATTTATTTCTAAGTTATTTTCTCTTGAGACCCCTCCCACCTTACTTAATGGATCATTGTCTTTATGAAACATGCCTGTGTCATTTGGAGATTGTATTGTGACAAAAGAAAAATGTTGCATTTATATAGCACCTTTCATGACCTCATAATATCCCCAAATGCTTCACAACCAATGAAGTGTAGTCATTGTTATAATGTAGGGAAATGTAGCAACCAATTTTCACATAATGTGATCCCACAAACAACAATGAGATAAATGACCAGATAACAGGTTGCTTTTGAGTGATGTTGGTCGATAAATAAATGTTTACCAGAACATCCCTTGCATTTCTTTTTTGAAAAGTGCCATGGGATCTTTTATGTCCATTGCAGAGGCAGATGGGGCCTCAGTTTAACATCTCAGCTAAAAGATGGCACCTCCAACAGTGCAGCACTCCCTCAGTACTGCACTAGAGTGCCAGGCTGGATTATGTGCTCAAATCTCTGTAGGGGAGGGGGGCTTGAAACTATGACTGTCTAACTCAGGTAGGAGTGCTGCCACTGACCCTAAGCTGCACACAACACACTTATTCCTTATAGGTTTCTGTTCCTCATAGATAATCAAATTATAATGCTGTTTTTTCTGACATATTTTCTTTCAGTGAAACAATTATGTTCCTTCATGAGATATTTTACCAAGGACTAAAAGCACGGATAGCTAACTGGCCTACACTGGTGTTAGGTAAGAACTGGTTAATGTACAGACTGGGAAAACATGCTGAAAAGTGCTGTAAGTATGGTTGAGCATAAGCTGCAATTTGTCAGTCAGCTCCTTAAAGGTAATTGAATTTATTACGCTTGTGTGAAGATTAAAAATTGTATTACTACTGGGGGTTAAAATCACAGTGACAACTAACATCAACTTTGTTGGGTTATTTGTTAAAAGTTACATTTATTACCTTTTCCCTTTGGCGATAGGACAAATAGATAAATATTTCCTATTTACAAGGATACCATAATTTATGAGACTTTGTCACTTGCCAAGTATCTGATCAACCTGATTATAGGGATATTTATTGTAGCATGCAGCTATCTTTACTGCCTGGGTGTTGAACAGCATCTGGGCAGAGCACAGAAAGGAAATGTGTCTGGGTGGATTGCATGCTGGAAACGGAACCCGCCAGGATTTTCCTTCCATTGGATTCTGTGCGATCTTGCCTGCCACATTTTCCTTTCTGTGCTCTGCCCAGGCTATACTTAACACCCAGACAGTAAAGATGAAAATCTACCAGCACAATTATTAAATATCACACTGCCAGTCACAACCTATCCTTTATACAACAGCTAACTTTGAAGCAATGAAAATGGTAGACTTATATAAAAAATTTATATGACTCTGTAAAGCCTGTGCCCCTCAACGGTGTATCGTATTATTCATTTACAATCCATCAGCTGTTTTTCTGACTTAAACCAAGGAAAGATAAATGTTATTGATTACACAAAACAGAAGACAAACAAAAAACATATCTGCCAACAGAATAATGGATGAGTAGAACAAACTCAGCCAGCAATGGCACAGCCATGGCAGAGGGAAGTAGCATATTCTTTCTTGCACAAGTATTCTGGTCCAGATCAGAAAATGAAGAGCTTTCTGTTTAAATTGCAGGTAATCACTTTTACTGAGCAAACTAGATTTCCAACCATTGGACACAACTTGTGAGTTTACTTGTGACTTATGACGAGTAATTTTCCAGCTGTGCTGGAACCTCACCCACCAAGAATTCATCTGAGAATCTCGGTCAAGCTGTGCACAATTTTCTGACCATTAAGTTAAATCATACCCTAATTTTCCAATGTACTTGTCCAATTGGATGAAGCTACTTGATAGTAGTTCAATTTTGGAGAATTGCTCGCATCATATATTAACAATATAAAGTACAAATCCTGTCTTAGTTCATCTCATCCATTATTCTTTATTGGAGGTGAAATGCCTCAGCTGTTGCAGCAGACGCCTACCGTAACTTTGACAGAGGTTCTGGACCCGGATATTCTAGGTCTTGGACTTGGATTATAGTTTCTAGATGTCCTTCTGAGGCAGATCGTCTGCCTCTCCCTACAAGGTCATTGACATTAGAGGTGGGGGGAGGGGGAGGCGTTACCTAGATTGAGAGTTCTTATACTCACTTTCCTTCAGGACCTGGTGTTATATTGGTGAGTATGCTTGGTCCCATCAGGTGTCCCTCTCCAGCACCAGAAGGAAGAGGGGCCCAGTATGGGGACCAGGCAGTGATAAGGACTTGGACTTTTGAAACTGAGAGAAATTTTTTATTTTGCATTACATGTCACCCCTGACACAGAGGACATCCATTTACCTCTTTTGAGAGGGCGGGGAGGAGGCACTGAGGGGACCTAGTTCCTCTCCAGTCAAGTAAACGTCAGGTGGTCTCATCAGTGGGGGCTGCTGCAGATGTGCTCCCAACCCACCTAACACCCCATTTAAGGTCCCTTTTTATGGACCCCACTACAGAGGAGTCAGTGACAGAAGTCACTGGCAGTTGCTGCCCTGGTGTTGCTGGGAATTCCAGGCCTATATCGCTAATATTTTACAAAAGTACCTCTCCTCCTGATGACCTCTAAAGGCCTTTAGCTTCCAATCTCTCCCTCTATTGCAATTATTTTCCTCTTTTTAGTTTATTGAACCACTTTAATGATTACTCCTCTTACATTTTTGCTCCTGTTGCAAACATGTCTTTCTACACATTCTTTCTTTATCTTACATCCTCGCTGTGTTGAAATCAGGATTCATCAGACATTCTACTCATTCTGTTCTAAGGCCTAAGAACCATGGAACAGCTCACTTCCTCAGTTTTCTCCCTCTACAGGCTTTTAAATCCCAGGGTCATATAACCACTATTCCACCTCTGTCCTACTCTTTTCAACCTTGGTGGTGAGCTGTACTGTGGGCCTTGACTATTTATCAGCTTTCCTAATTTTACAAAAGATGCATATTTAAGTAAATTGTTAACTTTTAGAAATTTGGCTGTCAACCACTCACTTATTGGTGTCATTTACTTTAGGCTAACACAATTACATCACTAAACAGTAAAGTGTTGCATTTTGATGTGTATACTGTGGAGATTATGATAGAAAACAAAGGCATTGGTGAATGTTCAAATATACTGTGATGACTGTATTGGTATATTCATGATGTGCCTTATACACTTTAATAAAAGGTCACGTTTACATGCTGACTACAAATTCTGTCAAGTAGGAATGACCCTGCACTAATTACTATTTCCAGTGTGCTACTTCAGGCTCATTTTCAGAACGAGCTCTTGTGAAAATGAACTGTCCAAATTTCCTGCTACCCTGATTTTTCTGCCTGGTTGTTTTGATGGAAGGATAACTACCAGGTGCCGAATGCAGAAGTGGACCCTATGTTCCTACAATGTTTGGGGCTGAAGAATCTGACAGTGTTAAAGTAGCCGAATGCACCAGAGGAGTTTTAGTCGTAAGTAGGTAGGGACTGGGCAAGGGTGCGGTGGAGGTGGGGGGGAAGACATTTTTGAGATAAGAGAAACTTAGCTCAGTGATACAGAAGGAAACTGAAAGAATTGGTCTACTATATTGCTATTGGTCTGCTTGTGCATCTTGGAAAGGAGGTAGAAGTAGGCTGTACAAAGTTGTTGGATGCAGTGGGGCGAAAATCTCCAGAAGAGATGAGACAGGTCACAGTCTGAGAAATAATGGCTTAATTTTGGATAGTGAAGTCATGATTCAGAGAGAAATACGAGGAGTCATCGGGGAGATAGCAATTAGCAATTGACCTCAGCACAGTAGGAGCCCTTCTACCAGACAACAACAACCCTGTTTTATCTCAGCAGGTTTGCTGGTGATGCCAACGTTTGAACTGAGGGAATGAAGTGCTGCAAGTTTAAAGTGAGATGAATTACAATGAGTAAGGAGGTTGGAGAAACTGAGATGGCTGATATCAACACCATAGAACCATAGAAAAATTACAGTATAGGAGGAGGCCATTCAGCCCATCGTGGCCATGCTGGCTGAACAAACTAGCTACCCAATCAAATCCTACCTTCCAGAACTTAGTCCATAACCTTGCCGGTTACAGCACTTCAGGTGCATGTCCAGGTACCTTTTAAAAGAATTGAGGGTTTCTGCCTCCACCACCGATCCTGGCAGTAAATTCCAGACACCCTCTGGGTGAAAAAGCTTTTCCTCATGTCCCCTCTAATCCTTTTACCGATCACCTTAAATCTGGGCCCCCTGGTAATTGACCTCTCTACTAAGGGAAACAGGTCCTTCCTGTCTCTATCTAGGCCCCTCATAACTTTGTACACCTCAATTAAGTCACCCCTCAGCCTCCTCTGTTCTAAGAAAAACAACCCTAGCCTCTCCAATCTTTCCACATAGCTGCATTTTTCACACCCTGACAACATTCTTGTAAATCTCCTCTGTACTCTCTCAGAGCAATTATGTCCTTCCTGTAATGTGGTGACACAATACTTCAGCTGTGGCCCAACCAGGGTTTTATACAGTTCCAGCATTACATGCCTGCTTTTGTATTCTATACAGAATACAAAACAGTAGTCCTCGATGTGCAGACAGCAAGTGTGAGGAGGAATAATGACTTGGCAGTGATGACCCCAAGATGAAATAGGAGGCTGAAATTCAACGTCATGCTTGAAGAATTTGGATATAGTTCCAGAAGGGGGAGAAACAAATCTAGGGCTGAATTTTGTTGAGGTCCTGACTTTGGGATCCATGGCGGAGGGGGCTGGAAGACCGTATCAGTAGTGGCCCGCCACGGAGTCCGATGCTGAGAGTGCCGTGCCCGATCTTCCCGGCGGTGGCGAGGCTCCGTGGCAGCCTTGCTGCTGCTGGGTGACGGGACCTGACTTTAAAGATTTAAATAAAGTAAATCAATACATTTAAATAGAATTGACAGCTATCTTACCAGTTGCCTGGGATCTTCAATGCAGCAGCCGGCACTCTCAGGCCTTCACTTTCCCGTTAAGCGAAAGCTGGCGCCACTGAGGTGGGGAAGGGGAGTTACTTTGGATTTTTAGTGTCGTGGGGGATTGGTAACGCAGTCAAATTAGCATGTATAGTGTTTGGGATGGAGAGAAGGGCTGAGTGCTATGTTTTGAACAGTTGGTGGGGGGAAGGACAAATCTTCCATGTAAGTGTTTTGGTGGGGGTGGTGGGGTAGGGTGTAGAGGGTAACTATTATATGCAAGTGTTATGGGGGGGGGCAAAGGGGCGATTTTTTTTGCAATGTACTGGGGGGTGGTACGAATTTAAATATTTAAGATTAGCAGCAAATCTGGTTGTCCTTTAAAAATGGTGCCTGCCCCTGTGCAGGGGCAGCTGACTCCATTGCCAGCAACACTGAGCCCGCCCTCACCATGTGATTGGGGAGCGCAGCCAAACTGGCCTATTATCTTGAGCCACCGCGCGCTGGATCGTGGCAGCATGGTGGCGCACGGCCTGCATGTGCGAGCTGCCATTTTTTTCACTCGCCATTGCTCCTGGCGGCGGGAACGTTAAATCCAGCCGCTAGTGTGGGAAGAGAGAAAGGGGGGAAAGGTCATTTAACCATTTTTTTTTACTTTATCAGGACAAAATGGCAGGATTCCTTTTGAAGTACACCAAATAAATTTTAGGCAGTTCCATATGGTTAAGAATTAATATTGTATTTTTTGAGGCTTTGCGCAAAGTTGCAACATTCTTTCAGGCAGTATTTATGACATCCTGGTGTTATTCAGGCACAGCCAATCCATTTCCTTTCTAACAAACAAAAACTGAGGTTCTTCGAAAGAACAAAATGACAGCAGGTTGTAGTTTAACTGAAAACAGAACAACTTCGGAAATCGTGTCTCAATGAAGCATTTCAGATAGGTTATGAATTTTCAAGATGTAAGTAAGTATTCTCTAGTTGTTACAGAGTTAGAAGATATTAAAATGATGCAGATCATACCATTCCTATGGATACCAAATAATGTGGTTCCTGCTGTAAAAGTGTGTGAAATAACTGCTGTGATTAAATGTAATGGTTTTGTTTCCTTTTTCAGCTGACTTATTTGACATTTTATTACCAATGCTGAATATTTACCAAGAGTTTGTCAGGAACCACCAGTACAGTCTGCAGGTATTAGCAAACTGTAAGCAAAACAGAGATTTCGACAAGCTGCTGAAACAGTATGAATCAAACCCAGCATGTGAGGGTCGGATGTTGGAGACCTTTCTTACATATCCAATGTTTCAGGTAAAATTCAACTCTGATGATGAACTTTTGGTGTAGCTTATCAGATACACAGGCATAGCCATGTAGGGTGTCAAGTGTAGACCTCTGGGTTTCAGAGGCTCCACAAAACCCAATACTTCACTCTGTTGCCATTGCTGTGTAACCAAAATTTAACCAACTTAATGACAATCAAGTTTTTTGACTGACAGGGGTCCTGTGTTGATGATGATGGTGATGTCTCATTAGAATATTATGGTTTCTGACGCAGTCAGTCGAGGCTGAAGAAATGTGGTTTTGGTTTCCACTGGTTAATTTATTAGAATTGTAGTATTATTATTTCTCTGGAAACCTAACTTCCCAATGTTCTATCATTAGCCTCAAAATTACTCTATGCGAAGATAAGTGTATGAGCACTTAGCACTTAGGTCTCAAATTTGTTTCATCACTATTGTACCAGAGGCAATAAATTGCTTGATGTGTCTGTTAAAATAACAAAAAGTAATCTGATATGAAAATATCAAGCATTTGTAAGCAAATCTTCGTACACAGTAAGGGTAATTTTCACCTTCGCAACTGGGTGGCAATCTGGCAATATTTGGATCTCCTGTCCATTCTAGGACACATCCAATTTTCATCCCATTGATTCCAAAGTCGAGCAGGTTTTGCAAAGGACAGGTAATCCGATCTGCCAGAGTAAACCCAGGCAGTGAAGGTGAAAACTATCCCCAGTAATTTCATGACCAATGTTGTTCACAAGCAATTATAACCAGAGTATCTGATGTATATATTCTCTTATTTTCTTAGAGTTTGACTGCTATAAAATTCAGTGACTACCACGCACATGCATATGGGGAGGTGTGGTGGAGTAGTGGTGGTGTCACTGGACTAGTAACCAGAGGCCTAGGCTAATGCTCTGGGGACATACGTTCAAATCCCATCATGGCAGATGGTGAAATTTGAGTTCAATTAATAAATGAAATCAGGGCGGCACAGTGGCGCAGTGGTTAGCACCGCAGTCTCACAGCTCCAGGGACCCGGGTTCGATTCTGGGTACTGCCTGTGCGGAGTTTGCAAGTTCTCCCTGTGTCTGTGTGGGTTTTCGCCGGGTGCTCCGGTTTCCTCCTACAGCCAAAGACTTGCAGATGATAGGTAAATTGGCCATTGTAAATTGCCCCTAGTATCAGTAGGTGATAGGGAATATGGGATTACTGTAGGGTTAGTATAACTGGGTGGTTGTTGGTCGGCACAGACTCGGTGGGCCGAAGGGCCTGTTTCAGTGCTGTATGTCTAAATAACAATAAATAAAAAATAAATTTAAAAAAGCTAGTCTAATGGTGACCCTGAAACCATTGTTGATTGTTGTAAAAATGCATCTGGTTCACTAATGCCCTTAAGGGAAAGAAATCTACCATCCTTACCCAGTCTGGCCTACATGTGACTCCAGACCCACAGCAATGTGGTTAACTCTTAAATGCCCTCTGAAAGGGCAATTAGGGATGGGCAATAAATGTAAGCCTAGCCAGTGACCCCCACATCCTCTGAACAAATAAATAAACACACACGTTAATCTGTTCATTGTCTATCAATTGTTTGATTATATGCAGATGGAGGGTGTTAATTGGGGTCTTAGTTGAGCACTTATAAGCAGACACTTACTGAGAGTGGTGGAGGGGTTGAGTGATGAGCTACATGTTTGTAATCCTTTTACTCTGTACAATAAATGTGAAACTGAGTAAAGATAGGCTCCAGAATTATCCTTTCATAACAAGCTTTCTGGAGTTTAACATGGTAGCAGAAGATGGTTGCCTAAAGCTAAAGGTTGGAAACTAGGAATTTCTTTCACATAGAAAACTAAAATCTCAAGTGCTTTTGTGGAAAATATGGCAGAAAGCAAGTGTAAATTGTCAGGGTATGATTACCCTCCGATGTTCTCTGAGTCTGAACCATATGACCAGTGGAAGAATGAAGTGGATATGTGAACACAGGTTACATCTCTACCAAAGAGAAATCAAGGTATGTCCTTGGCGTTGTTACTTTCTACCAAATGTAAGATCAGAAGTAAAGTGTTTTGTGAACTGGATGCTTGTCAGTTGGATACTGATGAAGGGCTGGATCTTCTGTTAGAATTCTTGAATGAAATTTACAAGAAAGATGACCTATTGAAAGTGTATGATGCATTGACAGACTCCGTTAGATTTCGGAAAACAGATGGTTATTCAATGGAGGAATATATCATGGACTTTAAGAGACTGTATAGAAGATTGAGGAAATTCAATTTGGAGATCCCTGGTTCAGTGCTAGCATTTAAATTGCTAGATTATGTGAGGGTGTCGCTTATGGACAGGCTCCTGGTTCTAACTGGGGTTCGGTTCTTGGACAAAGACTCCCTGTTGAATCAAATGTCTGCTGCCTTAAAGAAATTCCTCAGGAAACAGTCATTTCCTGCAGCCCTGGTAGAACAAACAGGGCATTCTATGGTGACACAAAGAATGGAGGACTCGTTGTTTACTAGATTTCAAAATGGTCCAGATAACTGGAAGCAGTCATAAGTACAATGGAAGAGTTAAAGACAGGAGGAATGAGGATGAAAGTACCTTTAGCAGGTCTATTACAGTGGAAGACAGAATTGGAACAGCAATAATTGGGAAATGAATCACAGGAATGCCCAAGGAACAGTTAATAGGTGCTTCAGATGTGACTCAAAGTATCATTAGGCAATGAACTGCCCGAAGTGGAAGGGCAGAGTCTTCGAAATAACACATGATGCAGAGAATTTTGAGGCAGAAGAGGAAGATACTGATGAATCTGAACAAATTGTACCAGTCACAAGGAGTTTTAGTCCTGTGATGAATATGTTAGTTGCGGATTTGTTCAACTGTGCTGTATTGGATAGTACTTGTACGTCGACAGTATGTGGAACTGATTGGTTACAATGTTATCTGGATTCACTTAGTAGTGAGGATTGATGCAAGGTTAAGGAATATAAACGTACTACCAGCTTTAGGTTTGGTGATGACAACACATAGAAGTCACTAAAGAGAGTAGTAATTCCATGTAAAATAGCTGGAGTAAGCCACTTTATCAGAACTGATATAGTCTCCAGTGAGATACCTTTACTGTTGAGTAAGCCTTCAATGAAAAAGGCACAAATTAAACTTGATATGGAGCACGATAAGGCAATTGTTTTTCGAAAGTCGGTGAATATGCAGTTTACCCAGTCAGCGCATTATTGTATACCCTTAACAAAACTTGGTGTTTCTAGTCAGAGTTTTAGAACAGTATTAATGGCATCAGGTGTTAAAAATCAGAGATGACAAAGCAAATTGTCTTTTAAAGTTACACAGACAATTTGCTCACCCTTCTTGTCAGATATTAAAAACCTTGCTAAAGGATGCAGGTGTGATTGATGAAGAGTATACAAGGATAATAGAAGAGATTAGTGAAAAGTGTGAAATCTGTAAAAAGTATCAGAGGACACCATCACATTCCACTGTCAGCCTTCCATTGGCAGGTGACTTTAACGAGGTAGTTCCCATGGATTTAAAGGTGTGGGACAAAGTTAAGAATATTTTCATTCTATATTTTATAGACCTAGATTTAGTCTTTTAGAACGATTTAGTCTTTCTACAATAATAAATAACAAGGACAAAAGGATGATTTTAGACAAAATTATGGAGAAATGGATAGGGGCTGGACTTGGGGCACCAGCTAAGTTTCTGACTGATAATAGAGGGGAATTTGCCAATGATGAGTTCAGAGACATGTGTGAAAACATAAACATTATGGTTATGAATACTGCAGCTGAAAGTCCTTTCAGCAATGGGCACTGTGAAAGGAATCATACAGTGGTTGATGAAATGCTACATAAAATCTTAGCTGACCAGCCAGACTGCTAGTTGACAATCGCGCTGGCATGAGTGGTTCATGCAAAGAGTTCACTTCACATGGTTGGAGGATATAGTCCCTATCAATTGGTCTATGGGCGGATCCCAAATTGTCTTCTGTACTGTGCGACAGTACAGGAAATACTACAATTAGTTCAATTTTTTCTCCACATTTGAATGCTTTGCATGCAGGCTTTCATCAAGGCTGAGGTCTCTGAGAAAATTTCTTTGCATTGTATAAGGCCATCTGAGGCAGAATTTAATTCAGGAGATTTGGTGTATTATAAAAGAGAGGGTCATAGGATATGGAAGGGCCCTGGTAAGGTAATCGGTCGTGATGGTAATACAGTAGTTATCAAGCATGGAAATCAAACTCTTAAGGTTCATTCCCGCAATTGATTGGGGTTGATTACAAAATCTCAGAATCTCAGCAATTGATAGAGGGAAACGATGTACCTTGTACCTCAAATACTCATGTGTTTTGTGATGAAGGTTTTGAGGAACAGAATGAGGTAGATCAAGGGTTGGATAGTAATGTGAGGGATCATGATGCTCAAGAACGAGCTTTCGCATCCAAAGGACAATTGTCCTGAGTAGGGATTCGGGTGACATATATTCCAGAGGGGTGTAATAGATGGATGTATGGAACAATTGTGGGACGTGCAGGAAAATCTAAAGGCAAGTTTAAATATTGGTTAAATGTTCAAGATGATGGCCAAGAAGCAAGGTCCATGGACTGGCAGAATGGGGTGAAAGAGTGGAGGGGAAGAAAGCGCAATGCAATTTCTAATAGTGGGTCTGAAAGTGACTCTTGCCAAAGGAAGTGATCACGTACTGGAGAAAGAGCCTCTGATAATGTGCAAGGAAGATCTCCTAGCAGTGGTCCTGAAAGACATCAAAGTGCTAATAGAGGCCGTAGGTTGAGCAGATTCCACAATGAAACAAAGGCTACGGAGCTGTCTCGGAATAGAACTAGAAGCATAAGTCCTCATGATCATGAAGTTTTAGTGGCTGCCAATAAACTTGAGGATAAACTAATAAGAGAAGCAAAACATAAGGAATTAGAGAGTTGGAGAGAGTTTGGAGTTTAGTCTGAGGTATCAAATAGGGGACGGCCAGCCTTGTCACAATGATGGATTTGTACTGAAAAAGTCCTTCCTGATGGAACTTACAAAGCTAAAGCGAGGCTAGTTGTGAGGGGTTTGAAGAGCAACTGGGTGATACCGATGTTAGAGTGGACTCTCCTACAGCTGGTAAAGTAATCTTGAAAAACTTTTTTTAGCTCTTTTGGCCACATATTCATGGGAGTATAGATCCATTAACATAAAAGCTGCATTTCTGTAGGGTGATACTTTTCAGAGAGAAGTGTTTCTGAAACCACCCAAAGAGGCAGATGCAGAAAGAAAATTATGGAAACTGAACAAATGTGTCTATTGCCTTAATGATGCTTCCCGGGTGTGGTATTTCTCGATGAGATCTGTTTTGTTGAAAATTAGTTCTGTTCAGCTAAAAGCAGATCCTGTAATGTTTTATTGGTATCATAAGAGGAAACTTTCAGGCATCCTCATGATGCACTTTGATGATTTCTTATGGGGTAGTACTGCAGATTTTGAGAAATATGTTATTAATAAGATTAGGGCAGAATTTAAGATTGGGAGTCAGGCTTGTGGGGCCTTTAAATATATTGGCTTAGATATTAAGCAGACGATGTCTGAAATAACATTAAATCAACAATCCTATTTAGAGAGTGTTACTCCCATCCCAGTTAATCGTGTGAGGTCATCACAGAAAGATGATATATCGAAAGCATAGACTGAGCAATTAAACTGGTTGTGCTCTCAGTGGCCTGATGCTAGTTTTGATGTGCTAGAGTTATGCATGATAATGAAACATCAAAAGTTGAGAATGTTTTAAGGGCAAATAAAACATCTAAAAAAACGAAATCTGGAGAAATGTGTACTGAAGTTCCCATCCTTAGGTGACCCAAAGAACATGAAGCTAATAATTTTTAGCGATGCTTCACATGCTAATCTTGCTGATGGGTATTCGAGTGCAGCTGGCATAATATTTCTGATGGGTGAAAATGCAAAATATTTTCCTTTAGCTTAGGAACATAGGAGCAGGAGTAGGCCATTCAGCCCATCGAGCCTGCTCAGCCATTCAATATGATCATGGCTGATCATCCACTTCGATGCCTTTTACCCACACTATCCTCATATCCACTTACGTCACTTGTATTTAGAAATCTGTCAATCTCTGCTTTAAACATACTCAATGACTGAACTTCCACAGCCCTCTGGGGTAGAGAATTCCAAAGATTCACAACCCTCTGAGTAAAGAAATTTCTCCTCATCTCTGTCCTAAGTGGCTTCCTCCTTATTTTGAAATTGTGTCCCCTGGTTCTAGACTCTCCAACCAGGGGAAACATCTTAGCTGCTTTATCCCTTTAAGTATTTTGTAGGTTTCAATGAGATCACCTCTTCGAAACTCTAGAGAATACAGGCCCAGTTTCCCCAATCTCTCTTCATAGGACAGTCCTGCCATCCCGGGAACAAGTCTGGTGAACCTTTGTTGCACTCCCTCTACGGCAATAATATCCTTCCTAAGGTAAGGGGACCAAAACTGCAGATAGTACTCCAAGTGCGGTCTAACCAAGGTTCTATACAATTGAAGCAAGACTTCACTGCTCCTGTACTCAAATCCTCTTGTGATAAAGGTTAACATACCATTAGCCTTCATAATTGCTTGCTGCACCTGCATGTTAGCTTTCAGTGACTTATTGACAAGGACACCCAGGTCCCTTTGTAGATCTACACTTTCTAATCTCTTACCATTTAAGAAATACTCTGCACATCTGTTCCTCCTACCAAAGTGGATAACCTCACATTTTTCCACATTTTATTCCATCTGCCAAGCTTTTGCCCACTCACTAAGTCTGTCCAAATCCCTTGAAGCTGCTTTGCATCTTCCTGACAACACACATTCCCACCTAGTTTTGTGTCATCCGCGAACTTGGAATAGTCTACAACCAAACTACATTTGGTCTCCACATCCAAAACATTGATATATATTGTGAACAGCTGGGGCCCAAGCACTGATTCCTGTGGTACCCCTCTAGTCACAGCCTGCCAACACAAGAATGACCCGTTTATTCCTACTCTCTGCTTTCTGCCTGTTAACCAATCCTTAACCCATGCCAGTATATTACTCGTATCCCATGTGCTTTAATTTTGCTAACCAAACTCCTGTGGGGACTTTATCAAAAGCCTTCTGAAAATCCAAGTATACCATGTCCACCGACTCCCCTTTATCAATTCTGTTGGTAACATCCTCAAATAACTCCAACAGGTTCGACAAACATGATTTCCCATTCATAAATCCATGTTGACTATGTCCACTCAGATTATTATTATCCAAGTGTCCATTTATCACATCCTTTAGAATAGATTCTAGCATTTTCTCAACGACTGATGTAAGATTAATAGATCTGTAATTCCCTGTTTTCTCCCTCCCTCCCTTCTTAAATAGTGGAGTGACATTTGCGACCTTCCAATCTGCAGGAACCACTCCAGAATCTATAGAATTTTGGAAGATGATCACCAATGCATCCACTATCTCTGTAGCTACCTCTTTCAACACTCTGGGATGTAGAATATCAGGTCCTGGGGACTTATCAACCTTCAGCCCCATTAAGTTCTCCAATACAACCTTCTTATGAATACTAACTTCCTTCAATTCTTCATTCCCCCTAATCCCTTGGATCTCTAATTCTGGGTGATTTCATGTATCTTCCTCAGTGAAGACAGACACAAAGTAATCATTTAGCTTCTCTGCCATTTCTCTATTCCCCATTATAAATTCTCCTGAATTTGCCTGTAATGGACCCACATTTGTCTTAGCCAAACGTTTCCTTTTTACATACCTGTAGAAGCTTTTACAGTCCGTTTTTAATATTTTTTGCTAGCTTACATTCATTTTCTATTCTCCCTTTCTTTATCAGATTCTTCATATTCCTTTGCTGTATTCTAAAATCCTCCCAATTCTCAGGTTTACTATTATTTCTGGCAACTTTATAGGCTTTTTCTTTTAATCTTATACAATACTTAACTTCCTTTGTTAACCATGGTTGACTGCCTTTACTTTTGGGGTTTTTGTGCCTTGAAGGATTGTAGATTAGACAGTGTAGATGTACAAAGGGACCTGGGTGTCCTTGTCAATAAGGTGCCTTGAAGGATTGCTGTAAACTATGTAATAATTCTTTAAAGACCTGTGTACTGTCGTACCTTTTAATGTATTTTCCCAATCCACCTCAGCCAATTTCCCCCTCATACCTTCATAATTTCCTTTGTTCAAATTTAACACCCTGGCTTCAGATTGAACTACCTCACTTTCAAACATAATGTAAATTTTTATCATATTATGGTCACTCATCCCTAAAGGTTCTTTTATGACAAGATTATTAATTAGCCCTTTCTCATTACATAAAACTGGATCTAAAATAGCCTGTTTTCTAGTTGGTTACTCAGCATACTTCTCTAGAAAACCATCCCTAACACACTCCAGTGCTCCACAGCATTAGTGCTCATTAGGTTTACCTAGTCTAAATACAGTTTGAAGTTACCCATAATTACTGTATCATGTGTTACGACCATGTGAGAAAAGTGTCTAGGGGTCTTTCTCAGCTTTCACCTGGTCTTATTCTAACAAGGTTTGATTTTAAACACACCATGTTTTGAGCTCCCTTTTGGTGAATCCTTGTTCACCGCTTTCCAATTATAAGGCAAAGAAATGAGCACAAACAGGCCTACTTAGATTTAAAGAAGAAAAGTGAAATTTATTAAAGCTTAAAATTAAACTCTAATTTGGTTAACGCCTATGGATACATGCTGCGCCCCATGCTAGCATGCATATGCAATACACACATGAAAATAGAGACAGAAAAGAGCAGCAGAAAAATAGTGGAGAAGTTTGAGGCAATCTCTGAAGAGGGTTTTTTTTTTACTGTGCTTCGAGCTTGCTGTAGATTCCTTGATTGTAGGTAGTCTTGCTTTTCGTTGGGGCCCAGTATTCATCAACCTTGTTCACTGTAGGAGACTTTTCTCTTTTGGGGTTCATATGTCTTCAATGGTTTCCGAAGCTGGTGAGAGCGAGATGAGAGCAGCCAGGAGAGAGGTTTTTTTAGAGATTAGAGATACAGCACTGAAACAGGCCCTTTGGCCCACCGAGTCTGTGCCGACCATCAACCACCCATTTATACTAATCCTACACTAATCCCATATTCCTACCAAACATCCCCACCTGTCCCTATATTTCCCTACCACCTACCTATACTAGTGACAATTTATAATGGCCAATTTACCTATCAACCTGCAAGTCTTTTGGCTTGTGGGAGGAAACCGGAGCACCCGGAGAAAACCCACGCAGACACAGGGAGAACTTGCAAACTCCACACAGGCAGTACCCAGAATCGAACCCGGGTCCCTGGAGCTGTGAGGCTGCAGTGCTAACCACTGCGCCACTGTGCCGCCCTGAGATACAGCACTGAAACAGGCCCTTCAGCCTACCTAGTCTGTGCCGAGTCTTTTCAGTCCAGGAGCAAACGGCTTTCTGAGTTCAAATTCTCTGTGGCAAGTTCAAATTTTAAAAACTCTTAAGCCAGTTAGTCATGTGACTAAACTGGTCTGACCACATCAGTTTGTGTATTCAGCGATTTTAGCAGTTAACCTGGAATGCTCGCCTCTCCACCTTCAACGTCTGGTAATCAAAAGTCCATTGTGGATTAAATTGGAGCAAGGAGTGACCCCTTTGTCCTTTCCAAGTACAGTCTGTTACTATGCAAATGTCTTTCCAGTCAAGGGTCTGGTGGGTTTCTTTTAAAAACAAGTTCTTTCTTTACTCCAGTAACAGTTTAAAAATTAATGTTCATGTGGTGAAATTAATGTGTCTCATTCTTGGCAAGGGGGGGCCTGCATGACACATGGGTGACTTTGAGAGGCTAAGAAAATAAAATGGGTCGTTAAAAACATTTTAGCTGTGGAAAGACTGGGTCTTGTTGAAGCAGTAGATATGGGGTTCTATTTGTCAAATATTTTGGTTGAAATTCTGAACATTGGACATACTGAAGATAGGATTTCCACTGAATGTAATATGGATTATCGTTCTTTATGAGATAATGTACATGCTACAAAAAGTGACAGTGATAAAAGTCTACATATTGACCTTGCTGGATTGAAACAGATGCTTGAGAGAAAGGAAATCTCCAAACTTAAATGGGTAATGCAAATCGTCAGCTGTCCGATTGTTTCACAAAAAGAAATGCTAGTAAATTTTTAGGGGTGCTAGAAGAGGGGCATCGCATGATGTAATGCTTTGTACCTAATATGGAATTTATTTTCATTTATTTTGAAATGTTCTTTGAGCAGGTTAATAATTTCTGCATAAACTGGAATTTATTTTGAAATGTTGTTTCAGCATATTAATCCAAGTTGTATTATAAAAGGAAGATGGCAATGTGTTAATCTGTTAATTGTGTATTAATTGTTTGATTCTATGCAGGTGGAGGGTGTTAATTGGGGGTCTTACTTGAGCACTTATAAGCAGACACTTACTGAGACTGGTGGAGGGTTTGAGTGAGGAGCTACATATTTGTAATCCTTTTACTCGGTACAATAAATGTGAAACTGAGTAAAGAAATGCTCCAGCATTATCCTTCCATCACAAGCTTTCTGGAGTTTAACACACACAGTTGCCTGGATTCTGTGGTGTGTGGTAACATTACTGTCCTGTTTTTCTATGGAGTTACTTGTCCATTGTGAATTTAGCACCTACACTGACAGGGCAGTGAGGGCAAAGTATCTTGATTGAAATCATCGCCTGTGCCCAACTTTGTTTGTAACCTTAGTGTTGCTAAGGCAAATATAAAAAGAATGGCTCACATCACTGATTATCATTTTGTTTTCTCCCGCTACATGGCTGGAGTTGTTTATTTCAATGGACAGAACTCCAAATATACAGGCCCAAAAATTGCTGTAACCTGTTACTGAATAGCGCTCACCATGAGTTAGATTTAACCTTGCCCATTTAATCTCCATGATATTCTGCGAGGAAAGTTGCTGGAAGTGTGAGATGGAAGCAGTGCAGCACCCTCCACGGTGCATCTGGGATCTGAGTGAACAGGGCAAGCAACTATGTGTCTCCTCAACCAATTAGATTGAAGTACAGCACAAGGTCTGTACAAGAAAATGTAGAGCGGTGAACTCAATATTAAATCAATTACAGGAAGAGAATAAAGAGAGGGAAAGAAAGAATGGTTTAAGAGAGAAAAAATAAAAACAAAGATTTTTTTTAAAAATTGTAACGACATCTCCAGCAAATAAAATCTGAAGGAATGAGGTGCTGCACTTGTCATAGTTAATTTTCAGTGCCGGAGTCGTTGACATTTAACATATCGTTAAAAGGGTACTTAAACATAAAATGACTTGACTTAACTTTCTGTTGGTACCATTATTTAAGAAGGGTAGCAGGGATAAACCAGGTAATTACAAGCCAGTGAGTCTAACATCAGTGGTAGGAAAACTATCGGAAAAAATTCTGAGAGACAAGATTAATCTCCACTTGGAGAGGCAGGGATTAATCAGGGATAGTCAGCACGGCTTTGTCAGGGGGAGATCGTGTCTAACAAATTTGATTGAATTTTTCGAGGAAGTGACTAGCTCTGTAGATGAGGGTAAAGCAGTTGATGTAGTCCACATGGACCTCAGTAAGGCTTTTGATAAGGTCCCACATCGGAGATTGGTCAAGAAGGTTAGAGCCCATGGGATCCAGGGCAATTTGACAAATTGGATCCAAAATTGGCTTAGTGGCAGGAGGCACTAAGGTGATGGTCGAGGATTGTTTTTGCGATTGAAAGCCTGTGACCAGTGGTGTACCACAGGGATCGGTGCTGGGACCCTTGCTGTTTGTAGTGTACATTAATGATTTAGACATGAATATAGGAGGTATGATCAGTAAGTTCGCAGATGGCATGAAAATTGGTGGTGTCTTAAATAGTGAGGAGGAAAGCCTTAGTTTACAGGATGATATAGATGGGCTGGTAAGATGGGCAGAGCAGTGGCAAATGGAATTTAATCCTGAGAAGTGTGAGGTGAAGCATTTTGTGAGGACTAACAAGGCAAAGGAATATGCAATAGATGGTAGCACCCTAGGAAGTACAGAGAGTCAGAGGGACCTTGGTGTATTTGTTCATAGTTCACTGAAGGCAGAAGCACAGGTAGATAAGGTGGTTACGAAGGCATATGAGATACTTGCCTTTATTAGCCAGGGCATATATTATAAGAGCAGGGAGGTTATGATGGAGCTGTGTAAAATGCTAGTTAGGCCACAGCTGGAGTACTGTGTATAGTTCTGGTAACCACACTATAGGAAGGATGTGATTGCACTGGAGAGGGTGCAAAGGAGATTCACCATGATGTTGCCTGGCCTGGAGCATTTCAGCTATGAAGAGAGACTGGATAGGCTAAGGTTGTTTTCCTTCGAGCAGAGAAGGCTGAGGGGGGACCTGATTGAGGTATACAAAATTATGAGGGCCATAGATAGGGTAGATAGGAAGAAACTTTTTCCCTTAGAGGAGGTGTCAATAACCAGGGGGCATAGATTTAAGGTCAGGGGCAAGAGGTTTAGAGTGGATTTGAGGAAAACCTTTTTCACCAAGAGGGTGGTTGGAATCTGGAACACATTGCCTGTGGGGTGGGGTTGGGGTATGAACCCTGACAACATTTAAGAAGTATTTAGATGAGCATTTGAAATGTCATAGCATACATGGCTACAGGCCAAGTGCTGGAAAATGGGATTAGAATTGATGGCTGGCACGGCTATGATGGGCCGAAGGGCCTGTTTCTGTGCTGTATAACTCTATGACTCTATGGGTTTACTTCATATCTACTGTGCAAGTACACAGACTTCATGCTGCCCAATACATTTGAATGGGGTCATAAGCTATTTTCACAAAGCTAATGGAGGAGTGAAGCAATCCTGACATCTTGATTTTTGTGTTAATTGCGCATCTGCTGGAGATGCTGGGGCATTTGTGCTTAAATAATGGAGAGAACGATTAGCCTCGCTGTTATTTTGAGATAATTTTTGGGCTATGGTTTCATAGCTGTCTCCATGGGTCTAAAAACAATATTTTACATTTTTAATTCATCCCACCATTTACTTCTGGGCTGAATGTACTTACCTCGCATTGAAGTTGGTTATCATTACGTCAGGAGCGTGCCTGAATATCTCTGAATAAAAATTTAAATTTGAAAATGATAAACTAACGGCATTCAGCACAGAAATACCAGTGCTCACTATCAGTTTTTAGCAAGTGATTTGTTATTATTCAGACCACCTCAGAAACCAGTGTTTACACTGCTTCTGGGACTAACAATACTCAGGCAACAAATTGTATTGCAGGTGGCAAGTGTAGAAAATTATTGGATTTGTCACAAAATGCCCTATCATAATAAACCATTGGTGCTAAACCCATGATACCTGTCCAGAGCAGAATCAAAACATCAGTGTTTTTAAGAATGTTGTTATATTTTCTTTCTCACTAATGTTTTGTCTTTCCCTGTTGTACTATTCTAGATCCCACGATATATAATAACATTGCACGAGCTCCTGGCACACACGCCACATGAGCACGTGGAAAGAAAAAGCCTGGAATTTGCGAAATCGAAACTGGAAAATCTTTCGAGGTAAGTTGGTATTTGCATGTTTTAAAAACTGCATTTGGTAGATGCACATCGCCCTTTATTCCAAAGTAAGCACTTCACAAGGGAGCCCACTTAATTTGAATTGCGAGTTCTGGGGACGGCACTGGTGCCCAACTCGTGATCCAGCTCACAAGAGGTCAAATTCAATGTAGGTGGAGGCACACATCAAGTGATGGCGGACCGACTGCCTGTTATATACCTCTGTCCAATCTTTGTTTCTATTGAATTTAAAGGAAAAGTCAGCAGGTTACATAATGAGCAGTCGATCTGCTATTGCTCATTTTGCGTCCCTGTTGAAGTTGAATCTTGCCCCCACTGTATCCCATAGCCATTCCTAATGAAACTGTCGGTGCTCATTAATTATTCCAGTGTTCCCACTAATTAGCCAATGCATTCGTTTATTATTCCTGTGCTCATTAATTATTCCAGTATGTTCGTTAATGATGCTGACATGTGAAGACCTAGAGGCAGGGTGAGAGCTCACACATTGAGAGCTGGGATTACTTCAACTGGTAGAGGTAATTAAAAGGTGGTAGCAGCAACACCTAAAGTGCTTATTTTTCTCTTCTCTCTTTCTCCCGTCATACGGTAGTGACAGAGTAACCTTCGGAACTAGAAACTCTGCTGGCCCTATCATTTCCAGGGTTTCCTGCCGGAAGTGACAGGAGACATACAATATGACTGCCTATTTATGGTGGGAGCATTGTAATAATACACATCATCTGATGCATTTCCCGTCAGTTGTGCCACAGCACCAATCGATGCAAATGATTGATTGCATAGTCTTTGGGACCAAATTGAAAAATATTTGAAATGATTGATCAGATTGATAAGGGCAGTTCTACAGCTACCAGCAACACTACACTGCAGCAGACCTGCAGAATATCCCCAGATTCCATTGAAGGCCAGCCTGCCAAAATTACACAATTATCCAAGATTGAAAAATTGGCCAAGGTTTGTAAAAAGTGGAGCTGACACCACAGAAAAGACATGCCCCAATTCTGCTCAAACAGAAAACCCCTTTAATCTAGGAACAGAAACAAATAGGATTTTTTTGATGCAGAAGTGGATGCAAGTGGATATCAAATTTGTTATTCTCTAAGCAGAAACATGGAAATTCACCATGACTCACTGGGATGGTGCAGCATAGAGGAGAACTTAGAAAGAATAAATGTTGCTCCTATCAACAATTACTGACCACAAAATAATAAGTGTAGGAATAATCTTTACAATATGCAGAAAAGGTGCACAAAGATAGTGAGGCTCCTTTTGGGCAGAATTTTTTGTGGCCATTTGAAGCAGGAGTGGTGATGTGGGGGGACAGAGAATCGCGCTGGAAGCATCTGCCCAGAAATCCAACGTCAGTTCCAGATTTTGTCAGCAGCAGAAAAGCACCATGGTGGCATTGACGCCCAGACGTGACGGGGAGCTATTTTAAATTGCAGAGCAACTCTTTTAAATGCATTTTAAATATAATTAATTGCAATTTTATGATGGGATTTCGATTGTGTGAATGGCGGGTGGCACCCACATACCTTCAGGTTTACGTTCGTTAAAACCTAGTGGCAGCGAGGTGAGAGGCCATCCTGCCACAGTTGGGAAGCAGTCCTGAGCATTCTTTCACCACACTATTAACACGTTCTTTGCCTTTGCCCCATGACCTCCTTGTCAGTTATTCTCTGTGACCCTATGTCCTATCAATACCTTCCCTTTTGTTCTCTTTTGCCCCACCCCCACTTTATTTTCTTAAAACCTATTACATTTCTAACCTTTGCCAGTTCTGATGAAAGGTCACTGACCTGAAACATTAACTCTGCTTCTCTCTCCACAGATGCTGCCAGACCTGCTGAGTATTTTCCAGCACTTTTTGTTTTTATTCCTGAGCATTGCTGCATAGTGCATAGGGGGGTTCGGAAGCCATTGTAGGACTGTGTTGCTGTGGGCTCTGCAAGGGCTGTACATGGAGGGTGTCGGCGTTTCAGGAGCTCTGCAAGGGGAGTCGGGGTTTCAGGGACTGTGCAAGGGGCGTTGAGGTCTAAAGGACTCTGCAAGGGGTTTCGGGGTTTCATGGGTGTTCTGCAAAGGGAGTCGCCGTCTGGGGTGTCTGCAAGGGGGTTCAGGGGCTCTTCAAGGGGGTTCAGGATTTTGGGGGCTCTGCAAAGGGGTTCAGGGTTTTCGGGGCTATGAAAGGTGGTTCAGGGTCTCAGGTGTGCTGCAAGGATTCCGAGTAGGTGTGGGAGGACTGCATTGGATTAACAAACAGCTTTGTGAATTGGTTGCTTGGTCAAACAGCTGGAACAGAGGGTGGGCTATAAGCAAGGTTGGACTTTGGCGTCCATCAAGGACTCTGCCAAGAGAATTGCCTAAGGCTTAGTTGCCAAGGCAGGGTCACCTCTGCATTGACAGTCATCTGCAGGCCCACAGGTCACCCGGCATGGGTCTCATACACCCTGTCTTTTTAGACCCCTGTGACGTGATGCGGTGCCTCCGACAGAGGGAGGGCCAAGAGGCAGCTGCGCCTGTCTGTGAAGCTCCAGGCGAGAGAAAGAGCAGCCTGACATGCCAAGGGCCCACATTCGCTAGAGAGTGTATGGACTAAGACCAGCTACCTCCAAATGTCTGAGCGCCATTGTCAGCGAAGGCTACGCCTCTCCAGGGAGGCCGCCACTGAAGTACGCGCAGGACAAGTTGTAACCTCTGGGATCTGGGATTCAGTGGCCCTGAAGATCGCTGTGGCACTAAACTTCTGTGGATCTGGATCTGTCCAGGGATCCACCGGGGACATGTGTGAGTCACACAGGCAACAGCCCACCGCTGCATCAAGGAAGTGACCAATGCTCTATTGAAGAGGGCCGGCCACTATGTACACTACCGAACCGACCCTGACAGCCATCACTGGATTTCCGTGGGTGCGATGTGTGATAGATTGCATGCATGTGGCCATCAAGGCTCCAACAGACCAGCCAGCTGCCTCCATCAACAGGAAGGGCTCCATTCAATCAAGGTTCAACTGGTCTGCGACCACTGAATGCATTTCCTGCAGGTGTGTGCCCGCTTCCCGGGAAGCAGCCATAATTCTTGCATACTTTGACAGTCCAGGTGCCGCAGCTTTTCAGGTCCCAGCTCGCCTTCAGGGATGGATTCTCAAGGACAAGTGGTATCCATGGAAGACTTGGCTTCTCACGCCTGTGAGGAACCCTCGCAATGCAGCGGAGGAGAGGTACAACAATTGCCACGGCTTCACCCGAGTAACCATCGAGCAGGCCATTGGACTACTGAAGATGAGATTCCGCTGCTTTGATCAATCTGGTGGAGCCGTGCAGTATGTCACAGTGAGGGTCTCGCGTATCATGGTGGTCTGCTGTGCACTGCACGATCTAGCATTACAGAGCCTGAGCGGCACTCATCCACCGATGAAGATGCAGAGGAGGGAGAGGGACAAGCAGCAATGGATGTTGAAGACACGGCACTGGAGGCCAGACAGGTTGAGCGACGCACAAAGGAGACAAGAGACAGCCTCATAATTACACATTTCAAGCGACCCTGGATGTAGACATCAGCACAGTGCTCCTCCGAGCCCTACAAGGAAACCTTGGGGTCGCTCCTGCCTGGGCTTTCTCACACCACCCTTTCCCCTAACACAATCACAACTGGAGGTCACCCCCACCAATTGACTTATCTAACTGCTAGGACCATTCCCATGGGTCCATGGTGCTGGCTACTAGCCACGCTCGCCTCACTGCTGGGTTTGGGCAGGAGTTGGGCCCAGATTATGTTAATGAAGCTCCCGGATTTAAAATGGTCCTGGCCACGCACCAGCCCCACTCTCACCTCTCACCCCAGGTTAAAATTGTGGCTAATGTGTCTTAGTGGACAACAACTCATTCTGAGGGAGGAGCACTCGTTTACATCAATGTAACTACCATATCTGTGAGTCACTTCAGGATCTGATACTATGCATCATCTACTCAAGTGTCCAGAACAAAAACATACAATGACTGCTTTTTGACACAGGCCACATGGGGGCCCTAAAGTTCACAACATCAATTCCAATATTGCTTAAAATCCATCCTTTGTTTTTTAAATTATTTGTAAAGTGAAAACAAGGTTTTAAAATTGCATCTAAAGTAATTTTATTTACAACTCTGTGCACATCATCAAAGTAAAGTATGAAACATCAACTTTAAGATTGAGAGTGAGGTGTGTGTTAGATTATGGCCTCTTAATTATTTACACAGTTTAGTTTAGTTTAGAGATACAGCACTGAAACAGGCCCTTCGGCCCACCGAGTCTGTGCCGACCATCAACCACCCATTTATACTAATCCTGCACTAATCCCATATTCCTACCACATCCCCACCTGTCCCTATATTTCCCTACCACCTACCTCTACTAGTGGCAATTTATAATGGCCAATTTACCGACCAACTTGCAAGTCTTTTGGCTTGTGGGAGGAAACCGGAGCACCCGGAGGAAACCCACGCAGACACAGGGAGAACTTGCAAACTCCACACAGGCAGTACCCAGAATTGAACCCGGGTCGCTGGAGCTGTGAGGCTGCAGTGCTAACCACTGCGCCACTGTGCCGCCCGTTGGTTGTAACCAGGCTTATAATTGCCATTACAGTCCCAAACCTAAGCATCTGTAACTCGGGACATAGGTTGTCTGTCTTTTCTTTAATAAATGATAAGGAGACATTGGCTTGTTTCAGTGTCATCGATCAAAAACAATTGCTCCCTTTTTAGGGGGGTACTTTGTTGTCTGATGCAACATAAATGAGATGCATAGAGTTCTGCTGATTGAAGATCTCAAACAGGCTTATTACGCAGCTATCTATTATATACAGTGCAGAGCTATCTATTTACAGGACTTGCCTCTTGGTGTCACAGTTACAGAGTGCGACTGGCATGTAATCACATGACTGCATCCTGGCACTTAGCTCATTAGCATACTAAGATCTTAGAGGGATATCACTCTTAAAGGCAATCACATATGTATGAATAGAAAACTAAATCAGAAAGCAACTTGATCAGTGACTGAAAGTCGCATGTAGGTCTCCAATAAAAATTCTTCCATATTCTTTTCAGTTTAGCATTTAACTTTTCTTGATGAAGATATCTAATCTCTTTTACAAAGCTTAACAGCAGACTTATAAAGTTATCTGGTGCATTCTCAGGAAGATATAATTCAGGGAATATGCCTTCTTTGTTTGGAATCTTAATTATGTGATTGTTCTTGTCGGCACGTTCTGATTCATTTGTCCTTACTATTTTAAATTATTGGGCATCATTTTCCAAGCCGCTGTGTTATTGGTGGAGTGCTGCACACAATGTACTGCAATTTTTTCAATATGCTGTTTACTATGTACAAGGTCCTGCTGATGCATTGGGCCTTGGAAAGTTCTACCTCATATATAACCTTTTTTTAATATAAATACAAAGGCAAAATACTGCAGATGCTGGATACCTGAAATATAAACAGAAAATGCTGAGAAAATGACTCAACAGGTCAGGCAGCCTCTGTGGAGAGAGAAAAACAGCATTAACATTTCAGGCCAGTGACCTTTCATCAGAATCTGAAAATGTTACAGATGTAAGCGAGTACAGAGACAGGGGAAAAGGGTCTTTTTTCATTAGCCTTCTGCTGTTTGGAGATGCAAGTTCAAGCCTAAAGTGCAGCCATTTAAAGCCCAATCTGATGATCAGCCCATAAAGTGATGCCCATGCATCCCTGGTGGTTCTGAATGATCTCTGCGACGATAAAACACAAGTATATCTCCATTGGGGTACCTGAGACACAGCTTGAACTCTAGATCAGCCTGTCCACCTTGCATTCCCCTGATAACCTTGATGCACTTCCCCATGTGTTCCCCCCACTCCCCAATTTCTGAACTTTGGTAGTAAAGCAAACCAGTCAAGTTTTTCACACACTGAGCAGCTGTTCCTTCAGACACTAAGGCACATTAGAGTGTGGGAAACTCTTGTTCCAGAAACTCCAAATAACCCTAACAAGTAGAGTGGTCCTGGATCAACCACAGTGCTTTGGTTTTATATGATTAAACTCCAGCCGAACCATTGCATGCACTTCAATCTGTCTAAGCCTTGCCTCTGCGAAACTGCACCCAAGTTGTCTGGATTTAGGTAACTAGAGTCTATAGCTATGGAGTAAACCAGCCAGCTCCTTGAGCCTGCTCAGCCATTCCGTTTGATTATGACTGGCCTATATTCCAACTCCATTTATCTGCCTTAGCTTCATATTCCTTGATATCCTTATCCAGCAACAATATTTGGGGGAATTATATGCTCTCCCCATGGTGGGTTTGGAGGTGGGGAGGTGGACCCCACCACCTTCCCACCTCCACCCAAATTAAGTCTGTGGCGGGAAGGCACGTGAACTGTCTTCCTGACCCGCAGCCAATTGAGGCCCTTAATATATGCACATATGAATTAGGAGCAGAAGTACACTCAGCCCCTCGAGCCTGCTCCGCCATTCAACAAGATCATGGCTGATCTGATTGTAACCTCAACTCCACGTTCCCGCCTACCCCCTGATAACCTTTCACCTCCTTGCTTATCAAGAATCTATCTACCTCTGCCTTAAAAATATTCAAAAGCTCTGCATTCGCCAGCTTTTGAGAAAAAGATTTCCAAAGATTCATGCCACTCTGAGAGGAAATATTTCTCCTCAACTCTGTTTTAAATGGGCGACCCATTATGGCCCATAGTCTAGATTCTCCCATAAGAAGAAACATCCTTTCCACACCCACCCTGTCAAGACCCCTCAGGATCTTATACACCAGTCAAGTTGCCTCTTACACCTCTAAACTCCAGTGGATACAAGCCTAGCCTGTCCAACTTTTCCTCATAAGACAACCCGCCCATTCCAGGTATTAGTCTAGTAAACCTTCTCTGAACTGCTTCCAATGCATTTACATCCTTCCTTAAATAAGGAGACCAATACTGTACACAGTACTCCAGATGTGGTCTCACCAATGCCCTGTATAACTGAAGCATAACCTCCCTACTTCTGTATTCAATTCCCCTTGCAATAAATGATAACCTTCTATTAGCTTTCCTAATTAGTTGCTGAACCTGCATACTAACCTTTTGCAATTCATGCAGTAAGACACCCAGATCCCTCTGCATCTCAGAGCTTCGCAACCTCTCACCATTTATGCTTCTTTTTTATTCGTCCTGCCAAAATGGACAATTTCACATTTTTCCACATTATACTCCATTTGCCAAATCTTTTCCCACTCACTTAACCTATCAATATCCCTTTGTAGCCTCCTTATGTCTCCTTCACAAGTTACTTTCCTACCTATCTTTGTGTCATCAGCAAATTTAGCAATCATACATCCGGTACCTTCATCAAAGTCATTTATATAAATTGTAAAAAGTTGAGGCCCCAGCACAGATCCCTGTGGCACACCACTCATTACATCTTGCCAACCAGAAAATGACCCATTTATGCCTACTCTCTGTTTCCTGTTAGCTAGTAAATCCTCTATCCATGCCAATATGTTACCCTCTACACTATGAGCTTTTATTTTCGCAATAACCTTTTGGCACCTTATCAAATGCTTTCTGGAAATCTAAGTACAGTACATCCACCGGTTCCTCTTTATCCACAGCACATGCTACTTCTTCAAAAAACTCCAATAAATTGCTTAAACATGATTTCCCTTTCACAAAACCATGTTGACTCTGTCTGATTACCTTGAATTTTTCTAAGTGCCCTTTTATAATGACTTTAATAATAGCTTCTAACATTTTCCCTATGACAGATGTTAAGCTAACTGGTCTGTAGTTTCCTGTTTGCTACATTTGCTATTTTCCAATCTAATGGAATTTTCCCCGAATCTAGGGAATTTTGGAAAATTAAAATCATGGCATCAACTAGCTCACCAACCACTTTTTTAAGACCCTAGGATGAAGTCCATCAGGACCTGGGGACTTATCAGCCTGCAGCTGCAACAATTTGCTCAGTACCATTTCCCTGGTGGTTGTAATTGTCTTGAGTTCCTCCCTCCCTTCCATTTCCTGATTTACTGCTGTTTCTGGGATATTACTTTTATCCTCTGGTGAAGACCAATGCAAAATACCCTGTTCAATTCATCTGCCATCTCCTTATTTTCCCTTATTAATTCCCCAGACTCACTTTCTATAGGACCAATGCTCACATTGTTTACTCTTTTCTAACTATCTGTTGAAACTCTTACTATCTGTTTTTATATTTCTAGCTAGCTTTCTCTCGTACTCAAATTTTTTCCCCCTTATCAATCTTTTAGTCATTCTTTGCTGTTTTTATATTCTGTCCAATCTTCTGACCTGCTACCGTCTTTGCACAATTATATGCTTTTTCTTTAAGTTTGATGCTATCTTTAATTTTTTTTTAGTTAACCATTGATGGTGGGTCCTCCTCTTAGAATTTTTCTTTCTCATTGGAATATATCTATTCTGTATATTCTGAAATATCTCCTTAAATATCTGCCACTGCATCTCTATTGACCTATCCCTTAACCTAATTTGCCAGTTCATTTTAGCTAGCTTTGCTCTCATGCCCTCATAATTGCCCTTAATTAAGTTTAAAATACTAATCTTAGACCCACTCTTCTCTCCCTCAAACTGAATGTAAAATTCAATCATGTTATGATCACTCCTGCCTAGGGGCACCTTCACTATGAGGTCATTAATTAATCCACAATACCAGGTCTAGTAGAGCCTGCTCTCTGGTTGGCTGCAGAATGTGCTGTTCTAAGAAACTCTCCCAAAATCATTCTATGAACTCCTCACCTAGGGTATCTTTGCCCATCTGATTTTTCCAAGCTTTTTGTAGATTAAAATCCTCCATGATTATCGCCATACCTTTCTGATCAGCTCCCATTATTTCTTCCTTTATACCCCGTCCTACTGTGTGGTTACTGTTAGGGGGCCGTTACACCACTCCCACAAGTGACTTCTTGCCTTTATCATTTCTCATCTCTACCCAAACCCATCCTGGTTTCCTGAACTTAGGTCATCCTTCTCTATTGTGCTAATACCATCATTAATTAACAGAGCTACCCCTCCACCTTTTCCTAGCTTCCTGTCCTTTCTAAATGTCATGTACCCTTCAATGTTCAGGCCCCAATCATCCTGCAGCCATGTCTCTGTAATGGCTATCAGATCGTACTTATTTATTTCTATTTGCGCTATCAGTTTCTCTGTTTTGTTTCGAATGCTATGTGCATTCAGATACAGAGCCTTTAGTTTTGTCCTTTTATTATTTTTATAACCTCTAGCATTATCTGCTGATTTACTCTTAGATTTGTTCGCTCTATCCCTTCCTGTCATAGTCTGTTTATCATTTCCCATATTAATATCTTCCTCTCTTGCCTTGTTTCTACTCCTCGATTTACCATATCTTCCCAAACTTGATCCCTTGCCTCTACTATTCAGTTTAAAACCCTCTCCACTTCCCTAGTTATGCGGCTCACTAGAACACCAGCCCCAGCACGGTTCAGGTGTAGACCGTCCCAACAGTACAGCCCCCATTTTCGCCAGTACTGCTGTCAGTGCCCCACGAACCAGAACCTACTTCTACCATACCAGTCTTTGAGCCACGCATTCATTTCTCTCTTATTTGTCCTGTGCCAATTTGCATGTGGCTCTGGTAATAATAATCCAAAGATTATTACTTTTGAGGTTCTGCTTCTAATTTGGCACCTAGCTCCTAATACTGACTATGCAGAACCTCTTTCCTTGACCTGCCCATGACCCCTCCCACTGTAAGTTCCTCTCCAGCCCTGAGCAGATTTCTCGAACCCAGCACACAACACAGCCTTCTGGACTTGCGCTCTTTGCTGCAGAGAACAGTGTCAATCTGTCTCACTATGCTGTCCCCTACTATACCATTACTTCCCTTTTTGCTCCCCCTGCTGAGTGCCATGGTCGGTCTGCTCATCCACACTACAGCCCTCGCTCTTGTCCATACTAATTTCAAGATCCTCAAACTTGTTGCTCAATTGCAAGGGCTGAGGCTGCTGCACATCCCCCTTCTTGAATCCCTTACCTGCCTGACTCGCAGTCATACCCTCCTGTCCCTGACCGCTGATCAAATCATATGATCCTATCCTAAGGATACTGCCTTCTGGAACAAAGTGTCCAGGTAACGTTCCCCTTCCCTGGTGCATCGCAATGTCTGCAGCTCGGCCACCAGCTCATCTACTCTGAGCCGAAGCTCATAAAGCCACAGACACTTACTAGAGACATGGTTGCCATGGCATCCAGGAGCTCCCGCATACTGCATCCATGACACATCATCTGTCTTTATTGTCTTAAATAAATTAAATTTGTTTTCTTAATTAATTTATAGTTCCCTTCTTCACCAAACACCTTCAGTCACCAAACCCCCTGCTTGACACTCTAGCAGCACTCAAGCAGCACTCAGTGCAGACAAGCAGCACTCGGAGGCCCCTGAATTTATACTCTTTGGAAAACAATAAGGGCTGAATTTTACCAGTCCCTCGACATTGGGGGTCATGGCAGAGGTGCCCATAAAATACTTGTGGGAGAGGCCCGCCTCAACCCACAATGCCGAGAAGGCCCCGCTGCATTTTGCCGGACTCCGTTAGGAGTTCCGAGCCGAGACACTGGTGGGGAGTCGGAGGGGTTTGCAGTTATCATGGCAGGGGCAGGAGGGAGCAGGAAAAGCAATTCTTATTGACTGTGGGGCTGGTGGGAAGGGGTTGAAAGGCAAATTTGATGAGGTTGGAGGGGAAAGTTCGTATTGGGATTGAAATACATTTTATCCATATCAGACAATAAAAAAACCATAGTGGGGCCTGGGAAAGGGCCTCCAGCTTTTAATTTTTTTTCAATAAAATGTGTAGCGACAACCCTTTAAAAGTTCAAATTTATCCTAAGGACTTGAAGTCCTTTAAAAATGGCGCTGGCAACTGCGCAGTAGTGCCAGATGCCATTGCCGGAGACAGAGCTGCCACCCCCTTTACATCATCGGGGGTGGCTGCTCTGTCCCCTCCATTTAAATGCATGAAATATCGCGGGGGCTCAGCAGCGGCACTTCCGTGCTGGAAGACCGCCGAGTTGAAAGCGCACTGTCATGATGTGCGGTGCGCTAATAAAATTCAGCCCCATGAGTCAGCTTTGCAAGAGCTCAGAAACCAGTTTAAGCTAGCAACCTAATTACCTAGCTACAGCTTGTATATCCCTGAATCAAACCGTAAGAAACTTAACTTACCTCTTAACTTAAAAAGTCATTTTAGTTAATAGATAAATGTAAACAAAAATTAGGAATTTAGAGAGATTAACCCGAAAAATCTCATCACTCAGCAAACTCCCTTCTTGACACTCTGTGCAGACCTTTTAAATTTGGCACTTAATGCCCCTTTAAGGGTCTCATCCCGCCTCCACCGGTATTAGCCCAGTGGTGGGTGGGCCTGTTGCCAAATGGGAAGCAGGCCAAGCAATCCCGTGTAGGTTGCTTGCCTTCTCTGGGACTGGTCCCTCATTAAAAGACACCTACTGCCTGATCGAGGCACCTGGCATTGGGAAGAGGGATCTCCACTGAGAGCCACCCCCACAAAACCCCTCCCGCCCTGACTCACCAGTGGCCTGGGACCCTTGCCTCTAGTGAGTCCATCACCTGCTGCTCAGTGATAGAGCTGCAATCCTCTGATTGGCTAACAGCTCATAGCAGGTGGGTCTTCCGTCATCGGGGTGCTTAATCCCGGGGAAGGCCCGCCACTGTCCACTTAAGTGCATAATTAGCATGTAATGCGGCAGGCCTTCCCCAGAGGTGGCTGAGACTCCCCCGCCCCCATTAATTGTATACTCTTCAACAGGAAAACAAAAATATTACCCGTGTGGATTTCACAATACTGTGGTTTGGAGACTTTGGAGGCTGTTAAATATCTACGTGTGTCAAACACATCAGATGACCAAACAAGAATCTGTAACATCATCAGCTCAGGTCCTAATTTGAATTGAATGAAAAACAATAAATTTACTTAAGTTTTGAAATAATAATATTTACAGGATCAGTTCAGCCTGTGCTTACAAAGCTCCGATTTGCAGCGTTCTGACTGAAACAATCTGCCTCAAACCTAGTGTTAATTGATAATTATAATGGGAATGTCTAAATTACATAATAGCTACAGAACACTGTCAGAAAAGTAACATCAAAGAACATATATTCCATTTTATTACAGAATACAATATAAATATAAGTGATTGTACTGTTACTTTGTAAGGCATTGGTAGACCCCCATCTGGAGCATTATGTGCAATTCTGATCATCTAGTCATAGGAAGGATGTCATTGTACTTGAGAGGGAACAGAGAAAATGTCCAAGATTATTCCAGATGTCAGGAATTTAAAAGGAAATGCTTTTTAAAAAATTCATTCCCAACATATGGGTACTGCTAGTAAGGTTGGCATTTATTGCCCATCACTATTTACCATGACACAACTAAACTTTTTAATGTATTTTATAGTCATTCATTTTTAGCTGTTATTACTGTATCTGGATAAACTGGCAAATAAGTCAGAGGTTGACTATTTCATAATCTAAATTTGCTGTTGGAGAGTAATAGGCTTTTATAGCTCAACTATTAAATTCTGTAATGTAAGTGAATGACAGTGTGTGTAATTTGAATTTTCAGTAATTAATTCAGCCACTTCAATTAATTGCTTAAATCAAAAGATATACTTATTTATATTATAGAAACCCATTTACAGATGGGTGCACTTGCATACTGAGAAGTGACAATGACACAGAGATAAAAGCAATTTACACATGCAGCTAGGGTGAAATTGCAGTGTAATATTAGAGAATGAATGCTTTTAAATGGGTTATTGTCTTTTTAAAATAATGGATGAAAGAATTTCACACAAATGTGTTAAGCATTGATGCATTCATAACATAGAGTTTAATTTAACCCCTGTAGTGTTCTACAGACAGCCTCCATGCTGCACAGATCAGATTTGGCAAAACTTCTGCTGGACTGGGGGTGAAATTGGTCTTTGACGGTAGAACAAAACTGGTGATAGCAAATTGGCAGCCCATTTTCCACTTCGCCTGATTTTCTATTTGATTGGACTGCCAATTCTCTATTATCCATCTAGTGCTACTGCCAAAGACCAATTTCAACCCCATCATGTCATATGTTAAATACCAGAACAAAATGAGATAAATTACATTAATTTATTTTGTACACCGATAACAAAGCTAAAAGAAAAGTTTTCTTCACTTGTTTGCACAACCTTTTCTTTAAACCTCCGTTATAATGTTGACACATGGTACCTGCAGCGTGGTGCCACTAGTCATTTGATTCACCCAGAATAGATAAGAATGTGATCATTAAATAACATGGAATTATTAAAATGATCTGAAGTTATTAAGTTGGTGTTGAACGGGTAAGAAGCTTTATCCAGTTATTATTGTTACAGTGGCATTGTATTTACTGCCAGAATGTAATAATTACAGACACGTTATACTTCATAATAATGGAGCACACTCAGGAACAAGTCTCATCCCTTGTGAAATAACTTTAGTTCATATTAATTTGCCATGTGTGTATAAAGCTAATTACAATGATTTCCTGTAACTTACTTCACCTTGCAACAAGAACAATTACATGCTGTTAAGTGTTTCATGTCTAATGACTGTACTGTTGTGCATATTCAGGGTAATGCACGATGAAGTGAGTGACACAGAAAACATTAGGAAAAATCTCGCAATAGAACGAACAATTGTGGAAGGATGTGACATATTGCTGGATACGAGTCAGACATTTGTACGCCAAGGTAAGTGTAGCTCGTCTATCATAAATTAAAGGCAATACATATTGTACAATGGCAGTGGATGAGAGGGTCAAATCTGTCAGCCTCAACCATCCACATCCTTGTGTCCCAAGGTTGTTTGTTGCTTAAATCTGTATTTGTTGAATTTTTGCACTAGGCAGCTCGATGGAGTGCTGAATAGAAATAAGATTTTAATGGTTTGAAGATGTGGAGGAGGAAAAAAGCTGATAACATGTATCTGTTTGAATTGTGTTTTGTGATGGGCAGTAATGGTGGCTGTACCAAAGTCTGTTGTCAATACCATCCATCTCTTCACAAATGTATCAAAGTACATGGTATCAAGCTTTCTATGTGAGTGGTGCAATGGAGACAATAGAATACATCTAGAAATGTTTCCAAATCCATCTTGAGTGTTAGGAGATGCTGCTTATTTTGAACAGCATTTGTGCAAGACCAGCAGTGTATGTGATGGCTACTTACTAACAGCTAGTTCGAAAGAATTTTTGCTTACTTCAATAAACGAGTATGAACAGAAAATCATTTAGTTATTTCATTGCTACAGATGTGGAACAGAAAAAGAAAAGGTTTTGAAAGTATAGGAGCCAAATTTCAGCAAAATGCTTCCAAATCACCAAAGCTTTTGAAAAAATATTAATAAACTGCATTAACTAAATAAAAAGAACTGCAGTGCAAGCCTCTATAATTGCCTAATTCTTCTCTCCTCTGTTCATTTTTAAAGGATAATCTAACTTTATACAAGATAAAAATTAAGTAGTGCCAGCTTCCCCATTAGGAAATCATCTTTCTGGTCCCTGTTTTAACCCTGTGCAAGTGAATGGGTTTTGAATGAGTTAAAATCTCACCCTTTCAGCTGAATTTTTCAGGTCTCAGCAACGGACATAAACTATCGTCACGGAGCCGCAGCGATATTAAACATGGCGGCTCATTTAAATGGCTGGGATGGACTGCACCCATGCCGATAATGTGGAGGGGGCAGGTGGTCTGTCCCTGGCAATGGCATCAGGTGCCAATGTGCAGGCGCCGACGCCATTTTTAAAGGGCTTTGAGCCCTACTATTTTTGAGCTCTGCTATTTAAATTTTTAAAGGGAAATGTGTTGTAAAAAATAAAAATTTTTGATCTAGACCCTCTCCCACCATCCCTCCAACAACCATACATTTAATTCCTTGCCCTCATCCCCCCTCAACATACTTACCTTGTACACCTGACCTTCCCCCCCCAAAATTCACAAACTTTAATTTTTACCCCTTCCCACCACCCCTACGCCAATCAAATCTCCTCCCCTCCCGCACAGAGAAACTTATCTGCTCCCCCATCCCCATCAGTGTTACGCCTCGGATCTCCGGATGGAGATCCAAAGACGCGGGAGTGCCGGCCACTGGCACTATTATCGGTGCGGCATGGATGTTGGGAGCGTGACGCTCATTAATGCAGGTATTTAGATTTTTTTGCATAAGTAGAGTTGGCTCCCATCACCGAGTGGCGGGGGGCCTGCCACGAGGCCTCACCACCGCCAGTAATATCAGGCTGGGCCTTCTCAGCGTCCAGGCCTGTGGTGGGTCCCTGCTGCATTTTCTGGCCCCCACCGCCATGACCCCCAACATCAAGGGGGCTGTAAAATCCAGCCATTTGTTTCGAAACACTCAACCTGCCAACATATTGCTTTCATTGGATCAGCAGGGAATGCTGGGAGCTGTGGCTAGGCATATACATTTGAACTGATCAGTGGGTGTAACTGTGGTAACAGTTACTCAATCCAAAATGCAATAGAGGGTGCAGCAGTTTAAAAAAGGTTGTGCATGTGAAGACTGTGCGTAAAAGGGGATAGGCTGCACACACATGAAACAATACTGATGAATGGAAGAACAGGTTTGGGTCTGGAGCTCATTGCCTGAAAGAGTGGTAGAGGAGAAACCCTCATTGCATTTAAAAATACTTGGCTATGCAGGTGAAGTGCCATAACCTACATAGATACTGAGAGCTGGAAAGTGAGATTCGGTTGGATAGCTCTTTTATAGCCAGCACAGACAAGATGGGCCAAATGGCCTCCTTCTGTGCCATAAATCTTTTATGCTTCTAATTCTCTAGATTGTTTTGTACAATTGTGATTGGTCCCTATTTCATGTGCATTTATTGGAAAGCAAGGGGAAAATACCTGCATCACATAATGCCTGTCACATTGCTGAAATATCTCAAAACACTTCACATAATGAAGTGCAGTGACTGTGTTGTTAAATAGGCAAATAGCTTCCTATTTTTCATTTCTCAAAAGCAACTGGTCACCCCAAAAACCAGACTATCCAGTTCAAAAGCAGAAAGGTGGTCACTCTATTAAAAAGGTATATTTAAAGGAGAATTTAACAATGATGCTCCTGCCGGGTAAAGCTCCCTATTGGGAGCACATATTGTAAAACTGACTCTGCTGTCTCTGCTAGTGGAAGTGCCATGTAATTGTTGTGTTGTGTTCTATACATGTTGCACAATCTCTGTAATTTCTTTGAAACCATTGAAACAAAATGTTTTGTAAAACGTTTTCTCCATGAATAGGTGAGAATGAAAACATTCTAGGGCTTTTTCCACATTATTCGTTTAACACTTTATGTCCCTAGATGTTTTTCACTGAACATATTTGACATTAATGTGTTTTTTTCCTCAAAGGATAGATCACTTTTCAATTTAAGAAGTCAAATACAATCCTTTAGGTTTTTTTTTACTGAGAAAGCTAAATAAACAAGCAAGACTCATAGTGTAGGATACCGTTGAAATTTAAAAGATTAGGCGACAAGGATTATATCATTAGATTAGACTACACCAAGTTTAAGTTTTGAAACCCTGTAGATTGTACGGGGTGAAAATTAAGAAAGGTAAGAAGTTTGGAGTTCTGAAATGTCAGGAGAGAATGAGTTAGAGGAGGCAGTGACACGAGGAGCCTTGACCTCAACATAGTGAGAAAGAGTTGGTAATAGAGAGCAAAGTAATAACACAGGACAGAGGAGAGAAAATCAAAGAGCAGCACAGGAGAAAACTGGATGGAAAAACTAAGGATCGAAACTTGTTCGAAGAGAAGAGTAAATTTCAAAAGAATGACCATAAGAATGAGCCAAAGGGGACTGATAGGGAGACGGAGGAAAAAAGTTCTGACAACAAGGAGAATCTGAGCTAATAAGGGGAGATTTTAGTAGAGGAATTGAGCGGCTTGCTTTACAGGAATGCACTCCACACTTCTCTATTTTCCAATATTCACTGCATTCAGGCGATCCAGTGTGCACAGCTGCAGACCCAGGAAAATCTCCCTCATAATTACAAGGAGAATAGAGATGCTGAAAGAGCAAAAAACCTCTGGTAACTATCTCTGAGAGGAAGTTCAGAGCTCCTTAATTTCTGTGTTTATAGTTACATTGCGAGCAGAGAATTGATCATTCAGTCTCAACACCTGCCCATATGTTGTGTGTCTGTGCTGATGCTAGCTTTAGGGATTTTGCAGCCTGCAGATGATACTTGTGATGCAGGAGGAAAGGCCAATTTTCTGTTTTAACAGCTGTTAGTTGGGAGAGAAGTCCTACTAATTCCATTTGGACTCGCACTAGGGCATGTGCTGAAGTTGATACCAAGAACTTGAAGTTATCTTATAGAATCCTATTGGAGATGGGTTAAATAAGTGCATTGAGAAACTGCCCCTCAATCATGATATTACTGAAAGTCCCTATACCGGTTGATGTTTGTTGTTATTTTGTACCATAACATCAAGCCTATTTCTTTGCTGTAATTCCTATTCTAAGTGACCCCACCCCTGCCACACAATAACTTTCTGTCAAGTCTCCTTGTAACCTTCTAGTGTTCTCATAAGTAAAGCTTCCCAACCCTCATACCATCTTAGAAAATCCCTCCTGCACCTTCTCCATGGCTGTAATATCTTTCCTCAAGTAAGGTTATAAAACTGGGCACAATATTCTAACTGTGCCCTAATCAATGATTTGTACAAGTTTAGCATTACCTCTTTGCTTTTGTACTCATTATCACTATTTTTAAACTTATAAACCCATATATTTGTTTTTCGTTGCCATCCTTCCATCTGCGAAAAATGATGGACACGCAGCAAACTATCTATTTAGATGGTGTGTCTTCTCTTGGTGCACCTTTGTTGATGTCTGTGAAGGCCGGTCCTTAAAAGGCAGGTTCTGCCACAAATGCTGCACATGAAGCTGCCAAAGTGACACTGTCAATTATTGTTTTTGACATTGGTGCCTGTTGCCAATCTGCTGTAGCAGCTATATGTCGCTATTTCCCTCTTTTGCCAACTGGTGACTCCCAGGTGCGATAGTCGACATTTAGACTTTCATGTCACACTTGCAAGCATCCTTAAAGCGGAGCTTTGGGCGCACCACTGGTTGTCTGGCCCCAGCTACCTCACCATACAGAAGATCCTTGGGTATGCTTCCATCCTGCAAATGTGTCTGATTCACTGAAGCCGCCTCCATTTGATTAGTGCCAGCACATTGGGGAGCTCTGCCTTTGAGAGGACTGCCGCATTTGTGATTTTGTCCTGTCAGGATATACCCATAATGCGCCGCAGCCAGAGAAGATGGAAATTATTGAGCTTATTTTCCTGGTAGCTGTAAGTCGCCCATGTTTCACAGCCATACAGCAAGGTGCTGAGAAAACAGGCCTTATAAACCATCAGCTTGGTCCTAAGGGTTAGCTTGGTGTTATCCCATGCGCGTTTTGCGAGTCAGCCAAAGGTGGTAGCTGCTTTCCCTATGTGTGTATCGCGCTCTGCATCAAGGGACAGATTGTCTGTCACCGTAGACCCAAGGTAGCAGAATTTGCTAACCACTTCCAATGGGGTGTTATGTGGTGTGATCAGGGGCAGAGATGCAACACCTTGTCCCAAGACCATGGTTTTTTTGACACCTATAGTCAAGGAGAACAAGTTACAGGCACGGGAGAGATAGTCTATGAGTTTTTGTAACTGAGTTTCTGCGTGAGCGACTGGAACAGCATCATCAACGTAGAGGAGTTCTCAGATCAGGATGCAATGCGTTTTTGTCTTCGCTGTCAGCCTTGATAGATTGTAGAGCTGGCCGTCTGACGTAATGTACAAGTATTTGTTTTCATGGTTTAATTAATTTGACCTTCTACTTTTAAGGATTTGTTTTTCTAAACCCTTATGTGCTTCTACAATACTCCTTTCAGTGTTTTCCTATTCAGTCTCTATATAGAATCATAGAATGGTTACAGCACAGAAGGAGGCCATTTTGGCTGGTTGTGTCTGTGCCAACTCTCTGCAAGAGCAACTCAGCTAGTCCTCCTCGCCTGCCCCCTCTCTGTTACTTTTTCTCTTCAGATAATTATCCAATTCCCTTTTGAAAGCTCCAACTGTATCTGCTTCCACCACACTCTCAGGTAGTGCATTCTAGATTTTAACTACTTACTGCATAAAAATGTTTTTCCTCATGTTGCCTTTGGTTCTTTTGCCAATCATCTTAAATTGGTGTCTCCTAGTTCTTGACCCATCTGCCATTGGGAACAGTTTCTCTCTATCTACTCTGTCCAAACTCCTCATGATTTTGAATACCTCTATTAAATCTCCTCTCATCCTTTTCTCCTGTAAGGAGAGCAACTTCAGCTTCTCCAATCTATCCTCGTAACTGAAGTCCCTCAACCTTGAAACCATTCTCATAAATCTTTTCTGCCCCCTTTCTAATATCTTCACATCTTTCCTAAAGTTCAGTACCCAGAAATGGACAGAATACTCCAATTGAGACCGAACCAGAGTTTTGTAAAGGTTCATCAAAACTTCCTGGTTTTTGTACTCTACACCTCTATTTATAAATTCCAAGATCCCACCTACCTTTTAACCACTTTCTAAACCTATCCTGCCATCTTTGACAATTTGTGCACATGTAACCCTAGGTCCCTCTGCTCCTTCACCCCCCTTTCAAATTATGTCCTTTATTTTATATTGCCTCTCCTCGTTCTTCCTATCATAATGCACCACATCATCCTTCTCCGCATTAACTTTCACCTGCCATATGTCAGCCTAGTCCACCAGCCTGTCTATGTGCTCTTGACGTCTATCTCTATCCTCCTTGCAGTTCACAGTACTTCCAAGTTTTGTGTCATCTGCAAATTTTGGAATTGTGCCGTGCACAGGCAAGTCTAGGTCATTAAGCAGTGGTCCTAGTACTGACCCTTGGGAACCCCACTATATATCTTCCTCCAGTCCGAAAAACAGCTGTTCACCACTACTCTCTGTTTCCTGTTACTCAGCCAACTTTGTATCCATGCAGCCACTGTCCGTTTTATTCCATGGGCTTCAACTTTGCTGGAAAGTCTATTATGTGGCTCTTTATCAAACACCTTTTGGAAGTCCACTTATACCACATCAATCGCGTTACCCTCAACAGTCCTCTCTGTTACCTCATCAAGTTAGTTATACACAATTTGCCTTTAACAAATCCATGCTCACTTTCCTTAATTAATCTGCACTTTTCCAAATGACTGTTAATTTTGTCCGGGATTATCATCTGTCAAAGCTTTCCCACCAATGAGGTTAAACTGACTGGCCTGGTGGACTGTAGTTGCTGACTTTATCCTTACATTCTTTTTTGAATAAGAGTGTAACATTTGTAATTCTCCAGTCCTCTGTATCTAAGGAAGATTGGAAGGATATGGTCAGTACCTCCACAATTTCCCCCCTTTCTTTCCTCAGCATCCTTGAACGCATCCCATCTGGTCTTGGTGACTTATTAGCTTTAAGTACAGCCAGCCTTTCTAATACCTCCTCTTCATCAATTTGTTGGCCATCCTGTATCTTAATTACCTCGTCTTTCACGATGACTTGGGCAGCATTTTCTTCCTTGGTAAAGACAAATGCAAAGTACTCATTTATTACCCAAGTCATGCCCTCTGTCTCCATTTTTGGTTCCTAATTGGCTCCACCCCTTCTCTTACTACCTTTTTACGATTTATATGCTTATAGAAGTCTTTTGGATTCCCTCTTATGTTAGCTGCCAGTCTCTTCACATATTCACTTTTGCCTATCTGACTTGGTTTTTCACTTCCCCTCCGAACTTTATATATTCAGTTTGGTTCTCACTAGTATTAGCAACCTGACATCTGTCATGTACACCCTTTTTCTGCTTCGTCTTACTCTCTATTTCTCATGACATCCAGGGAGCTCTGCCTTTGCTTGCCCTACTTTTCCCCTTCATAGGAAAGTAGCTTGACACAAATAGTCCTCTTCACAGCTAACTACATAAGTAATTATTTTTGTGCCATCTGCAAATTTTGATATTGTGGCTTCTATACCCAAGTTTTGATATATTGAGAGGGGTAATAGTCCTAACACTGACATCTAGGGGACACCATGATTTACATCTACAAAGTCAAAAAAAAATCCATTAAGCAGTACTCTCTGTATTCTGTCTTTTATTCGAGAGGGTGCGGAAAAGGTTTACGAGAATGGTTCCAGGAATGAGGGACTTCAGTTACGTGAATAGATTGGAGAGGCTGGGGCTGTTCTCCTTGGAGAAGAGAAGGTTGAGAGGTGATTTGATAGAGGTATTCAAAATCATAAGGGGTCTGGACAGAGTAGATAGAGAGAAACTGTTCCAATTGGTGGAAGGAGTGACTACCTTGATTCCCCGAACAATACGTTACAGAGCCTACCCGGGAACAGGCTATTTTAGACTTGGTAATGTGTAATGAGATAGGATTAATAAGAGATCTCATAGTTAAGGATCCTCTAAGGGGAAGCGATCATAACATAGTAGAATTTCAAATTCAGTTTGAGGGTGAGCAACTTGGGTCTCGAACCAGTGTCCTCAACTTAAACAAGGCCAATTATAGAGGTATGAAGAAAGAGTCGTCTAAAGCAGGCTGGGAAAATAGATTAAAGGGAAAGTCAGTAGATGAGCAGTGGCAGACTTTTAAGCAGATATTTCATAACAGTCAGCAAACATTTATTCCGGTCAGAAGGAAGGACTCGATGAGAATGATGAATCACCCGTGGATAACAAAGGAGGTTAAGGAGAGTATCAAATCAAAAACAAAGGCGTACAAAGCAGTGAAAGCTAGTGGTAGGCCAGAGGATTTGGAATTTTTTAGGAACCAGCAGCGGATGACTAAAAATCTAATAAAGAGGGAGAAAATTGATTATGAGAGTACATTGACAAAAAATATAAAAACGAACAGTAAGAGCTTCTACAGGTATATAAAAAGGAAGAGTGTAGCTAAAGTAAATGTGGGGCCCTTAGAGGATGAGACTGGGGAATTAATAACAGGGAACGAGGAAACGGCAGATAATTTAAACCAATATTTTGCATCGGTCTTCATGGTGGAGGACACTATAAACATCCCAACAATATTGAACAACTTCTCCTTCAACTCCACGCACTTCCTTCAGGTAAAAGGTGTCGCTATGGGTACCCGCATGGGTCCTAGTTATGCCTGTCTTTTTGTGGGATATGTCGAGCATTCTTTGTTCCAGTCCTACTCAGGCCCCCTCCCCCAACTCTTTTTCCGGTACATTGATGACTGTATCGGTGCCGTTTCCTGCTCCCGCCCCGAACTGGAAAACTTTATCAACTTTGCTTCCAATTTCCACCCTTCTCTCACCTTTACATGGTCCATCTCTGATACTTCCCTTCCCTTCCTCGACTTCTCTGTCTCCATCTCTGGGGATAGGTTGTCTACTAATATCCATTATAAGCCCACCGACTCCCGCAGCTACCTCGACTACACTTCTTCACACCCTACCTCCTGTAAGGACTCTATTCCATTCTCCCAGTTTCTCCGTCTCCGACACATCTGCTCTGATGATGCTACCTTCCATGACGGTGCTTCTGATATGACCTCCTTTTTCCTCAACCGAGGATTTCCCCCCACTGTGGTTGACAGGGCCCTCAACCGTGTCCGGCCCATTCCCCACACCTCTACCCTCACCCCTTCCCCTCCCTCCCAGAACCGTGACAGGGTTCCCCTTGTCCTCACTTTTCACCCCATCAGCATCCATATCCAAAGGATCATCCTCCGCCATTTCCGCCACCTCCAGCGTGATACCACTACCAGTCGCATCTTCACCTCACTTCCCCTGTCAACATTCCGAAGGGATCATTCCCTCCGCGACACCCTGGTCCACTCCTCCATTACCCCCACCACCTCGTCCCCATCCCATGGCACCTTCCCCTGCAATCGCAGGAGGTGTAATACCTGCCCATTTACCTCCTCTCTCCTCACTATCCCAGGCCCCAAACACTCCTTTCAGGTGAAGCAGCGATTTACTTGTACTTCTTTCAATGTAGTATACTGTACTCGCTGCTCACAGTGTGGTCTCCTCTACATTGGGGAGACCAAGCGCAGACTGGGTGACCGCTTTGCGGAACATCTCCGCTCAGTCCGCAAGCAGGATCCTGAGCTTCCGGTTGCTTGCCATTTCAACACTCTCCCCTGCTCTCATGCTCACATCTCTGTCCTGGGATTGCTGCAGTGTTCCAGTGAACATCAACGCAAGCTCGAGGAACAGCATCTCATTTACCGATTAGGCACACTACAGCCTGCCGGACTGAACATTGAGTTCAATAATTTCAGAGCATGAGAGCCCCCCATTTTACTTTCATTTTTAGTCATTTTTTCTTCCTTTTTTTTACATTCTTTTTACATTTTTTACAATTTTTTTTTTTGCATTTATTTCATTTCATCTTAGTTTGTTCAGTTTGCTAACCCACTGTTTTTTTCAGGTTTGCACTTGCTGCTGTTCAATATTCAGTATATTAACACCTAATCTGTACTAATGCTTTGTCTTTCAACACACCATTAACATATTGTTTGCCTTTGCTCCGTGACCTTTTGGTCAGCTATGTGGCCTGGTCCAATCTAGACCTCCTTTGTTATCTCTTGCCCCACCCCCACCTCACTTGCTTATAACCTGTGACTTTTCTAATATTTGTCAGTTCCGAAGAAGGGTCACTGACCCGAAACGTTAACTCTGCTTCTCCTTCCACAGATGCTGCCAGACCTGCTGAGTGGTTCCAGCATTTCTTGTTTTTATTTCAGATTTCCAGCATCCGCAGTATTTTGCTTTTATCCCAACAATAATAGATGAGCAAGGTGTAAATGGGAGGGAGGAGCTTGTAACAATCTCTATCATCAAGAAAAAGGTGCTGGACAAACTGATGGGACTAAAGGCAGACAAGTCGCCAGGACCTGATGGCCTGCATCCAAGGGTTTTAAAAGAAGTGGCTGCAGAGATAGTGGAGGCATTGGTCATAATATAGCAAAACTCACTGGATTCCAGTAGGGTACCAGCGGATTGGAAAACCTCTAATGTGACGCCCCTATTCAAGAAAGGAGGGAGACAGAAAGCAGGAAACTATAGACCAGTTAGCTTAACATCTGTCATTGCGGAAATGCTGGAGTCCATTATTAAGGAAGAAATAGCAGGACATTTAGAAAAACATAATGCAATCAAACAGAGTCAACATGGTTTTATGAAAGGGAAATTGACAAATTTGTTAGAATTCTTTGAGGATATAACAAGCAGAGTGGATAAAGGGGAATTGGTAGATGTAGTGTATTTGGATTTTCGGAAGGTGTTTGATAAGGTGCCACATAAAAGGTTATTGCACAAAAATAAAATCTCAGGGTATTGGGGGTAATGTGTTGGCATGGATTGAGGATTGGCCAACACACAGAAGGCAGAGAGTCAGGATTAATGGGTCTTTTTCAGGTTGGAAAGCCGTAACTAGTGGGGTGCCACAAGGATCGGTCCTAGGGCCTCAACTATTTACTTTCTATATTAATGGCTTAGAGGAAGGGACAGAGTGTAGTCTATCCAAATTTGCTGATGATACAAAAATAGGTGGGAAGGCATGTTGTGAAGAGGACACAAAGAATCTGCAAAGGGATATAGATAGGTTAAGTGAGTGGACAAAAACCTGGCAGGTGGTGTTCAATGTGGGAAAATGTGAGGTCATCCACTTTGGTAGGAAGAATCAAAAGGCAGATTATTATTTAGATGGAGAAAGACTACAAAATACTGCAGTAGAGAGGGATCTGGGTCTTCTTGTACATGAAACACAAAAAGTTAGCATGCAGGTGCAGCAAGTAATTAGGAAGGCAAATTGAATTTGGCTTTTATTGCTAGGGGGTTAGAGTTTAAAAATAGGGAAGTCTTGTTACAATTGTACAGGTTGTTGGTGAGGCCCCACCAGGAGTACTGCATACAGTTTTGGTCCCCGTATTTAAGGAAGGATATACTAGCATTGGAGGCAGTTCAGAAAAGGTTCACTCGGCTGATTCCTGGGATGAAGGGGTTGGCTTATCAAGAACGGCTAAACAGGTTAGGCCTTTATTCATTGGAGTTTAGAAGAATGAGAGGTGATCTTATTGAAACATATAAGATTCTCAGGGGGCTTGACCGGGTAGATGTTGAGAATATGTGGGGGAATCTCGAACTAGGGGACATAGTTATAGAATAAGGCGTCGCACATTTAAAACTGAGATGCGAAGGAATTTCTTCTCTCAGAGGGTGGTGAATCTCTGGAATTTTCTACCTCAGACAGTTGTGGAGACTAGGTCACTAAATGTATTTAAGGAGGAGATAGATTGATTTTTTAAATCTCGGGGAGTCAAGGGTTATGCAGAACAGGCCCGAAAGAGGAGTTGAGGCCTGGGACAGATCAGCCATGATCTTATTGAATAGTGGGGCAGGCTTGAGGGGCTGAATGGCCTACTCCTGCTCCTATTTCTTATGTTCCTATGTACCAGAGGACACCGACTTAGTTGAATGGCACAAAAACCAAAATGACATGAGGAAAGAATTTTTTATCCAGCGAGTGTTTAGGATCTGGAATGCACTGCCTGAGAATGTGGTGGAGGCAGGTTCAATCATGGCTTTCAAAAGAGAATAGGACTATGGAAAAAAGGCGGGGGAGTGGGACTAGCTGAATTGCTCTTGCAGAGAGCCAGCACGGACATAACCAGTTGAATGGCCTCCTTCTGTGCAGTAACCATTCTATGATTCTATTTAACTTACTTTCTATCCATGCTGTTATCTCCCTTTTAATATGTGACTTAATTTTATCAACAAAGGTCCCATGCCTTTTAAAAATCCACATGCACTAGGAGTGCATCAGTTATACTTAAGTTTCAAAAGTGTTAATAACATTCGCAATAACATAGAACATTAATTTTAATTTATAAAACATTCCCATATAATAGTCTCAGCACTTGAACAGAGGATGGCGGCATGATTGGCCAGTTCAGGCATTTTGGTTTCTGTTCCTCGAGAGGAGTCTCCATGTCAAATAATTGACCCAATGATAACATTGTTTATTTCATGACAACTTTGGGTTTCACGACTGCACTCCATCCATCACCTATGGGTGTTAGCTGAAGGATTTGCAATTGATGTCTGTCTAAATAGAGTCTGTGGCCATCCCTTTCCATCTGCTAATTCTGGAGGAAGAAAGGAGGGATCAGAAGAGGAATACAGTAAAGGTATCCAAGATTATTTCATTCTGATGCATGCTGGCCCTGTAAAGGCCATTGCCGTGGAGCAAGTGATGATGAAGGGAACTTGCCTCAAACCAGGGGCAGAAAGCAATCAGCCATCTTATGTGAGCCTGTAAATATGCAATATGGAGGTACCTTGTACTGGGTGTTGGCTCGCTGTTTATTCTTTGCCACATTTCATGCCCATTCTTTAGCACTGCATTCTACTCTTGTTACTAAAAAAAATAGGCATGCTTGGGCATTTTGAAAATTGGTGAATAATTGTGTGAATGTTGTACATTCTCCCTCAGTGATGCTCCACCAAGCTTACAATGAAGTACTGTCAAAATGGTTTGTAAAAAATTACAAAATGTAGCAAAGTGGGATTATTTACCTTGGCAAACTTTTGGAGTCCTGCATAATTCGTCTTCATTTGCTCCCAGGATCTGGTCGCTGTGGAAATGTTTTATATGTCCATCCAAGTTGTTCTTGTGCTACTGTTCAGAGAGGGAGGCTACTTTGCTCCAAAAATGATTACCCTTCATTCCTGTGGTGCCTGCAGCAGAATATTCATTGTTGCATGCTGGAAGGGTGCCATCTATTATCCTGATCTTCCTGCAGCCATTTCAACCCCTCAGTAGCAGTGCAGTTTTACAGATAATGTGTTCATTAGTTGCATCTGTTGTCCACCAGGGGCACTGTGACGTCCCTTCATAACAGCACTGTTGATGTACCTACACCGCAAGGACTGCAGTAGTTCAAGAAGGCAGCTCACCACCACCACCTCAAGGACAATTAAGAATGGACAATAAATGCTGGCCTAGCCAGTGACACCCACATCCCATGAACTAATAAAAAAAAGGCAAAGGAGTTGACCTCGTATTATAGTGTGAGATCTGTTGTATAAGGGCCTGAAAGGCTTAATCTTGAGAGAGTGTAAAGAATACCTCCAACCTTGATGATGTAAGAGATCACTTGTGAGAGAGACTCGAAGATAGATGCAGCATGGCTTTTGGAGGGGGTCACACAGACTGGTGTAGAGTGTAAATAATTATAATGGAATAATGATTAATCTCTCTTGCTAGACTAACTAAGGTGGCAGCTTTCAGAACAAACATATAAAATGGTGATCAGTGGTGGAATCGAGAACACCCAGAAAAAGAATTTGAAGCAGCTAGTTGAAAAGGCCTGACCTGGAAAAAGTGCCGAAAAGAAAGACAACAGAACTTGAGAAGAGGCCGAGAGAAGCTCCACAGCTGTGGTGAAAGACAGGCTTCTCCACAGAACAGAAGTCTGGTTGCCTGCACATAAATTCCAGCAATTGGGTGAATTACGGTGCTGACGGTCAATGAATCGCATTAAAAGCCTTTGAAGGGCTTATAGTAATTTTCTGAAGGCATCAAGCTTGAAAAAAAAGGGGGAAAACCCAATCCTTCACTTGGGGAACATGAGGGCAAAGAGCGGGAAACCCCCGAAAAGCGCGCGAACTGCTGAAAAGCACAGTAAACCCCGAGCACAGAAGGGACACTCCATTAAGGCAACCAAGCCTGAAGAAAAACAAAGAAACTAAAATTGTCAAGCAAAGAGGAAACCCTGGAACAGCCTCTTAAAAACAGCAGAGAACACTCAAGAGCACCTGTGACACTCCATTAAAGCAAGCTAGCCTGATAAAAAGAATTTCTTAAAGGGGAATACTCTTTTTTTAAAAAGTCTATAAAATAAAGCAACATGGATCAAAAATTGAGAATTGCTGGAGAGTTTCCAAAATCAAGAGAGACCCAACCAGATTCAAAACTGGGTATTATGGAGAAAAAGGTTTCTCAGACACAGAACTGCATCAAAGTTATACAGCCAGTCTGAAGCAGAGCAAGTGAATACACTGTTATATTCTACTGGGGCTATAGCAGATGATGTGTTTGCCAGACAAGGTCTTAATGAGGCCAAATTTGATGAAGATTTAAAAGCTTTTGATTCTTATTTCAATTTGCAGAGTAATAAGATCTTAGAAAGAGCAAGATTCAACAAAGGGTCCAGAAATCAGGCGAAACAGTCGATGCTTTTATCAATGACCTTTACAGGCTAACTGAAGAATGTGAATATGATTACCTTAAAGAATAATTGATAAGAGGGCGGATTGTTGTGGGTATTGCAGATGATTCCTTATCACCCTGTTCGAAGCTATGCAGCTGGTGAGGCAACAGAAGCACCAAAAGAACAACAGAGAAATCCTGCCAGGTGAAGAAGGACCTTGGTTCAGGAAACCACCTGCAACTGTTCAGTTCCTTCACCAGAGGGCTGAAAAAGAGGCACCAGGGAAAAGGGTACACTGTGGAGGAGTGGAGGGGGGTGGTGTAGGGGGAAGTGAAAGACACCATTAATCCCTGCCGGCGATGTGGCGCCAAAAGTACCCACAGGCATGAACAGTGCACTGCTAATAGAGCAGAATGCTTTTATTGTAGAAAAATAGGGCATTTCAGTAAAATTTGCCAAAATAAAATCTCGACTACCTCAAGTTCTAAAGGAAAAGTGTTTAAGAATAGAATGGTTCACCAAGTTAAACAACATCTTGCAGCAGAGCAATTGAAACATTTTCTTGGCGAGATCAATGATCTGAATCAGGCATTTTGGTCTGCAGACATTGATCTCAATGGACATATCGCTAATTTTAAACTCGACACTGGAGCTAGTGTAATGGTCTTATCAGACAAAGAGCCGTGGTTATCTACACACTTTCTGCAACCAATGGAAACTCAGATACTCCAACAGTAGTAGGGAAAATAGCAAGAAATCACTCTGTAGGGATATTATATAGTTTGTAACCCTAAAATAGTCTTTTTATGTGGGATAGCTTAGTCTAGCCTTCAGGGATTCCAGTAAACAACAGACTCCTTAGATTCTTCTTTGAGGTTACCGCAATCGTAAACATTTTCAGAAGAACAAGGGAATTAAGTTCTATTCTTGTAGCTTATTACTTGTATCTATAATTTCAGGTTGTCAGGAGTTTGTCAAATTGGAATGAATCTGTTACCACTGAATAATGTGTGCGTGGGAGAGATGATTTACAATTTTAGTTAAAAGGCCCCAATGTTGCTCTGATTCAGAATATTTTCAACATTTACCACAGTTTACAAGATTTGAGCAAATTCCACTTCCAATACAATTAAAGGAAGATAGGTTACAAGAAGTTAGTAACAAATCTCTATAGAAAAAAATCAATTTTAAATTGCATCTGTGGTGTCCTTGAGGTCTTCTATTCTAGAAATTAGTCAGTATGGGTGCCGGCCTGTCAGTGCGAACTGAGCACAAGGAACAATTGGGCAGGCCTCATTTAAATAAGACTGGCGAGCAGCGGAGACATGCTGGGAGTCCACAAGCAGCATGCTGGTGAATCAGCATTGCCCTTGAGGTAGGTTCTGGGATGAGGGGAGTGATTGGGAAGTGGTGGTGAGGAGGCAATCGGGAGGCAAGGAGACGAGCAGGAGCTGGCACTGTAGTGGAGTTAAGAGAACTACTCTTGTTCCTCTTGACTCCATATTCAGGTAAGTATTTTTTGTAACAAAACTTACCTTCCAGAAGCAGTAATATGTCTTCCTGAACACAGCTGGACTGGCACTTGATATTAATATCTAATTGACTGATCATTCCACAAATTGAACAATAGCATTATTTTGTTTTCTCTCTTATTTGCTTGCTCATTTGAACACTGACTGAAATCTGCATAATGAACAACTATTAATTTACATATTGTCAGCATACGGCCTTTCTAGTATTCTTCCAACCATGGCAACTGATCTGAGTATTTTTGATATTCCAGGTTCCCTTATACAGCTCCCTTCAGTGGAGAGAGGAAAGCTTGCCAAAGTTCGTTTAGGTTCCCTTTCTCTGAAGAAAGAGGGAGAAAGGCAGTGTTTCTTATTCACAAAACATTTCTTAGTCTGCACAAGAAGTTCTGGAGGAAAACTGCATCTCTTGAAGGTGACATTCACTTCTCAGTAACTCTCAATGCATCCTGCAATGTCCCTCAAACGTAGACTGTGTATAAATAAATATTTGAAATGTTTAGAGAAACATTCTTTGACGATAAAACATTTTTTCACATTTCTATTTTACCCATTTAATTTTTTTAGACCTAAATAGGTGGAAGCAGTTGGAGCTATATTTGCTTCAAACATTATAAAAAATTGGAAATCTGCATTCTCCAGTTATATAGTGCTTGTGTTTCATTTTGGAGATTCAAAGAACAAACTTTGTAGCATGTACCATACAGACCGTATATTTTGCATGTGTGTGTGTGCAGGTATATTATCTGATACATCACATGAGGGAGGGATTATGTCTGATGTATACCCTACTGGCTATACTCCTTAGAACTGTCATTAATTAATATTGGTCCCCATTTTCACAATGTTGAATAGTAGTCATAAGTGGCATTTCAGTAAAGTTTCTGATCAGTGAGAACGGTTTTTCAAGCAGTTAAATAAGCAAGTGAGAAATAGAAAATCAGTCTCTTTGGTCTCCGCTAGTAATGCACACAGTGCTAATTCTGCTTTGCATTGCTCACGAGCATCCTTTGTTCCTCTACAATGGGCTGGATTTTCCCGGCCCTGTGGAGACAGGGTTGGAGGCGGGTGCATTGAGAAAATAGGGGCGGAGCCACGTCAGGACCACTGTTGGGAAAGTGTGCCAGGGGCAGGCTGAGAAATGTATTGGGTGCCCACACCACGGAGGTGGTCAGCCAATTAAGATGATTGAGGCTCCAATTCAGGGTAATTTTGCAGCCTCGCTGGCATTTTGCCACTGGCGGAGCAGAGCCCCCCCACCTGGTACAGAGGCTGCCAGCTCAATGGAGGCAGCCTCCCTGCGGCAGGCTGCAAGGGTCTTCAGAGGCAGACGTTCCAGGTCTCAATGACGGACAGCCCCAAAGAATCATCTGAAGGGGTTTCCCCTCTGTTCTGAGGGGCCTTACCGGCTTCGATCCTCCTTAGTTTTTAATTTCTCGACTAGGAACCCAGCTCCAGGAAGATAGCGCTGGCAGGCGCGCTTCTGGCAAGTGCGGGTTCAGGACCCCCATTTGGTCCCAACAAAGCCTGTGGTAAAATCCAGCCCAACGTGTGAGAGCTTTATTATAGATGCAGAGTCTGCATCAATAAGGCACTGCAATGCCTGGATTTATCATGTTTCAGGCACAAATCCTACCCAGTGTTAACTCTGCCCATTGAAGATTGGGCAGTAAAGGCCAGAGCAGTATTGTGCATGGGGGAAGAAACTCTTACAGCTACATAGCTATATTCTAAAGGGGTATTTTGGAGTACAGGCAATGTTATGTAGGCAAAAAAAGTGAAAGAAAGTTTGCCAAGGAAATCAGCTTGCTCCAGAGCAAGACTGCCTGTACTCTCCATTATGCAACCAAGCATATTTGCAAATCCTGGCAGATCTACCTGGCAATGACTAAGAGGGCCTTTCGATTTGTACCATTTCTGTAAGGACAAGGCAGCCAATCTCTATCACAGAGACAATACTACTGATGGCAGTCAAAGCCAGATCCTCAACTGCTTCCAAGCTAGTATGTGATCATCTGCATTGTTTTCTGCCCAGAGATAAATCAAATCAGTCACTGACACAAGGAAGGAAACTTGCGATTTGGCTGCATGGCAATCAGGAGCCTGAAGCACAGTTAGCTTCAGGCTATATTAAAATTGTGTCAGAGAATTGTGCACAACAGGCACCATGCTGCCAAGGTAGAGAATTTACCTTTTGAAAAAAGACATAAATCTTTAAAAAAAAAGCTTATCTTTTTGGAAAGGCCTCCACCGATCCCTTTAGGAATCTCTGGTTAAGTCTCTTACCTCTGGAGGTAATAAGACTGGCACTTGCCATGCATGCATCACCCATTTCACCGCAACTGGGGGCCCTGCAACAGGCTTAGGACCCAATTTACATAACTAAACAGCTTACTGCCTGGTTTGGACAGGAGTACAGGGCCCACATTTAAAAGCATCAAAATCCTGGGGTTACCATTGATGAGAAACTTAACTGGAACAGCCATATAAATGCTTTGGCTACAAGAGCAGGTCAGAGGCTGAGAATTCTGTGGTGAGTAATTCACCTCCTGTCTCCCCAATGCCTGTAGGCCATCTATAGGCACAAGTCAGGAGTGTGATGGAATACCCTCCACTTGACTGGATGGGTGCAGCTCCAATAACACTCAAGAAGCTTGACACCATCCAGGACAAAGCAGCCCACTTGATTGGCACTCCATTCACTCCTCACTGAAGCATTCACTCCTTCCACCACCTATACACAGTGGCAGCAGTGTGTACCATCTACACGATGCACTGCAGCAACTCGCCACGCCTCCTTCAACAGCACCTTTGAAATCCGCGACCTCTGCCACCCAGAGGGACAAGGGCAGCAGGCACATGGGAACACCACCATCTGCAAGTTCCCCTCCACGCCACACACCAGCCTGACTTGGAACTATATCGCTGTTCCTTCACTGTCGCTGGGTCAAAATCCTGGAACTCCCTTCCTAACAGCACTGTTGGTGAACCTACATCACAAGACCTGCAGTGGTTCAAGAAGGCAGCTCACCACCACCTTCTCAAGGGCAATTAAAGATGGGCAATAAATGCTGGCCCAGCCAGTGATGGTCACGACCTATGAACAAATCAAAGAAAAAGCATGGTTGAAAGATGATTTGGGTGGGCATGGTTCCCATCAAACTGCTTCGATTGAGAAATGGTTGGCCAGCAGTTGAATCACCCTCATCATTCAGCAATTTCATTCCTTTTGATACTAAATATCTATAGCAGCATGACATGGCTGCCCAATATCACCTCACTGCTTTTCAGAATTCAGGAAGTGCATCCTGATTGACAGTAGCTGAACATACATCATGTAACCACAGTGAGCGAGCAGAGTTTGCTCTATCAAAGTTTTAGAGCACAGAAAACTCAGATGCAACTTACATCCTGTATGTGTGCCATTCTGCTATATGATCATACATGCTGAGCATTGAAATGACTGTAAGGTTGACTGACTACTTTGAAGGGCCTAGCAATGCAAGAGTAAATGATTCTGAGGATCAGATACATGATATAGAAATTTTCTGGGTAGCATTACCTTGGCACCTTTCCTCAAGTCTCCAGTCTTCTTCCACATTAATAGTCAGGCTCACTGACAGCCATCACCCTGCCAATTAGCTTATGCCAGACACATCAGATGACTTTTCTTCAAAGAATGTTCCCTCTACTGGCAAATAGGACAACCATATTGCACTGCATGCATCAGCATCTTAAGAACATCATGTTCTTGTTCTTGTGCTTGCAGGAACCTTTCATTGGTGAGAAATTGCATGAACATTTATACCTCCCTTCAGTTCATCTGAAATGAGTGTTTAATTCAGATGAATTATTTACTTGAATTCCAGATTGTTTCTTTCATCTCATTAATCAATGTATTATTGGCTGGTCAGGAGGGAAAGCATTAAAGAAAACTTTTGTTTTTGCTTGCTATCACTGGCTTAGAACATAGAACATAGAACATTACAGCACAGTACAGGCCCTTCAGCCCTCGATGTTGCGCCGACCTGTGAAACCATCTGACCTACACTATTCCATTTTCATCCATATGTCTATCCAATGACCACTTAAATGCCCTTAAAGTTGGCGAGTCTACTACTGTTGCAGGCAGGGTGTTCCACGCCCCTACTACTCTCTGTGCAAAGAAACTACCTCTGACATCTGTCCTATATCTATCACCCCTCAACTTAAAGCTATGTCCCCTCGTGTTTGCCATCACCATCCGAGGAAAAAGGCTCTCACTATCCACCCTGTCCAACCCTCTGATTATCTTATATGTCTCTATTAAGTCACCTCTTCTCCTCCTTCCCTCTAACGAAAACAACCTCAAGTCCCTCAGCCTTTCCTCGTAAGACCTTTCCTCCATACCAGGCAACATCCTAGTAAATCTCCTCTGCACCTTTTCCAAAGCTTCACAACCACTGAGGCTTTTTTATGACTTCAAAAGGACTGCATTGAGTGTAAAGTGCTTTGGGACATCCAGTTGTCATGAAAGGTGTTTTATAATGCAAGTCTTTCTTTAAATAAAATCTCACCATCTTACAAATTTCAGACCAAAAAAGATTCTGATATTCAATGCAAAATGCAAACCAATTGTTTAATGTAATTGGAAGATCTTGAACACTCAACATTATTGCAATGGGGAATTCTTTAATGTGAACAAAGCCATACAGTCAGTTTCCTTGTTTGTGGACTCTTGTGACTACTGTGTGGGCTGCTAATTGTCATTTCATTTTTACTGATATGATATCTGATTATGGATAAAAAATATGCTGCATTTTGCTGCTGCTTCAGCACTCAGAATTCACACAACTCCCAGAGACAGCCAGCTCCACAGATAGGAACTTGCACCACAAACACAGTCAGGGCTAAATCAGAAATTATGAATGAAAGATGCTGTATGTCCCACTGTGCCTCTTCCAGAACTTTTACCCACATTCATCAAAAGCACCATCTGGTTGGTCAGCAAATGGGCAGCAATCCACATGGCAGGAGTGTCGTTATGCTATTGGTGCATTCTCCTGACAGGAAAAGGGTTCTGGAAAACCAGGATGAGCTCAGTTTTAAAACTCTATTCTCTACTTCTGTCTTGTCATGGAATAAGATAATCAGGTGCCAAGGTTCTATCAAATCTAGTTTACAATAAACAGAAAGATGCAAAATGGTCTCTGTATTCATTTGTAACGTTTTTCCTTGCTTCAGACTGGAGGCGTTCTTTCCTTGATAGACTGCACCCTAATAGAGGAACCTGATTCTAGTGAAGATGAGTGTAAGTACACAATGATTCCTAGTTATATGTACTGGATACTGGGTTTTTAATGATTCCTCTCGTTGCTTTTTACAATAGTAGAATGTATTCTTAATTTTCATATGTATCATCTGGTTAAATCAAGAAGTCCATTGCAGTTGAACATTTTATAAAATTCTAATCAGTCAGGTGTCTAATGTGTGCAGAATCTTCATCACCACGCTTAAGAGTCTCTACATCAAGCTCCTGAAAAAGCTGCCTATACAATGTCTTTTTACTTGATACAGAGTGCGTGCTGTCTCCCCAGAATAACAGCCCCAATTACCCAGTTCAGGGAAATCAGGAGAAAAATTTGATATTGCTGATTTGTTTGCAGAAACAGGTGGAACTTCCATCAGCTACCAACCCCATTGTAGATAGTGGGAACTGGGCCATTCTATTAAGTTCATACCTAGGCTCAGTAGCACACCAAACAATGAATACAGCCACAGAGCCACTGGGGAAGTTAGACAGGATTATTTATACACAAACCATAGTGGAAACTGTAAATAGTATAAATAGGTTTAGCAATCGATTAGATGCATTTCTGAAGAGAACCAATTGAGATATATAGTGAAGAAATTGTTCGCTGGGATTGTGATCAACAAAATTTGCTCCAATTAACCAGTGGAGTGGCACAGACCAAATGAAATGATGAACTGTTAACCTTTTTTTACATGTTATATATAATTAGTGGTAATTTTACCCTTTAGATTCAGCATGGAAAACCATGCTGCTGATTTACGCAATAAATTATTTTTCTTACTTCCTGTCCTGTATATCATTGAATTTCATTTCTATCTTTAGCAAAAGGCTCTGGTCATGTCTTTGGACATCTAGATTTCAAGATTGTGGTTGAGTCTGCTGACGCCCCACCATTCACAGTTGTGCTGTTAGCTCCATCTAGACAGGAAAAAGCTGCGTGGACCAGTGACATAAGCCAGGTAAATATAGTTAATATTATTCCAAAATGTTACATGTATTTCTTTAGAAAAATCTAAAGTTTTAAAGGAATGTTTATCCTGATCAATGTACCAATTTATCAGGGTATCTTTTCAATTTATTTGGTAAACTATTTTGGAACGCATTATCAATTGATCTTCACCCACTCAGCATTGTAAAGCAGGGCAGGCAGCTCCTATCTGAAACAAGAGCAGTTGACCAGTTCAAATGACTGCAGTAATTTACCCCACCTGCAGATTTGGGGCTAGAAGAGGTCCAGAAAGGTTTTCTTTACTCCTTGCAGGAAAGGAGGAGCAGGAGTGCTACTCTAGGTGCTACAAGAATACCTTGGGCCTCCCCTGCTCTCTCCCCTCCACCATTACGGATATTTAGATGAGCTGACACTGAGTTTTGCAGTAGGATAAGTGCTGCAGGTGATTGGTGAACAGAAGTCCCATCTTCAAAGGAGGCACAGCAATACAGTAAATGACCCCCATGCATTTATTTTTTATTCATTCATGGGATGTGGGCGTCGCTGGAAAGGCCAGTATTTATTGCCCATTCTTAATGGTCCTTGAGAAGGTGGTGGTGAGCCACCTTCTTGAATCGTTGCAGTCCATGTGGTGTATGTACACCTACAGTGCTGTTAGAGAGGGAAGTTCCAGGATTTTGATCTGACAATAGTGAAGGAACAGCGATAAAGTTCCAAATCACAATAGTGTGTAGCTTGGAGGGGAACTTGCAGGTGGTGGTGTTCCCATACGACTGTTGCCCTTGTCCTTCCAGGTGGTAAAGGTCTCGGATTTGCAAGGTGCTGTTGAAGGAGGCTTGGTGAGTTGCTGCAGTGCATCTTGTAGATGGTACACACTGCTGCCACTGTGCGTCAGTAGTGGAGGGAGTGAATGTTTAAGAACAAAGAACAAAGAACAAAGATAATTACAGCACAGGAACAGGCCCTTCGGCCCTCCAAGCCTGCGCCGATCCAGATCCTCTCTCTAAACATGTCGCCTATTTTCTAAGCTTCTGTATCTCTTTTCTTCCTGCCCATTCATGTATCTGTCCAGATACATCTTAAAAGACTCCATCGTGCCCGCATCTACCACCTCCGCTGGCAATGCGTTCCAGGTGCCCACCACCCTCTGCGTAAAGAACTTTCCACGCATATCCCCCCTAAACTTTTCCCCTTTCACTTTGAACTCGTGTCCTCTAGTAATTGAAACCCCCACTCTGGGAAAAAGCTTCTTGCTATCCACCCTGTCTATACCTCTCATGATTTTGTACACCTCAATCAGGTCCCCCCTCAACCTCCGTCTTTCTAATGAAAATAATCCTAATCTACTCAACCTCTCTTCATAGCTAGCGCCCTCCATACCAGGCAACATCCTGGTGAACCTCCTCTGCACCCTCTCCAAAGCATCCACATCCTTTTGATAATGTGGCGACCAGAACTGTACGCAGTATTCCAAATGTGGCCGAACCAAAGTCCTATACAACTGTAACATGACCTGCCAACTCTTGTACTCAATGCCCCGTCCGATGAAGGAAAGCATGCCGTATGCCTTCTTGACCACTCTATTTACCTGCGTTGCCACCTTCAGGGAACAGTGGACCTGAACACCCAAATCTCTCTGGACATCAATTTTCCCCAGGACTTTTCCATTTACTGTATAGTTCACTCTTGAATTGGATCTTCCAAAATGCATCACCTCGCATTTGCCCTGATTGAACTCCATCTGCCATTTCTCTGCCCAACTCTCCAATCTATCTATATTCTGCTGTATTCTCTGACAGTCCCCTTCACTATCTGCTACTCCACCAATCTTAGTGTCGTCTGAAAATTTGCTAATCAGTCCACCTATACTTTCCTCCAAATCATTAATGTATATCACAAACAACAGTGGTCCCAGCACGGATCCCTGTGGAACACCACTGGTCACACGTCTCCATTTTGAGAAACTCCCTTCTACTGCTACTCTCTGTCTCCTGTTGCCCAGCCAGTTCTTTATCCATCTAGCTAGTACACCTTGGACCCCAAGCGCCTTCACTTTCTCCATCAGCCTGCCATGGGGAACCTTATCAAACGCCTTACTGAAGTCCATGTATATGACATCGACAGCCCTTCCGTCATCAATCAACTTTGTCACTTCCTCAAAGAATTCTATTAAGTTGGTAAGACATGACCTTCCCTGCACAAAACCATGTTGCCTTTCACTGATGAGCCCATTTTCTTCCAAATGGGAATAGATCCTATCCCTCAGTATCTTCTCCAGCAGCTTCCCTACCACTGACGTCAGGCTCACCGGTCTATAATTACCTGGATTATCCCTGCTACCCTTCTTAAACAAGGGGACAACATTAGCAATTCTCCAGTCCTCCGGGACCTCACCCGTGTTTAAGGATGCTGCAAAGATATCTGTTAAGGCCCCAGCTATTTCCTCTCTCGCTTCCCTCAGTAACCTGGGATAGATCCCATCCGGACCTGGGGACTTGTCCACCTTAATGCCCTTTAGAATACCCAACACTTCCTCCCTCCTTATGCCGACTTGACCGAGAGTAATCAAACATCTGTTCCTAACCTCAACATCCGTCATGTCCCTCTCCTCGGTGAATACCGATGCAAAGTACTCGTTTAGAATCTCACCCATTTTCTCTGAGTCCAAGCATAACATTCCTCCTTTGTCCTTTAGTGGGCCAATCCTTTCTCTAGATACCCTCTTTCTCCTTATATATGAATAAAAGGCTTTGGGATTTTCCTTAACCCTGTTTGCTAAAGATATTTCATGACCCCTTTTAGCCCTCTTAATTCCTCGTTTCAGATTGGTCCTACATTCCCGATATTCTTTCAAAGCTTCGTCTTTCATCAGCCGCCTAGACCTTATGTATGCTTCCTTTTTCCTCTTAGCTAGTCTCACAATTTCACCTGTCATCCATGGTTCCCTAATCTTGCCATTTCTATCCCTCATTTTCACAGGAACATGTCTCTCCTGCATGCTAATCAACCTCTCTTTAAAAGCCTCCCACATATCACATGTGGATTTACCTTCAAACAGCTGCTCCCAATCTACATTTCCCAGCTCCTGCCGAATTTTGGTATAGTTGGCCTTCCCCCAATTTAGCACTCTTCCTTTTGGACCACTCTCGTCTTTGTCCATGAGTATTTTAAAGCTTACGGAATTGTGATCACTATTCCCAAAGTAGTCCCCTACTGAAACTTCAACAACCTGGCCGGGCTCATTCCCCAACACCAGGTCCAGTATGGCCCCTTCCCGAGTTGGACTATTTACATACTGCTCTAGAAAACCCTCCTGGATGCTCCTTACAAATTCTGCTCCATCTGGACCTCTAACATTAAGCGAATCCCAGTCAATGTTGGGAAAATTAAAATCTCCTATCACCACCACCCTGTTGCTCCTACATCTTTCCATAATCTGTTTACATATTTGTACCTCTATCTCACGCTCGCTGTTGGGAGGCCTGTAGTACAGCCCCAACATTGTTACCGCACCCTTCCTATTTCTGAGTTCTGTCCATATTGCCTCACTGCTCGAGTCCTCCATAGTGCCCTCCTTCAGCACAGCTGTGATATCCTCTTTGACCAGTAATGCAACTCCTCCACCCCTTTTACCTCCCTCTCTATCCCGCCTGAAGCATCGATATCCTGGGATATTTAGTTGCCAATCCTGCCCTTCCCTCAACCAGGTGGTTGAGATGGTGATGGTGGCTAAGATGGTGGATGGGGTGCCAATCAAGCAGGCTGCTTTGTCTTTGATGGTGTCGAGCCTCTTGAGTGTTATTACAGCTGCTTGCATCTAGGCAAGTTGAGAGCATACCATCATAGTCATGACTTGTGCCTTGTAGATGGTGGGCAGGTTTTGTGGAGTCTGGAGGTGAGTTACTCACCACAGAATTCCCAGCCTTTGACCTGCTCTTGTAGCCACAGTATTTACGTGGCTGGTCCAGTTAAGCTTCTGGTCAATGGTAACACCCAGGATGTTGTTGACAGGGGATGCAACGATGGTAATGCCATTGAACATCAAGGGGAGATGGTTAGATTTGCTTTGTTGGAGATGGTCATTGCCTGGCAGTTGTGTGGTTCGAATGTTACTTGCCATTTATCAGCCCAAGCCTGAATGTTTTGCCCAGGTCTTGCTGCATGTGGGCATGGACTGCTTCAGTATCTGAGGAGTTGCAAATGGTACTGAACACTGTGCAATCATCAGCAGACATCCCCACTTTTGACCTTATGTTGGAGGATTGATGAAGCAGCTGAAGGTGGTTGTGCCCTAAGGAACTCCTGCGGCAATGTCATGGGACTAAGATGATTGGCCTTCAAGAACCACAACCATCTTCTGTGCTAGGTATGATTCCAACCATTGGAGAACTTTCCCCTGTATCCCATTGACTCCAATTTTGCTCAAGCTGCTTGATGCCATTCTTAGTCAAATGCTGCCTTGATGTCAAGGGCAGTCACTCTCACCTTACCTCTTGAATTTAGCTCTTTTGTCCATGTTTGGACCAAGACTATAATGAGATCTTCAGCCAAGTGGCCCCAGCGGAACCCAGACTGGGCATCGGTGAGCACGTTATTGCTGAGTAAATGCTGCTTGATAGTGCTCTTGATGAAACCTTCCATCACTTTTCTGACAATTGAGAGTAGACTAATGGGATGGTAATTGGTCGGATAGAAATTGTCCTACTTTTTGCAGATAGAACATACCAGGCCAAATTTCCACATTGTTGGGTAAATGTCATGTTATTGCTGTACTGGAATATGTCTTCAGTGCTATGCTGGGATATTGTCAGGGCCCATAGCCTTTGCCATATCAAGTGCATTTAGCTGTTTCTTGATATCACCTGAGTGAACCGAATTAGCTAAAGACTGGTATCTGTGATGCTGGGGACCTCAGGAGGAGGCCAAGATAGATCATCCATTTGGCACTTCTGGCTGAAATGGTTTCAAATGTTTCAGCCTTGTCTTTTGCACTGACGTGCTGGGCTCCCCCATCATTGAGGATGGAGATGTTTTAAGAGCCTCCTCATCCAGTTAGTTGTTTCATTGTCGACCATCACTCACTACTGGATGTGTCAGGACTGCAGAGATTTGATCTGATCCATTGGTTGTGGGATCACTTAGCTCTATCAAAAGCCTGCTGCTTCCATTGTTTAGCATGTATATAATCCTGTGTTGTAGCTTCACCAGGTTGGCATCTCATTTTTAGGTATGCTTGGTGTTGCTCCTGGCATGCTCTCCTATAGTCATCGTTGAACCAGGGTTGGTCCTCTGGCTCGACGGTAATGATAGAGTGAAGGATATATCAGGCAATGAATTATAGATTGTGGTTGAATACGATTCAGCCGCTGCGTCTCATGGATGCCCAGTTTTGAGCTGCTAGATCTGTCCTGAATCTATCCTATTTAGCACAAAGCACGATGGAGGCTGTCCACAGTGTGAAGACAGGACTTTGTCTCCACAAGGACTATGCAGTGGTCACAGACAGATGCATCTGTGACAAGTAGATTGGTGAGGATAAGCTCAAGTAGATTTTTCTCTCTCACCACCTGCTGCAGGCCCTGCCTGGCAGTTATGTCCTTCAGGACTCGACCAGCTTGGTCAATGGTGGTGGTACTGAGTCACTCTGGGTGAGGAGCATTGAAGTCGCCCACCCAGAGCACATTCTGTGCCTTTGCTACCCACAGTGGTTCTTCCAAGTGGTGTTCAACATGGAGGAGTACTGATTCATCAATTGAGGGAGGATGGTAGTCGCTAATCAGCAGGATGTTTCCTTGCCCATTTTGACCTGATGTCATGAGACTTCATGGAGCCCAGAGTCAATATTGAGCACTCCCAAGGCCACTCCCTCCTGACTGTATACCATTGTGCAGGGATGATGATGGCGGTATCTGGGACATTGGCTATGAGGTGTAATTCCGTGAGTGTGACTATGTCAGGCTGTTGCTTGACTAGTCTGTGGGACAGCTCTCCCAATTTTGGCACAAGACCCCAGATGTTACTGAGGACGACTTTGCAGAGTTGTCTGTGCAGATTGGACCTTTGTCATTTCCAGTGCCAAGGTCAATGCAGGGTAGAATGTCTGGTTTTATTCTTACATAGAAAATAGGAGCAGGAGTAGGCCATTCATTATGATCATGGCTGATCATCCAATTCAGTAACCTGTTCTTGCTTTCGCACCATACCCTTTGATCCCTTTAGACCCAAGAGTTATATCTAACTCCTGCTTGAAAACATACAATGTTTTGGCCTCAGCTGCTTTCTGTGGTAGTGAATTCCACAGACTCACCACTCTCTGGGTGAAGAAATTTCTCTTCATCTCAGTTCTGAAAGGTTTACCCCGTATCCTTAGATTATGACCCCTGGGTCTGGACTCCCCCACCATCAGGATCATCCTTCCTGCATCTACCCTGTCAAGTCCTGTTAGAATTTTATAGGTTTCTATGAGATCTCCCCTCACTCTTCTGAACTCTAGTGAAGATAATCCTAACTGACTCAATCTCTCCTCATACGTCAGTCCCACCATCCCAGGAATCAGTCTTGTAAACCTTCACTGTACTCCCTCCATAACAAGAACATCCTCCTCAGATAAGGAAAGCAAAACTGCACACAATATTCCAGGTGTGGCCTCACCAAGGCCCTGTGTAATTGCAGCAAGATATCCCAGCTCCTGTATTCGAATCCTCTCGCTATGAAGGTCAACATACCATTTGCCCTTTTTACCGCCTGTTGCACCTGCATGCTTACCTTCAGCAACTGGTGTACGAGAACACCCAGCTCTCACTGCATATTCCCCTCTCTCAGTTTATAGCCGTTCAAATAATAATCTGCCTTCTTGTTTTTGCTACCAAAGTGGATAACCTCACATTTATCCACATTATACTGCATCTGCCATGCACTAGCCCACTCACTCAACTTGTCCAAATCCCCTGAAGCTTCTCTGCAGCCTCCTCGCAACTCACCCTCCCACCCAATTTTGTGTCATCTGCAAATTTGGAGATATTACATTTAGTTCCCTCATCTAAATCATTAATGTATATTGTGAATAACTGGAGTCCTAGCACCGATCCCTGCGGTACCCCACTAGTCACTGCCTGTCATCCCTACTCTTTGTTTCCTGTCCGCCAACCAATTTTCTATCCATTGCAATACACTACCCCCAATCCCATGTGCTTTAATTTTACATGCTAATTTCTTATGTGGGACTTTGTCGAAAGCCTTCTGAAAGTCCAAATAAACCACATCCACTGGCTCCCCTCCATCAACTCTACTATCTACATCCTCAAAGAATTCTAATAGATTTGTCAAGCACGATTTCCCTTTCATAAATCCATGCTGACTCTGCC